>NC_140169.1:179900028-180175028 GCF_963971535.1 Notolepis coatsorum
CCATCAAGATGCCATACAAGTTGGAATCCATCATGAGTGCTAGAGACCCAGACACGCACACACACACACACACACACACACACACACACACACACGTACACACACACACACACGCACACACGCGCACACACACACACACACACACATGCACGCACACAAACACACGCGCACACTATTACACACTATTACACACTATTACACTATTACACATATTACACACTATTACACTATTACACACTATTACACTATCACACTATTACACTATTACACACTATTACACTATTACACTATTACACTAGCACACTATTACACTATTACACACTATTACACACTATTACACACTATTACACTATTACACACTATTACACACTAGTACACACTATTACACTATTACACTAGCACACTATTACACTTTTACACACTATTACACACTATTACACACTATTACACTATTACACACTATTACACTAATACACTAGCACACTATTACACTTTTACACACTATTACACACTATTACACTATTACACACTATTACACTATTACACTATTACACACTATTACACTATTACACTATTACACACTATTACACTATTACACACTATTACACTATTACACACTATCACACTATTACACTAGTACACTATTACACACTATTACACTATTACACATTACTACTATTACACTATTACACTATTACACACTATTACTACTATCACACTATTACACTATTACACACTATTACACTATTACACTAGCACACTATTACACTATTACACACTATTACACACTATTACACTATTACACTATTACACACTATTACACTATTACACACTATTACACTATTACACACTATTACACTATTACACACTATTACACTATTACACACGATTACACTATTACACTATTACACTATTACACACTATTACACTATTACACACTATTACACTATTACACTATTACACACTATTACACTATTACACTATTACACACTATTACACTATTACACTATTACACTAGCACACTATTACACTTTTACACACTATTACACACTATTACACTATTACACACTATTACACTATTGCACACTATTACACTATTACACACTATTACACGATTACACTATTACACACTATTACACTATTACACACTATTACACTATTACACACTATCACACTATTACACTATTACACTATTACACACTATTACACTATTACACTAGCACACTATTACACGTTTACACACTATTACACACTATTACACTATTACACACTATTACACTATTACACCATTACACACTATTACACTAGTACACACTATTACACTATTACACACTATTACACTATTACACACTATTACACTATTACACACTATTACACTATTACACACTATCACACTATTACACTATTACACACTATTACACTATTACACACTATTACTTCTATTACACTATTACACTATTACACACTATTTGGGGTACTTTGGGGTATTTTGGGGTATTTTCTGGTATTTTCTGGTACTTTGGGGTATACTTTGGGGTATTTTGGGGTTTTTTCTGGTACTTTGGGGTATACTTTGGGGTATTTTGGGGTACTTTGGGGTATTTTGGGGTATTTTCTGGTATTTTCTGGTACTTTGGGGTATACTTTGGGGTATTTTAGGGTATTTTGGGGTAGTTTCTGGTATTTTGGGGTATACTTTGGGGTATTTTGGGGTAGTTTCTGGTATTTTCTGGTATTTTCTGGTATTTTCTGGTATTTTGGGGTAGTTTGGGGTAGTTTCTGGTATTTTGGGGTATACTTTGGGGTAGTTTCTGGTATTTTCTGGTATTTTCTGGTATTTTGGGGTATTTTGGGGTAGTTTCTGGTAGTTCCTGGTATTTTCTGGTATTTTGGGGTATTTTGGGGTAGTTTCTGGTATTTTGGGGTATACTTTGGGGTATTTTGGGGTAGTTTCTGGTATTTTCTGGTATTTTCTGGTATTTTGGGGTAGTTTCTGGTATTTTGGGGTATACTTTGGGGTATTTTGGGGTCGTTTCTGTAATTTTGGGGTATTTTGGGGTAGTTTCTGGTATTTTGGGGTATAATTTGGGGTATTTTGGGGTATTTTGGGGAAGTTTCTGGTATTTTGGGGTGTACTTTGGGGTATTTTGGGTTATTTTCTGGTATTTTCTGGTATTTTGGGGTAGTTTCTGGTATTTTGGGGTATACTTTGGGGTATTTTGGGGTAGTTTCTGGTATTTTCTGGTATTTTCTGGTATTTTCTGGTATTTTGGGGTAGTTTCTGGTATTTTGGGGTATACTTTGGGGTATTTTGGGGTATTTTCTGGTATTTTCTGGTATTTTGGGGTATTTTGGGGTAGTTTCTGGTATTTTGGGGTATACTTTGGGGTATTTTGGGGTAGTTTCTGGTATTTTGGGGTATACTTTGGGGTATTTTGGGGTAATTTCTGGTATTTTCTGGTATTTTCTGGTACTTTGGGGTGATTAGTAGGACCCTTCATTGTTATCTTTTTTCATTTTAAGGTGTTAGTGTTTATCTCCACCTTTTTTCTGATGTTTCCTACATAAGTTAGTAGAAGGTTCAAATGAATATATTAATGAAGGTATTTTTTTACATTTTTCAAACTATTGTTAGTACACTATTACACACTATTACACACTATTACACACTATTACACTATTACACACTATTACACACTAGTACACACTATTACACTATTACACTAGCACACTATTACACTTTTACACACTATTACACACTATTACACACTATTACACTATTACACACTATTACACTAATACACTAGCACACTATTACACTTTTACACACTATTACACACTATTACACACTATTACACTATTACACTATTACACACTATTACACTATTACACTATTACACACTATTACACTATTACACACTATTACACTATTACACACTATCACACTATTACACTAGTACACTATTACACACTATTACACTATTACACATTACTACTATTACACTATTACACTATTACACACTATTACTACTATCACACTATTACACTATTACACACTATTACACTATTACACTAGCACACTATTACACTATTACACACTATTACACACTATTACACTATTACACTATTACACACTATTACACTATTACACACTATTACACTATTACACACTATTACACTATTACACACTATTACACTATTACACACAATTACACTATTACACTATTACACTATTACACACTATTACACTATTACACACTATTACACTATTACACACTATTACACTATTACACTATTACACACTATTACACTATTACACTATTACACTAGCACACTATTACACTTTTACACACTATTACACACTATTACACTATTACACACTATTACACTATTGCACACTATTACACTATTACACACTATTACACGATTACACTATTACACACTATTACACTATTACACACTATTACACTATTACACACTATCACACTATTACACTATTACACTATTACACACTATTACACTATTACACTAGCACACTATTACACGTTTACACACTATTACACACTATTACACTATTACACACTATTACACTATTACACCATTACACACTATTACACTAGTACACACTATTACACTATTACACACTATTACACTATTACACTATTACACACTATTACACTATTACACACTATTACACTATTACACACTATCACACTATTACACTATTACACACTATTACACTATTACACACTATTACTTCTATTACACTATTACACTATTACACACTATTTGGGGTACTTTGGGGTATTTTGGGGTATTTTCTGGTATTTTCTGGTACTTTGGGGTATACTTTGGGGTATTTTGGGGTATTTTCTGGTACTTTGGGGTATACTTTGGGGTATTTTGGGGTACTTTGGGGTATTTTGGGGTATTTTCTGGTATTTTCTGGTACTTTGGGGTATACTTTGGGGTATTTTAGGGTATTTTGGGGTAGTTTCTGGTATTTTGGGGTATACTTTGGGGTATTTTGGGGTAGTTTCTGGTATTTTCTGGTATTTTCTGGTATTTTCTGGTATTTTGGGGTAGTTTGGGGTAGTTTCTGGTATTTTGGGGTATACTTTGGGGTAGTTTCTGGTATTTTGTGGTATTTTCTGGTATTTTGGGGTATTTTGGGGTAGTTTCTGGTAGTTCCTGGTATTTTCTGGTATTTTGGGGTATTTTGGGGTAGTTTCTGGTATTTTGGGGTATACTTTGGGGTATTTTGGGGTAGTTTCTGGTATTTTCTGGTATTTTCTGGTATTTTGGGGTAGTTTCTGGTATTTTGGGGTATACTTTGGGCTATTTTGGGGTCGTTTCTGGTATTTTGGGGTATTTTGGGGTAGTTTCTGGTATTTTGGGGTATAATTTGGGGTATTTTGGGGTATTTTGGGGAAGTTTCTGGTATTTTGGGGTGTACTTTGGGGTATTTTGGGTTATTTTCTGGTATTTTCTGGTATTTTGGGGTATTTTGGGGTAGTTTCTGGTATTTTGGGGTATACTTTGGGGTATTTTGGGGTAGTTTCTGGTATTTTCTGGTATTTTCTGGTATTTTCTGGTATTTTGGGGTAGTTTCTGGTATTTTGGGGTATACTTTGGGGTATTTTGGGGTAGTTTCTGGTATTTTCTGGTATTTTGGGGTATTTTGGGGTAGTTTCTGGTATTTTGGGGTATACTTTGGGGTATTTTGGGGTAGTTTCTGGTATTTTGGGGTATACTTTGGGGTATTTTGGGGTAATTTCTGGTATTTTCTGGTATTTTCTGGTACTTTGGGGTGATTAGTAGGACCCTTCATTGTTATCTTTTTTCATTTTAAGGTGTTAGTGTTTATCTCCACCTTTTTTCTGATGTTTCCTACATAAGTTAGTAGAAGGTTCAAATGAATATATTAATGAAGGTATATTTTACATTTTTCAAACTATTGTTAGTACATTAATGGGAAGGCGCAAGACCAAAAGCGACATTCTATCGAATTAGAATGAAAGTTTTAGATCCTATGGCAATTAGCATAGGAAGAATAGGATTACAAAGCTCAATTTGGGTAATCCGGTGGCCTAAGGGAGGGAGTCATAAGTGTAGGATGTGTCTATGGGACACAATCCTGTACGACTCTCGATGGGAGGGGGGGAAAGGGGATTTTTATTTGTATATATGTATGTTTTTAAGCGCGGCTCTCAACGGGACCTCACTAGTTGGATGTATATCTATTGTTGCCTCGCACTCCAGAAGCATTACCAATAACTACACAACAACATGTATAGATTATGGCTAGTTTGAATATAATGATCTGGAACACTGGGGGAATAAATAACCAACACAAACGCAAAAGCGTGCTCACACTGATGAAAAAAGAACAGGTGGACGTTGCTCTGCTAAGCGAAACGCACATTCTAGAGAAAGACATAGATACGTTAGCGGACAACACATATCATAATATTAGTCACTCTTCTTTTGGTACGAGAACTCGAGGTGTAGCCATAGTCGTTAGACGTAAGTTGAATATTTAATTAAATGGAGTATGGTCTGATGTAGATGGTCGGATAACTATAGCTAAGATTGTACACAAGAACAGGAAAATAGCGTTGGCAGCGGTATACGCCCCAAATTTGTACGAAGAGGGTTTCTTCACTACACTAACCAAAGCAATGTTAGACCTTCCCGATTACTCATTTATAATAGGTGTGGATTTTAATGCCATTTGGAATCCAAGGATGGACAAATCTTACCTCGCCTTTTCCAGCGAACAAAAGAATTCATCTAATGCATTAAAGGATTGGTCGAAGATTACAGGTGTAAATGACTTATGGCGATCACTTAATCCCACGACCCGAAAGTACTCTTGTCGATCTGCGAGACATAACACATTATCCAGAATAGATTATGTCTTTGCATCCCCGAGACTATTTGATAACTATGAAGTGGAAATGATACCCAATGCACTATCAGATCACTGTTATTTACTCCTAAAAGGAACATTTGGTATACTATCTTCCCGAGCCCCAAGATGGCGATTTAACTCGATGCTGCTTAATAACAAGGAATTCATTACACAACTCAAAGAAGCTCTTATAGTATTCCTACGGGAGAATGCAAACTCGGTGCAAGACCCCAGAATAATATGGATGTCGGTAAAGGGAATGATCAAGGATTTCACTGATAGCTTTTCCTCCAAAATGCGCAAGAATCGATGCACAAAACTGGCTGAACTGGAAACGCTTTACTCAACGTTATTTAATTCTTTACAATACAACAACTCAACTCGACTAGAAAATCAAGTTAAGGTACTAAAAAAAGAGATCAATGCCATATACAGACAACAATCGGAAATACAAATACGTAGCACAAGACAACAGCAGTACTCCCAAGGTTCTAAACCTAGTCACCTATTAGCCATGCGATTAAGAATTAATGCAAAATTTGCAGATATAACTACCATTAGAGCACAACAAGTACTTGAAACAGACCCGGAAAAAATAAACGTGACATTCAAAGAATTCTACTCCAACTTATATAAATCAGAAACGACATTCGATCAAAACAAAATGGACACATATCTTAATCAAATTATTCTCCCTAAACTTTCAGAGGATGACGCTAAACAGTTAGAAACACCAATCACACTAGAGGAACTCAAGAAGGCCATATCCGAAATGCAAAGTGGTAAGGCTCCTGGAAGAGACGGTATCCCACCAGAAATGTACCTCTTGTTGGGACATAATTGGACCCTTATTACTAAATATGATCTTATACTCAGTCAAGGAGGGGAACTTCCATAAGAACGACAATATTGCACTCATAACAGTCCTTCTCAAAAAAGACAAAGACCCCACCGAGTGCGGTAGTTACAGACCCTTAAGCCTCCTCGGAACCGATATCAAACTGTACTCTAAGGTATTAGCCATCAGATTACAAAAGCATATGACGTCTTTAGTTCATCCGGACCAAACTGGCTTCATAAGAGGCCGCCTGATCACTGATAACATAAGACGAATACTGCACGTACTAGATGCCGACAAGGACAACACCATACCTAAGGCGATGCTGTCCCTGGATGCAATGAAAGCTTTTGACAGGCTGGAATGGTCGTATCTATGGGCAGTATTAGAGAAGATGGGGTTAGGTAAAGGTTTCATTGATATGATTAAAGTAGTATACAAAGACCCATCGGCCATGATTACAACAGGTATAATCACCTCCGGAATCTTTCCGGTATCACGCTCAGCTAGACAGGGTTGCCCTCTTAGTCCCGGACTATTCGATCTATCATTAGAACCTTTAGCACAATATATAAGACAATCCCAATCCATAGAACCAATCGTAATCAAGGGCACACAACATAAAATTAGTTTATATGCGGACGACGTAATACTGTTCATGCAAAACCCCAACACCACACTGCCTCATCTGCTCAAGTTGATTGAGAACTTTGGATATTTATCGGGATTCAAGATAAATTGGCCGAAGTCGGCTTTCCTTCCACTTAACGCCCCTGCAAAAAAAAATATAACCCTCCCAGGAGAGATACCTATGGTAAAACATTTTAGATGTTTGGGAGTGGAAATATTCCCCACCATAAGACAAACGGTGAAGCACAATTACACAAAAATCCAAAACAAAATCAAAGACGACCTTGATAGGTGGGCAAAACTTAAAAACTCAGTACAGGCACGGATATCAATAGTTAAGATGGACGTACTACCTAGAATCAACTTCTTCAGCTCAATGCTACCGTTACCCCCTCCAGAGGGTTACTGGAAAAGATTACACTCCTCCACATACAAATTTATTTGGAATAACAAACCACCACGTATAAAAAGATCCACCGCACAGAGAAATAAAGCAGACGGTGGCATGGCATTTCCAGATTTTTTCCACTATTTTAAGGCGTACACATTAAGACCATTAACAACATGGTTTGATCCCCAAGCATTAGTATCCTGGAGAAAATTAGAAGAAAACATAGTAGCCCCACATAGACTGAAGGACATAGCATACACTAAACTACCAATCAAGCATTGCGAACAGAACTTTGGCCCCATAATTACTCATGCGATCCGGATAAGGCGTGAAACACAAAAAAAATATCCTAACCCACATAAATGGCACAATCATACTCCCTTATTCAATAACAATGCACTCTTGATTGGAAAACGACCTATAAGATTCCCTATATGGGAAAAGCAAGGCATACACTCATTAGGGGATGTTTTTAACAAACAGGGTTTCTGTAGTTATGAAGAAATACAGAAGAAATGTAATCTCACCAAGTCCACACATCTTTTTTACTTACAGTTATTGTTATGTTTGAAGACTCAAGGTGTTCCATTAACGAAACCAATTGAACACCACAGATACCACAAATTCTTCTATGAAAGAGAGACATCAAGAGGTTTTGTTTCAGATTTTTATCATCAATTACTAACGTCCTCATATGAAACCCTCCACCTAGACTCCGTCTGGAGGAGGGATATACCAGACCTGGAAAGTGATTTTGATTGGCAAGAAGCCTGGGCAAATGTTCGACTCACATCAAGGAACCCGGACCATCAACAAATCAATCTTAACTATATTCACAGGACATACTTGACTCCTATAAGACTGAAAAAAATGGGTCTTATACAAGACTCCAAATGCTCTTTATGTACAAATGGGGACGAGGGGACATTTATGCACATGTACTGGGACTGCCCACCAGTTAAGATATTCTGGAAAGAGGTGACCCAGCAATTATCAAATCTCTTGACTTGGAATATACCGGTACACCCCTCTGTATTACTGCTGAATGATGTTTTTGGGTGTGCAGTACACCCACAGCTAAAGAGATTGGTTTTATCGGGTATCACAGTGGCTAAAAAGCTGATAGCATCACGATGGTTCCAACCGGAAAAAATGTGCCGAAAGGTCTGGATTATTATATATCTCGATGTGATCTATCAAGAAATATCTACAGCAAGAATTTTGGGTCTCAATGAATCCAAAATGACATTGTGGTTAGAAGTGGTGGAGAAAATAAAAGCTAGCATATAATGGTAATGTCTGGTTAGGAGCGAGGGAAAATGGATGGATTATCCAATGGGGGGTCCAAGAGGGGGGGTACGAGCTGGAGCATATGTGTGTAGGTTTTTAGATAACAGGTATTAAGGGTATATCCTATATATGACAATTAACTAAAATGTGATTTCATTGGATGTGCACTGTCAACTAATGCTTGTATATCTTATTGTGTGTTGTCATGTTTGTTTATGTGTTTGTTTAAAAAATAATAAAAAAAATAAAATACAATAATCAGTGCAGGAGCTCACTTATCCTTGAAAGCCATTTTTATCACTGACTTAAAAGGCCCATACATCTCCATAAATGTTCAGGGGGGAGGGAATAAGTTCTTACCCGTATTGTTTAATATAAATGCATTTTTTATTCCAATCCCGATTTGTATTTGAGATTACCAAATCCCCTCGGACTTGACTTCTTCGTATCCCTCAATGAGTAATACCAGCATTCGACTGTATGTGCCACAGCGGTTTCTATCATCATCATCATCATCATCATCATCATCATCATCATCATCATCATCATCATCATCATCATCATCATCATCATCATCACCACCCACGCTATGCATAAAATATATAGGTCCGCAGAGAGGCACGCTGAGGAGGCCGTGCAAACTGCAATGGAATATGGGGAATCTCTCTCTCTTTACCTAATATTTTTATTCTATCCTGACATTTTTCAGTTGGAAGGGCAGTCTATGCGTAACCGTAGAAAAAAAGGGGGTTTTAAAAAGGGCACTTTTTTTATGAGGCTCAAAAGGGCAGGTGCTCAAGCACCCCTTGGGCTCTATGTGTGCACGTGCCTGCTCCTAGGCAGCTTGTCGAAATGTCCTTGAGCAAGACACTTAACCCCTAATTGCTCCTGATGAGCAGGTTGGCACCTTGCATGGTTGCCTATGCCATTGGTGTGTGAATGTATGAGTGAATGGGTCAAATGTGAGGAACAAATTGTAAAGCGCTTTGGATAAAAGCACTATATAAATGCAGCCATTTACTATTTACAATTACCTGGGTTCAGTTTTAACCTTGCTGTAATTGGAACCAATGGTGGAAGAGGCATATGTTGTCTATATAATCCTTGTTTTTCTTCCAGTTCTTCCAGTATTTTATTCAAAGTATTGAGTGTAAGACAACTGTTACACTCGTAGACAGTTGTCTTACACATGTATAAATACTAAATAGATTCAATATCATGGCCTATATTGACAGCCAATTACGATCAGAAACACACCTACTGTGTATAAATATATGTATTACCTTTGAGCTCTAAGTTAGCTTACAGTAGCTAACATTGTGCATTTATAATTATGTAAGGGTTTGATGTTGATATTGTATATCAATATCAATCAATATCAATATCAATATTAATGTTTTGTGTAACTCTGCAATTAGATTTGCTACATTGTACACATCTGTAAATTGCCGTGCTTTGATCGCAACCAACGGGACACGGCCCACACACACATAACAGACACATGCTGCGATCGCGGGGAAAAAACGCAAGATCAACGCAATATTGATAACATAGTCCTTACCTTGTCTGTGATGTACTGCAAAAAGAATAATCCAATTATCTGATCGCCATTCCAAATACTGATCACGATCGTGTGTCCAACGTTATCCACCAAAGAAAATGAACGGGGGGCGGGGACCCTCGTCGATGCCATCCCTATAAATGCTTGTCTTGCTGGAGTGTTTAGACCCCGCCTGCACGCTGCAGCTCGGCCCAGAAAATAAACCACATCGTTTCAAATGGAGTGCAATAGCGGCCGCAAGGCGTTAGGTGGCGGTATCGGACCGTTGCGGTCTCAGACAGAGTGCCACACAGTCCTACAGCATAGCATGATGAATTATTAATGGAAATAGCTAATAAAAGAAATAACGATCCAATAACGAGTTTACTCGTTGTTGGCAGAATTCGATTGGCGGGCTATAACGAGTGTACTCGTCATTGGCAAAAATGTGTTAATAATACACTTGTTAAAATTGTCATCTACTCCCTATAACACCAGAGCTGCTCACCATATCTTGCTAGATGTTCCCCATGTTAACACTTTCTTCAGGTAATCCTCCTTCCAATTGTCTGCTCCCAGCAGTTGGAACACAATGCAAACTCATTTGAAAATGGACAAATTGAGCCCCCTCACACTTTTAAGGACTATTATCTATCTACTCAGAGTTGTTTACACAAACCTGCAACTGTCACCCAGCCTTTTAACTGTAATTTGACTGTTCTGCTTCATGTATGCCCCTTTGTAATTGTATTTGATTGTTTGGTGTGTGTTTTAATTGTGTGTTTAATCATTTCCCTTACCTCTGTGAGGTATGTACTTTGTACTTTTGTATATCACTTTATACAAAACCCTGTTTGAACCCCTCATTAATTACTGTAATGTCATATGGTGCAACACATACCCCAGCCATCTCAAGAAACTAGAAAGCTTACAAAAGAGGGTACTACGAGTGCTGTCATGGTCCGGGTATAGAGCGCCCTCAAAGCCTCTGTTCCATCGCTTTGGTCTCCTGAGGCTCGCTGAATTTAACATTCATCAAAACGCATCAATTATGTATCAAGTTGTCAACAACATGAATCACAGACTGTCTGAGCTTGTCCCAGTCTGCCAACCACTGCACATCCACAACACAAGAAATAAGCATCTTATATCTGGCAAGAGGAGAAGGCTCAATTGTGCTAGCCTAAGCATAGCATGCAGGGGTCCACAGATCTGGAACAAGCTTGACGAAAATCTAAAAATGACAAATACCTTTAAAACCTTTAAAAAATCACTGAAAGAGGAACTGCTAAAATCATATCTCTAATTAAAATTATAACTTAGGAATAAAATTGTCTGTATTATGTATCTCTGTTATATGTCAGTTAGTAGGTAGGTGTGTAAACCTACCCACGTTGTATTGTTTTTGTTTTGTTTTTGTTTTTTGTTATTGTTTTGTTGTTTATATTCTGTTTATATTCTGTTTGTATCTGTGTTCAGGCTCCCTCCAAAAGCTTTAAATAGCTTCTTGGGAGACCTGGCACATGCACACAATTTGCGACATTGTTATCACATGAGGATACTCACATGTAAATGTATCGTGTGTGTGTGTGAATAAATTCATTCATTCATTCATTCATTCATTCATTCATTCATTCATTCATTCATTCATTCATTCATTCATTCATTCATTCATTCATTCATTCATTCATTCATTCGTTCATTCGTTCATTCATTCATTCATTCATTCATTCATTCATTCATTCATTCATTCATTCATTCATATGTACCATCTGACTCTTTTCTATTTATTTATTTATTTTTGTCCCATGTTGACATGTTGTTCTCTTGCCAGGCTGTCATTGAAAATAAGAATTTGTTCTAAACTGACCTGCCTGGTTAAATAAAGGTTAAATACATAATTGTGTATTTATAATTATGTAATGATTTTATATTGTGTATTTATAATTTTGTAAGGGTTTGATATTGTGTATTTATAATTCTGTAAGGTTTTGATATTGATATTGTATATTGTGTATTTATAATGTTGTAGGGGTTTGATATTGATATTGTATATTGTGTATTTATAATGTTGTAGGGGTTTGATATTGATATTGTATATTGTGTATTTATAATTCTGTAAGGGTTTGATATTGTGTATTTATAATTCTGTAAGGGTTTGATATTGTGTATTTATAATTCTGTAAGGGTTCGATATTGTGTATTTATAATTCTGTTTTGGTGCTAGTCCATTGGCTTTCCTTCCCAGGTGTGTCTTGAGTGCATGTATGTGTGGGTGTGCCTTTTCTTATAGGACAATTATGTAACTGGTGGCTGCCGCTGATTGGCTGACCATCATCTCCACGACCTTAGTCGTATAGGCGCTACCTGGCCTGCAGTCTTTGACAGCAACCTCCGCTCTCACTTCCCAACCCTGCCTCTTTGATCTAGTTCCTGTTGTGCTTTTGATCATTTTGGAATGTTAGTTTGGGAGCCGTAGGAGTGGGCTTTTCAATTGTTTTCTCTTGTGTTTGAAATAGGTAAGAAGTCAGGTGTAGATCCCGCAGGCATGCGGACTGTCACATCCCCCCTTGATGCCCTCCCTACCCATCTTCTAAAAGAGTCCATGGACATAGTAGGCCCCAGTATTTTGTCTATCATAAACAGCTCTCTGGAATCTGGCTCTGTTCCCTCCTCCCTTAAGCACGCCATGGTTGAGCCCCTCCTAAAAAAAACCTAACCTAGACCCTGCTCTTTTCAATAATTACAGGCCCCTATCCAAACTACCCTTCCTATCTAAGATTTTAGAAAAGGCTGTCCTGGCACAGCTCCTCCCCTTCCTACATCACAACAACCTCCTAGACAAATTCCAGTCAGGTTTCAGGGCAGGGCACAGCACTGAGACAGCGCTAGTCAAAATCTACAATGACCTGCTTCTCACCATCGACTCAGGTAGCTGTGCCATGCTCCTCCTCCTGGACCTCTCTGCCGCGTTCGACACGGTCGACCACTCCACCCTGGTCGATCGTCTCGAACACAGGCTAGGTATTGGGGGGTCTGCCCTAAACTGGTTCGCATCCTACTTGAGCGGCCGCTCCTTTTCGGTCAGTTTGGGTGGACACTCCTCCCCCACAGCTAGTCTACCGTATGGGGTCCCCCAAGGTTCCATCCTGGCCCCCATACTCTTCTCCATCTACATGCTCCCTCTGGCCGAAATCATCCAGAAACACAACATTTCATATCACTTTTATGCCGATGACTCCCAAATCTACCTTCCCCTCAACTCATCTGACACAGCTAACCTAGACTCTCTTAAAAACTGTCTTAGGGACATAAAAAGCTGGATGGCCCTCAACTTCTTACAGCTAAATGAAAATAAAACGGAGATCATTTTGTTTGGCCCCCCCTCTTCCACCAAAACACTCTCCAACAGCCTAGGACAACTCTCCACCCACCTCAAACCCCACGTCAAGAGCCTGGGTGTAATATTTGACCCAGAGCTCAAATTCGACCGGCAGGTAAATGCCGTAGTCAAGTCATGCTTCTTCCAACTCCGCAACATCAGTAAAATAAAACCAATCCTTTCACCCGTCGACCTGGAAACGGTAGTCAATGCATTCATCACTTCACGCCTTGACTACTGCAATGCCCTCTACACCGGCATCAGTCAGGCAGCCATGTCCCGCCTCAAAATGGTCCAGCACTCTGCAGCTAGGTTCCTTACCGGCACCAGAAAGAGAGAGCACATCATACCAGTCCTAGCCTCCCTACACTGGCTCCCAGTCCCACTTAGAATAGACTTCAAAATCCTCCTCCTCACCTTTAAGCAGGGGTGTAAAGTACTTGAGTAATTGTACTTTGTTACAATACTTAAGTACTGTTTTGGGGAATTTGTACTTTACTCGAGTAGTATTAGGTTTGTATACTTTGTACTTTTACTCCATTACATTTCAGAGAAATAAAACATACTTTTTACTCCTTACATTTAAAATGCAGACCTACAAAGTACAAAGTACAAATCTCACAGGTCCAACCATTTTAATTAGTATATTTTAATTGTTTATCTGGCCGAACTAACATTAACGTTATTAATCCTGCGACCGCAGGTAAACAGCCAATCAAATCCCCATCAATGGAAAATGAACCCGCCCATACCCATGCTGATTAGTCCTTGTGCAACACTAGAAAGCGGGGATCGTATCAGAAGAATAGACAGTCAGATCTGCATTATGCTGTGGTTAATATTGTGATATTATTCAGGGTACTCCAGTATTCTGTCTTTAATATTGTGATATTATTCAGGGTACTCCAGTATTCTGTCTTTAATATTGTGATATTATTCAGGGTACTCCAGTATTCTGCCTTTAATATTGTGATATTATTCAGGATAATCCAGTATGCTGTGGTTAATATTGTGATATTATTCAGGATACACCATTCTGTTTTTAATATTGTGATATTATTCATGCTGTGATGTGAATGCCGTCCATGTTAGTTTACCTTCAATGGAGAAGTGCATTAAATAATTTTAATGCAAAAAAAAATTCCTCTGATCTTTCATTTCAGCATTGTCTATCGCAGAACACATTCCATTGTGGGCAGAGTGTATGCTTGGTTTCATTCCAGCCTTGCCTAAACACCAGCTGATGATTTCACTAATTGGCTCACCTCTTCAACTAACTCACCTGGTGCAATGTATAGTTAAAATGAAAACTTGGCCCACGATGGTATGAGTTTGAGACCCCTGGTCTATCCCTTTCAAAAAAAATTACTTTTACTTTTTAGTACTTAAGTACATTTAAAAGTAGGACTTTTTGACTTTTACTCAAGTGTGTTTTTAGCCAGATACTTTGACTTTTACTTGAGTCAGATTTTGAAACGGTACCCATACTTTCACTTAAGTATAATTTCTGGGTACTTTTTACACCCCTGCCTTTAAGGCACTATCGGGTACATCACCGAGCTCATCACCCCTTACGCAGCACCCAGGTCACTAAGATCCTCCAACCAGGCTCGGCTGGTCCCCCCCCCGCACCAGACTCAAAAAGAGAGGCGATCGCTCCTTCAAGGCCGTGGCCCCCAAGCTATGGAACCAGCTTCCCCTGGAGATCCGATCTGCCCCCCTCGCTGGAGACATTTAAGGCCCGTCTAAAAACCCACTTCTATTCCCTGGCCTTCAATAAACCCTGATTCTCCCACACCCTAACTCACACACTCCCATGTAATTTTATCCTGCCCCCTCCCTCTTGTATCTCTTCTTATGCTCCTCTGTCCCCTGTGTGCTACTGTACTTTGTGTTCCCCTATCCGTTTGTTGTCCTACTGTCCTATTCTCTGAATGTACTGTCTTGTCCTGCTGTGCCTTTTTGTATTTTTGTATTTGTGTATTTTATATTAGGACATTGATTTTAAGCTTTGATTGTACAGCACGTTGGTTGGCTCTTGTGCTTTTAAATGTGCTATATAAATAAATTACTTGACTTGACTTGACTTGACTTGTTTTTTTCTTTTCATTGTTCATTTCTTAGTTTAGTTAGATTATTTAAACAGTAAGATTATTTGTTTGTTATTTCGGCCTTGGTCCACAGTCGAGTACTGGGGGCATAGGCTTGTAAAGTACCCTTGTCAATATTTGTTGTAAATAATTGCATGTTAGTATGGTTGAAGGAATTGTCTCATTATCAACGGTATTATTTGTCAATAATAATACTATAGTGTCTATAGTATTTACTATAATGTCTATAGTTATTAATTAATTGAATGTATAACAATGATAGGAGGAGCTACCAGTACAAAGCTGGGTTAGAAGCTCCTCTCAGTGAGAGTGACATTGACCCTCAGCAAGAGCTACTCGCTAGCCAAGTGCCTAGATTATTTTTGTGAATTAATTATTGTACATTTTCTATGTTTGTCTTTTTGGAAACCATTCTGGTTATTGCATATTTGTGACTGGTTGGCTTCAGTCGTCTTTTAGAGTAATTTGTTAAGGATCCACAGCCTGGGGGATGGATGGCATTCCACATCCATGGCACTTCATTTGTATTATGTGGACAGATTTTCTGCATATTGTGGTCCCTAAACTTTATTAGCATGTAGTGGGTATGACTGCGAAGCTGAGACTCTGAGCCCGATCATATTCAAGTATGAAAATGGTAGCCCTTTGAATGCTGTGATACAAATTTTTTTACTTGACCCCACTGTATATAATTACCTATTGTGACCTTAAAGATAATCACAGCTTCATGTGACATCGCAACCACAATCTGGAGATGTGGAACAGTAAGTGGTTTAGATGCATTGCCAATAACAGGGATTTTAGAGCTTTTTTAAGTGCTCGCTAAAAAAACAATTATTGTAAAAATCTCCATTTTAAGTGTTATTATTCAGGTCTTAATTCTGGAGCACCACATCTGTATAACTAATAGTGTAAACCCAGAAATCTGTCTCTTTTCTATTTTATTTTATTCATTATTTGTCATCTTTCCCTGTTATCCTTTGCGAGGCCATCATTGTAAATAAGAATTTGTAAAAGAAAAAATATGAATAGACATAGAGCTGCATCTCAAATGATTGCTTAGGGTCCTAGCGTTCAATGGAGTACGGCTCTTGTATGTGTCACCCACTGCCAGCCCCATATTCTACTACAAATGTGGGAATCACACTGAAAATCTTTTCAAAATAATTCTGATTGGTTGGGGGCCCTTTTTTTATCTACTTTTCTCCTCCTTTTTTCTGTATTTTTCTCCCATCCCAATTTAATCATTATGCCAATTCCCCCCTCCCCTTCCTGGTCGTTGCGCGTATTTGCCCCCCACTTGCCGGTCTAGGGAGCGCTGAAGTGGACCTACAAAAGGCCTTCGACACTGTCAATCACACCATTCTGATTGACAAGCTAAAAGCAATTTTTTTTATTTATTTTTTTATTATTGGTCTTTTTCCCCCTCCATTTTCCTCCGATTTTCTCCCATCCCAATGTTAGTCGTATGCCAATTCCCAGTCCCTTCCTGGTCGCTGCGCACTTACCCCCCACAGTCAGATCATCTGGGAGAGTGGAGGCTACCACGTGCTTCCTCCGACACACGTCCAGCCAATCACCGCTTCTTTTCACCTGGCAGCGCGGATTCTCATCGAGAGGGCGTAGCGTGTGGGAGGACCACACTATCCCCCTCGAGTCCTATCCGCGCTTAGCAGGCGCCCCGACCGAACTGTAGGAGTCGCTGTTTACAACGACCCGGACCCACCCCGCCAGCTTCTCCCACCCTCTAATACAGCCAATTGTATTAGTGCAGACGGCCAGCCAAGCTGGTGACAACCCCGGAGCTGTGAGCTGGATTCGAACAGGCGAATCCAGCTCACAGCTCCGGGGCTGGTGACGAACGCAATCTCCGCTCGGCCACCTAACCGCCTAAAGCAATTGGTTTTGATAGTCTATCAGTGAGCTGGATGCAATCCTACCTGGAGGGGAGAGAGCAGATGGTGGAGGTAAACGGTACCCTATCCCCCCCCCCCTCACAGTAAGCTGTGGTGTTCCACAAGGAAGCATACTAGGTCCGCTACTGTTCCTAATTTATGCAAATGACATGTCGTCAGCTTGTGACTGCAACTTGTTCCTGTTTGCGGACGACTCAGCCCTGCTGGTCTCTGACAAGAACAAGTTACAGGTTGAAAAAACCCTCAGCTCAGAACTAGGCAAAATCTGCATATGGCTCGCTGATAACAAACTATCATTACACATGGGCAAAACAGAGTCCATTCTCTTCGGTTCAAATAACAAACTCAGCAAGACCGACGGCTTCTCAGTTACAGTGGGTGACAATATTGTCACAAGGAAAGAAGATATTACCTACCTGGGTTCCATCCTAGAGGCAAATCTTTCCTGTGACAAAATGGCATCCAATGTAATAAAAAAAAGTCAACCAACGAACTCGATTCTTGTACCAGATCTCCTCACTGGTAAACAAGAATACCCTGAAGACTCTAGCAGGAGCACTCATTCAAGGGTACTACGACTATGCTTGCACCTCATGGTATCAAAGCACCTCAAAGGCGCTAAAAACAAAATTACAAACATCTCAAAACAAACTGGTCAGACTACTGCTTGACCTTACTCCTAGAACCCACCTCACCCCTGCCCACTTTGACAACCTAGGATGGCTTAGAGTAGACGACAGAGTACAGCAACTTGCAATGGGCCTGGTCTACAAGATACACTACACGACCAAGGTACCCATGTACATGTCAAAATACTTCCCAAAGGTCAGTGAATACCATGATCACAACACCAGAGGGAGCTCCACAAATCATGTTAAACCCAGATTCGGCTCAAACAAGGGACTAAACACGTTTCGCAATTATGCCACATCAATGTGGAACGCCCTACCCAAAGCTGTAAAGGAATGTGAATCACTACCCACTTTCAAAAACACTCTCAAAAAACACCTAAGGGAGACTGCAACTCGAAACTGGCCCCTGTAAATGTCCGAACACTACCCCCTCCAATGTTCAGTAAATTACCAAGTATGGTCTTGTCAATAATCCAATGTACAGTTTTGTTTGTACAGTTGTACAGTGTCCCCCACCCACCCCTCCTACCCAACCCCCCCCCCCCCCCCTCCCACCCAACCACCTCCAATGTACAGTCCCCCCCCACCCCCACCTACCCAATCCAATGTACAGTTTCTACGTCAAATGTAAATACTTTTTCTTTCTGGACTCTTTTTGTATCACAAACAGTACTGTAATTGCAAATCTGGTATGTCATAAATGTATAGATGTAGCAGTACTGTCTATCTGTATGTCATGTATGTCATAATGTTACGATGAATTGAAAATGGGGGACCCTGATGTAAACAAGACGAAAGTCTTTCTCTGGTCTGCATCCCCTTAACAATTGTATGTATTGAGCTGTACTGTACTGTACCCATTCTGCAATCTGTTAATAAAGTTTTCAATCAATCAATCAATCAAGTCTATCACATGCTTCCTCCGATACATTGTGGAGACAGCCAGCCGCCTCTTTTCACCTGACAGTGAGGACTCTCACTGGGGAAGTGTAACGCGTGGGAGGATCACACTACCTCCCGCAGTTCCCTCCCTCGCTGAGCAGGCGCCCTGACCGACTTGTAGGAGTCGCTGTTTACAACGACCAGGATACACCCGCTGACACTGCCAATTGTGTCAGTATGGGAGTCATTCCACCAATCCAGTCCGATTTGGACTTTTGGATTTTTTTTTACCAAGAGGTATTACTTTTCTGAACACCCCTCAAGATGAATGACATATTTAACTTCCAGAAAAATATATTTTCCCATCTCAGGCATGAAATCTCTATTATTTTTGGTCATTATTGTATGATATGGACACCATTATTCTTCAACCTCGTTACGGACACTCTGGAAGCTCTCTGAATAAGATTCAAACATGTATTTGTGCTAAAGTCAACATTTCTAGATGTCCTTCACACCATTTCTATAATTGCTCGTCTAAAAATTACGTAAAATCCTACACTTTTGCTATTCTGAACCCTGAAATTTGCCTTTTTTTGACAGCGGCCGCAAGCTTTTTCATCAGAAATGTGATTTGACCTCAGATTTTGAACTAAAATCAATATTATTATGTTTGCTCTAAACGTTTCAGACAAAATTATTCAAAAGTAGAATTTGTTTTTCATAAACTTAAAGAAATAATTAATAAACATGTAGCTCTAACAGGGTTGAATCTAGGGTAACGTGTGAGCACACACACACAGCAACATGCACATTACAATTAATATGTATGTGGCATAAGCATGTTGAAAAAGCTCAATAATTAATTTAACTATTATTGTATAACTTCAAAATCAGTGTTAAAATCACAACCTTGTTACAATCTCACAACCCCGTTACATTCAAATGTTACATTCAAACGTAACAGGGTTGAGTGTAACAGGGTTGTGATTTTTTGCACAAAATGGTATACTCCACATGTGGTGAATACCAGGAGAGCACATGGCATGCATGATATTAAGAAAGCATCTACATTTTTTTAATAACAAAGATCATATTCACAAGTAATAGTTTGTTATATTTTTTTTCACGTAACAGTGTTGAGTAATTATGCTTGACTACCATAATATTACATGATAAATGACTGAAAACATAGTACAATGAGGTAGCTACTTGCCTGTTCCTGGTGTTGTGTTTTCCAAAAGACTTCAAAGTTGTCACTTCCTGTTTCACATGCTTCTATGGATTGAACCATTATTTTTGTGGGGGGGGGGGAATGCTCAGTGTAATGGGGTTGAGGGTTACTGAGGGACAGACTGAATAATGTTATTTTAATGAATAATTATTCATTTATTTTGAAATAAATCATTACCAGCATTAACAGCACAGATGGATGTGTATGTTCATGGAAAAAAGTATGGACTTTTTACAAATTTTCTTGGTCATATCCCAAATACATTTTCATGAAATGCCACGAGGGACATGTCAAAATACATGGTGTCAACTGAAATAACAACATAATGCATAATACAAAAAATTACATTAATGCAATGTTTTTACACTTTATTAAAGAGGACATTGCAACAGAAATAAATAGCATTTCAAAGGACATTTTGGTAACTGATTAGATAAAAGACACTTAAAAACATCAGAGGGACTCAAATCGGACCGGATTGGTGGAATGACCGCTGACAGCCGGATTCGATACCAGTGTGTCTCTGCGGTGGTAGACAGACGCTTAGTCCACTGCGCTAACCGGCCGCCCTGGTTGGGGGCCCTTTTAACCAATTATGCGCCAAAGACGAGTTAACTCGTTATAGCCGCCAATCGAATAGTGCCAACAACGAGTAAACTCGTTGTTATGCTCGTTATTTCTTTTATTCACTATTTCCATTCATAATTCATCTGCTTGGCTCTGTGCATCAGTGAATGTCGTCCGGGCGCAGTTATATTGTAACGTGGATCCAGATACACAGTCGAGTGCATTGAATCGCCTTCGAGACGCAAGAATCAATATGCTTTTGGAGCTTATGGCGTCGGCCAAACGGAAATACGATCTAGCAGATGGCAATCAAATAATTGGAATATTCTTTCTGCAGTATCATCGGCCAGAGGTAAGAGCAATCTAACGTTAATTCCAGCTTGATTTTCCATTTCTTTCATTGCAAACGATCTGATCAACGTATACTGCTGTACTAACGAATGTCGTTATTGACAATTAATCATAAACGACCCCCCCCCGCCCCCATTTCCTCCATGCATGATGGAACATAATATATACCGATCATATGCATTTGAATTTTTAATTGTAGCGTGTATAGGGACGAAATGCCAATGGATTAAGTATAATATGCATCGCGGCCTATTACTAGCGTTATAGGAATTATCCTAGACCACTCTAAAACTATACTTATATTCACCACGGTATAAAACGACAATGTATGAATGGAAAAAATATTACTTTCCCACATCTTGAACGATAGATACCCAATGTCGAATGGGCCATAGTATTGCAGATATAGCTATAATATTTAAATAGTCCTGCAAACAAGGTGAGCGACTCCCACCGTTTACAGCGCTGGCGGTAGCTACTATAGGATGCTGATATTGCGTGGCAGCATTGTGTTAAGGAAGACGGGACCCTAAGCGCTGTGCCTGATCTGCCTGACATTTTCCTGTGAATTACTTTCAGACAGGATTGTCCAGCTTGTCAGTTACTTCACAGTGCACGAGTGCAACATCGCACTGTAGGATTCACTTGTGTCCCGATTCAATCAAATTTGAGCAACGTTGGTCACTTACCTTTAGTGGTTGAACAAGGCTGTGCTGTGAAATAAAAATCATTCTATGCCTGTCCTATTTTTGCCCTGGTTACTAATGGAGGTAAGTGACAGAGAGCTCCCAGTGTGATAAATGGGATATATGACCCGAGCAAATGAGAAGAAAAGGCAATTTTGCCAGATGACACACTATGGTGGCCCTGATTAGAGCGATATTTTCGACTCCCTTCTTATTACACAATGGTACAAGTAGGAGGATAAACCAATGTCATCAGGATCAGGTGACCGATACCCTCCACCTAATTGTGTTTCATCCATGATTGTAAGTCAGACTGGCAGGTATAGTGCACTTGAATCAAAGTTTCCAGACAATATATGCTGTTCTGTACACACTGATCAGTTTCGCGTAAACCAAACACACAGTGCCTCATTTTAAGTTTCAAGTGATTCTGCAATTGTTAGTCACTGTCACTTCTGATCTGATATTATTGGTCATATTGTTGCTAGTGAGAGGCTGTGCTTCTCTGTGATATATGGGTGTTTATGCTCTTGGATCCCCTGAATTCGTGGGTCGGCACTGTTCAATCTCAGTCCACCTTCTTGTTTATGTAATCGTACCTCTGAGAGATCTTGAGATTGATCTCTAGAGCTGGATTGCTGCTCTCAGTTATTTAGCCAAATAGAGAGGTGGCCACATATACTTATACAGTATATATATATATATATATAATTCCAATTATTTGATGAGCATTTCCCACTACAATTAAAACATTTAGAAGATTTTAAATGGTCCTAGTTTCGTCATGTCTCATTAGCATATTTGTATGCACATTTTAAAGTAGGCTATTGCATTAGAAAAGCTTGATGGAAAGAGCAACGTCTGCTAAATAGATGATGGAAGCGCATTCATTGAATAAATAATAACGTATAGGATAAAGTCTTCTGTTTGGTCCAATTGACCGATTCCATTGCCAATTCCGATTGACCGATTCCATTCTTAACCGGGTTTAAACGTTCGGAAATGATGCAGCAAACAGCTGTCAGTAATTATCTCCACCACAACTTCCCCAAAGCTGTCAAATGTGGTGCTGCGCTCAGTGCACTGGAGAGAACTGTCAAATGTATGCATTTATATAGCGCTTTTATCCAAAGCACTTTAAAACGTGTGCCTCACATTCATCCATTCACTCACACATTCACACACCGACAGCAAAGGCAACCATGCAAGGTGCCAACAGCAGTTCGGCGTTAAGTAGGCTGGCTCACAGGATATAGACTGTGGGTATAAACTGCCATTAGCCATTAGTGTTTTTCTGATTACCAGCCGACCACTCTACCTCCTGAGCCACTCTCACCCACTTTCGTGACATGTCTCTGTCTTCATCTTGCTTTGGAAAGCAAGAAATACAGTATGGTCTTATATGAGTTTACGCAAAATAACCTGCCCAATAGTAGTAAATTCTAGACAGCCAAGCTTAAGTGTATTCGCTTCAACCCAATTGATAGAAACAGACCTAATTCACATTTTCTTTTTTACGACACTTCATCATTTTTCTTAAAGGCACACTTCACCAAAGGAAAACTAATTTATTTTGCACATAATCTCACACACACATCCAAAAACGAAACAGTTTTTGCATACATTAATTTAGTTTGACTATTATTGAGAGTAATGAGTTTGAATATGGCCACCTGTGATGTCATTGGGGACATTGAATCCTTGTGTTAATTACAGCTAAATTAAATGATAAGGTAGCAGTCCCTATAAGACAAGGTGCTGTAATTAACACAACACACAGATTGAATGTCCCCTGTTGACCATATTCAAACTCATTAACTGTCAAACTAAATTAAGGTGTGCAAAACTGTTTAGAGTTTTTGGATGTGTGTGCGATTATGTGCAAAATAAATCAGCATTGTTCTTGAGAAGTGCCCAGGGACGCGGTAACTGGGGGTGCGGCGTGGGCTTTTATTCTAAATTTGTAACCGAGGCTACTCAATGTCACAGAGCGGAGCGGCACTGCAGATTTACCCTACTCTTGGAATTCATTGCCAGATCGTCATAGGGGCGCTGTCTCTATAATGCAGTGTTATTAACAGCGTGTAGCCGACGCATGAACCGGTTGGGATTCAAATAGACGCGGCCTGGAAGCGTCAACGCGGAACTGGAAATCCGTTGGTAAAAAAAATAGACGCAGCCTGGAATAGTTTTGGGACGCTGAATTTGCAGTAAAGAATATATGAACAAGCCAGCAGAACTATCCGAGCCCCCGGGAGGGTGGTCGAAGACCTTTTGCATGTCGGCGATCATGTATGCGGGGAACGAATTGCAGAGGGAGGGCGCAACAGGTGGGGTAAGCTGGGCTGTGATGTGTGCATCAAAACAGTTACATGTTTGTCTCGCACTCGCCGCAGAGCTGAGCGTGAGAGCGCGGAGTTGGGCAGTGCAGTGGTCTCCTCTAGTGAACGAGAGGTTTACCAGAGTGGTAAACCAATGACGTTATTATTATATCACTTATCTCAGCACCCCCTCATAACACGTTTCAGACCCTGTTGAACGTTCTGACTCAATATTGTATCCATCTGCAGAACGTCAGCCTCAGCACTCTCAGGCCCCACCCACGCTGAATGTGATTTGACCAAAGCAGAGTATACACACAGACAGTGAAGCTGTTTACAGATAGCGAGCATTTTGACTTGTTGCGTGGTGGCGATGTCTCGCAGACAATACAACTACAGGTATAATTATATAATATATATATTTTATTAAAAAGAAAATTATATAAAATAAAATAAAAAATTAATCAAAAACAATCAATATCTCAGCACCCCCACTTCCCGCAGACTTCCCGCGGCCCTGGAAGTGCCCATTCAAAATGTGCTTGCCAATTGAATGGAAACACAGCTAAGGAGTAAGGACTCATTACTTTAAACAACCCAATTTCTTCTGCAAAGATGTAAGGCATATAGTCTTAGTACCGTGAACAAGATGTACACACATTCAGAATTGTCCAATCCATATACGATGGAACATTTGTAGGAGGGACCCTCCAATCTCAAGGTTATTTATTTGTCTTATTTTTAAGTGTTTACTTTATTTTATTTTGTCTTTACTGTCTTTGTAGTGTTTGTCATGTTTCAGATCAAAGTACAAAATATATATATATATATATATATATTTTGTACTTTGATATATATGATATATATATATATATAAATGTTCCAATCTCTTCAATTGGCTTCAGGGCTTGGACACAGAGATTGACTATTGAGCGAAGCCTCAACTATAATAATGTGATATCCCTTCCTCGGTTCAAGGACTTGTACGAGATGATGCCTTGACGAATTTGCTCCACGATGGCTGTGGCTGATGCCCTCAGCCTGCAGCCTAAATACCGCTTGCACACGGCACGCCCTGCAGCCTCGTCGGTGCAACCTTTGATGTTTTTGGTATTTCACTTTGATCATGGTGTCATTCTGTCTTGTCCCTCTACATTAACCCACTGCTCTAATTGGTTTTCCCCTTTATATGCTTCCTTTGTAAAGCCCATGACTTGTTCTTTTGATTCAGACATCAATGATGAACTGATTACGGTCTAGTTTTTCTTTACAATCGCCAGGCCACCCATCAACTTGCTTTTTGATCCAAAGAGAGTTGACGAGACGAGAATATTTTTGTCCAGGGAAACTCCATACAGTAGCTGTCCTCTAGTACCGCCGATCTAATCCATGGTGTTCTTTAAATAAGAAGAACTTTATTATCCGTGTGGGTTATTATTAATTATTATTTTAATACTGTGTTAGGACTGTTTTTATTATCTGTGTGACTGCTAGCACCTAGGGCTACATTAAAAATGTTGTGATATTGTGACAATGACAATAAAGATCATTCATTCATTCATAATTACTTTGTTGTGAAAAGACGAAAAGATTAAAACATATGTTTAAATTACAATAAAGGTAAGAAAATATACCAACACATTTTTATTTAAATATAATATAAGCCAATTTAGGATGGGATATACTGTATATATGTATTATATATTATATACTGTATATGAGTACTATATATGGATACTTGTATACAATACGGATCTCAACTGGTATAAAATGTAACAGTAGGTACAGAGTTTATTGAATAATGTCATAATTACAGCTTGGGTGTGTGTCTGTCCCTCTACGCCTGTGACTCATAAATGTCATGTATGTTGTGTATGTCATAAATGTCTATATGAATTGAAAATGGGGGACCCTGATGGAAACAAGACAAACGTCTTTCTCAGGTCTGCATCCCCTTAACAATTGTGTGTATTGAGCCGTACTGTATTGTACCCATTCTGCAATCTGTTAAATAAAGTTTTCATTCATTCATTCACTCTCTTTATAAATTCTGTCCAGTGACTCCCCTCAAGCTTATTGCAGAAATAAATGCATGGTAGTCTGGCCCTGACCTGAGCTCACCCACAACGTTTCACAATGTCATTACAAAAATAACACTGGTCTAGTTCCTTCAAGTTCCAAGTGAGATCACACTAAACTGGGGTCATGAACCCATCTAAGCATTAATATTACAGTAATAACAACATAATGAACAAGACTAGGCAAGCCTAGTTAGGTTGGACCTGGATCCATGTCAGTGGGCATTTATGTTGTTAATTATAATTAATGTGAACAACTATGTGTGTACCATACAGTATATGTTTAACACTCAATGTGTGCACTAATGCAGGCTGCTGGGTGGCGCAGCAGAGATTGTGCTCGTCACCAATGCAAGAGACTCCGGTCTCGAATCCGGGTGTCAGCATTGCCTCCGGCTTGGGCCAGCCGTCATACTAACTCATTGGCAGAGTTAGCGGGTGGAAGTCGAGGGGTGGTAATCTGGATGTTGTGGACAGCGACTCCTACAGGTCGGTTGGGGGACGCCTGCACAGCAGAGACAGGAAATGGCAAGGGCAGTGTGAGCCTCCCACAAGTTACACCTCGCCAATGAGAGTCCGCGCTGGCAGGTGAAAAGATGTGAGTGACAGGTTGCCTCCTCGTGTACCGGACGGGACACGTAATGCAAGGCTTCTATCCTCCCTACAGCCGACCAGTGGGAGGCATATGCAAGCAACGTTTAAGACAGGGGAGGGGAGAATTGGAAACCCGAAATTTGGAAAAAATTTATAAAATAGAAAATAAGGAGAAAAAGTGGATACAAAAATTAAATTGTGCACTAATGCTACAGTGTCCCAATTTTACTCTACCACCTGAGACAATTAAGGAAGTTCAGAGTATCAGGGAAGATACTCCACCCCTTCTATTCCGGGGCTGTAGAGAGCATTCTGACTGGGAACATCACTGCCTGGTTTGGAAACAGCACGGCCCAGGATAGCAGGCACGTGCACACATAGAGCCCAAGGGTTGCTTGAGCACCTGTCCTTTTGAGCCTCATAAAAAAGTGTGCTTTTTAATAAAATAAATCTTTTTTATTATTATAATTTTGTTTTACCGTTACGCATATAGTAGTAGTAGTAGTAGTAGTAGTAGTAGTAGTAGTAGTAGTAGTAGTAGTAGTAGTAGTAGTAGTAGTAGTAGTAGTAGTAGTAGTAGTAGTAGTAGTAGTAGTAGTAGTAGTAGTAGTAGTAGTCGTTTATTTAGTCATCATCTCACACAATACAATATACACCATAATTTAACAATATTTGATTTTACAGTGACTGAAAAGGTACAGACTGAAGCATAATGCTTATATATGCCTGTCCTATATTCTTAACAAAATATTATTAAAGTATTAAAGTATTATTCACCCTTGTAGTTTTCAAAAATAGCTTTACAAACCATTTTCTTAAAAACCAAAAGCGAATTACTCATTATTAACTGTATATCAGCATTGTTCCACAAGTTAACCCCAATAATATAAATACACCTCCTTTTAATCCCTTTCTTAGCTTTTTGAACAGTACATTTACAAATATCTCTCAAATCATATTTTATTTCATGTATTGAAAAAAACCTTTGCACCCCGTCTGGGAGTAACTTTAGACTGCCATTCCAACTGAAAAATGTCAGGATAGAATCCAAATATTAGGTAAAGAGAGACAGATGCCCCGTATTCCATTGCAGTTTGCACGGCCTCCTCAGCGTGCTTCTCCGCGGACCTATATATTTTATGCATAGCGTGGGTGGTGATGATGATGATGATAGAAACCACTGTGGCCCATACAGTTGAATGCTGGTATTACACTCATTGAGGGACACGAAGAAGTCAAGTCCGATTTGCGAATCTCAAATACAAATCGGGATTGGAATAAAAAATGCATTTATATTAAACAATACAGAATATACAGCACTTCTTGAGGTCTGTAGGGTAAGCACTTATTCCCTCCCCCCTGAACATTTATGGAGATGTATGGGCCTTTTAAGTCAGTGATAAAAGTCTCTTTCAAGGATAAGTGAGCTCCTGCACTGATTATTATAGTTCAATATTCAATATTTGATCACCAAAACCCCCCAAAAAGCATAAAAAGGGGGCCATTAAAAATCGGTGGTCGCCGGCTTTGCGCTCTCGGTTAAAACACACATAGGTATAGTGCCCTTTTCAGCCTTTGAGCACCTGCCCCTCTAAAGTCCTGTCCACGTCCCTGCAGGATAGGAAGGCCCTAGACTAGAGTGATGCGCTCAGCAGAATGGACTACGGGTATTGCACTACCACCCCTGCATACAATAAGAGGTGCAAATCCAGAGCCTGCAGAATAATGAAGGACCCTCACACCCCAACAACAGCCTGTTCAAGCTGCTGCGGTCAGGCACGCGCCAACATATACGCAGCAAGAACAGAGAGACTAAGGCTCAGCTTCTTCCCTCAGGCCATCAGAACAATGAACACTGATCTCTCCACACACAAGCACACATACACACACACACACACACACACACACAACACAACATTCTGCACTCGCTCACACACAGTAGGTCACTTTAAACACACAAGAAAAGGACACTTTAACTCATTGAGCGCCATGCTGTTTTTCCATCTGTACTGCCTGGCGTTATTGACAATTTTCCCAATGTTTGCGGACCCATCGTATATTATATATTATAGCTATGGAGACAATAGTATGGTCATTTGACAGGCACTATTTATAGTCCAACATTGACAAACCAGTTAATTTCTACATACTTTCGTTTGTGCACTATTCCACGCTAAACATTTCCCCGTTTCAAAATAATCCAGTGTCGTTTTCTAGATAGTGAGATATGACGTGTTATATGCATATGCGCAAATCGTTCGGGTTGCTCGCCTGAAACCTATATTATTTCCAAATCAAAGGTATATAGATGTTTCTTCACAAAATCATCAAGGGGGGGGGGGGTCGTTTTACAAAAATGCTATCGTTACCAAAAGCATGTTTTAGGTTCGGTAAAATATACCTAAAATAGACCTTACCTTAGTCAGAAGGTACTCCAAAAAGAATAATCCATATAATTCCATCACCATTACTCGTGTGCATTGGGTCTGGCTATAATACGGGAAACAATAGGTTTCAGGCGAGCAAATCTCAGACAGATGGCTGTGTGCTGATTCACTTTGAGGGGGAAGGGATTCGTGCAGCTGGAGGTACCTCAGTACTGAAAGACACCTTAGAGACCGAGTTCAAAAGGTAAGCGATACTGCCACCTGTCTGGATTAGATTGTCATTGCAATTATAACATAGGCAGCGGTGCCAGGAAGACACAGGCAGGTCCGTGCAAGTGTTTAGAATGGTAAAATCGAAAAAGAAATCTCAGGGTTGGCGCTCAGCGGTTGGATTTGAAACCCGAGAAATCTCGGCTATGGCGCAGAAAGAGTTAACGGAAGGGAAAAATTCTAGTTATCTTATTATTATTACTACTATTACTATTGTTTTATTGCACAATCGTAGCGGCCATGGCTAACCACATTTCACTGTATGCCCTGGTATGTATGTGATGAATAAACTCTTGAATCTTGAATCCCCCCGTGCTTTGCTGCTTGACTAAATAAAGATGCAAAAGAGAACAAAGCTATAAAAAACAATGAATTGATATAGCCTACATGCTGTACAGTATGTGAATGTACATGCTTGTGTTACAGAATGTCATGCCCTGCTGGTGGTAATCATCCATCACCACTAATGTCAACACTAGCACAGCCATGGAGAAAATGCCACTAATTCCCGCCAGGAACGGGTCAGATGACCCGACAGCTTATATGAGAAATATGAGAAAATAAACAGTGTAAACTATATAATTACCTCTGAATATAAAAATATGAGGTTTACCACAATGAAATGTAGGTTTGAGTGATTAAAATATATATATAATAATTTTTTATTATTTTTTTTTTGGGTGGAAGAGCCACATATTGACGGGCAAAGAGCCACATGTGGCTCGCAAGCCACAGGTTGGCCACCCCTGTGCTAGACGCTCGCAAAGTGCTGTGACTTTCGTCTGTTCCAATGGCCCATAATGGAATAACATTCTAATTACATTTTCCTGAAGTCATTTTGAAATTTCAGAAACTGTGCCAGATAAAACGGGTACTTTTAGGAAAAGTCATTGAGTGACAGAGTTGGAGCTCGACCGAGTGACGAGGATACAATTATTGAAAATGCCTAGGGGTCATGTGACCCCTTGTCAGCTGTGCTAGTGTTAAGCTAAGCTAAAGCAAGAGGTGAGTAAACAACACCATTTTGCTGTACTTCTACAAGGCAGGGCTTGCTGCCGTCCACCCTACTCCTAGGCTAAGCTAAAGCTAACATTAACCCCCGGCTCATAACTTTGTTGCAATGATGATGAGTGAATAGCACCAAACACACAAGTTTATGAAGTAAAGATGCAAAAGATGGAGTGAATGTAGCATTAGCTACTGTCTGAAATACACTACACTGCTGTGCTAAGTTAACGTGACATTTTGACAAAGTTGGCATTTTGTTAACCCATAGGGACCCACGTGACACAGGTGTCACATGTACTTTACATGTTCTGGAAATGTCCATATAAAGCTTTATCCTTGATTTTACCTCATGAAGTCCCACAGGGACACCGGTGGAACATCCTGGTTGGGTCATGTGACAGATCATGTGATGTTGTGCTCTCATAACCACCTTTCCACAATGATGACTGATGGTGGTGACTAAGCTGACAGAAGTAGCTAGCATTCAAAAGCTAGATTATTGTTGCTAAAAGGTCATATTTGCCCATTTAAGAATTAAAATGCTTACATAACATGTTCTTTATGATATATAACCTGTTGTGAACACATTTCTTGAACAAAATGATAAAGAAAACAATCGATAAAGATCGCTGTGACACATACTGTACGTCACACCGGGCATTTAACCTTAAAATGTTCATGCAAATGTTATGTGACATATATGTCACAATAAGAACAATTATTATGATCTGCTCAGTTAATTTGTCTGATTCAATGATATTTAGTTAATATATTTTATAACAATGTTCAATTGTTCAAAGCATATTCAAACAAATATCAGTCATATTTCAATGTAGTACCCTGTAGTGCCATGTAGTACCCTGTAGTGCCATGCAGTACCATGTAGTACCATGTAGTATCATCTAATACCCTGTAGTATCATGTAATACCCTGTATTACCATGTAGTACCATGTAGTACCCTGTAGTTCCATGTAGTACCCTGTCGTATCCTGTAGTACCATGTAGTATCATGTAGTATCCTGTAGTACAATGTAGTACCATGTAGTACACTGTAGTACCATGTAGTACCATGTAGTACCATGTATTACCATGTAGTGCCATGTAGTGTCATGTAGTACCATGTATTACCCTGTAGTACCATGTAGTACCCTGTAGTACCATGTAGTATCCTGTAGTACCATGTAGTACCCTGTAGTACCATGTAGTATCCTGTATCTCAATGACCCGAAGTCGCTGACAGTAGTTAGGAACATAGTAAAAACAAAGAAACAAAACACAAAGAAACAAAAACAAATAAACAAAAACAAAAGGAACATGAGACCATGGGGGGAACAGGGGAAGACAGCATGAGATAGCACAAAAAGACAGAGCGATATGAGACAGACATCAATCAGGTTGGAGGGGGGGGGGGGTTATGGGTGGGGGGGGTTGAAGGCAAGGGAGAACAGGTGGGTTTTGAGGCGAGCTTTGAAGGTGGAGAGTGTAGGGGAGTCTCTGATGGACTGAGGGAGGGAGTTCCAGAGTCGGGGTGCAGTGCGAGAGAAGGCCCAATCACCAACTTTTTTGAGTTTGGATGTCGGGAATGTGAGGGAGGCAGTAGTGGAGGAGGACCGGAGTGAACGGGTGGGGCGGTAAGGAAGAAGGAGATCAGTCAGGTAGGAGGGGGCCAGGCTGTGGAGGGCTTTGAAGGTGAGGAGTAGTGTGTTGAAGTCGGGAGCCAGTGGAGAGAGTGGAGGACAGGAGTGATGTGTTCACGGGACCGAGTGTTAGTGAGGAGGTGGGCGGCTGAGTTTTGGACCATTTGCAGTTTATGGAGGGAGCGGGAAGGGAGTTGCAATAATCCAGGCGGGAAGAGATGAAGGCGTGTATGAGGGATTGAGCAGCAGGGGGGGAGAGGCAGTGACGGATTTTAGCAATGTTGCAGAGGTGAAAGTATGATGTTTTTACAATGGAGCGGACGTGGGGGTCAAATGAGAGGGTGGGGTCGAGGAGGACATCAAGGTTTTGGACTAGGGGGGAGGGGGTGATGGTGGAGTCATTGATGGTAAGTGTGATGGGTCCGGATCTGATGAGGGTGGTTTTGGTGCCAATGATGAGAAGTTCCGTCTTGTCACTGTTTAATTTGAGAAAGTTGTGAGTCATCCAGGTTTGGAGTTCAGTAATGCAGGATTCGATGTGACTGAGGGGTGGCTGTGGGGGGATTGTGTACTGATGTAGATTTGGCTATCATCAGCGTAGCAGTGGAAGTTGAGGTGGTATTTACGGATGATGTGACCAAGGGAGATAATGTAGCAGATGAAGAGCAGGGGGCCAAGGACTGAGCCTTGGGGGACCCCCTGTGTGACTGGGAAGGGGGAAGAGGTGTGGCCGGAGAGGGAGATGAATTGGTGTCTGTCTGTGAGGTAGGAGGAGAACCAGTCAAGTGCTGTGCCCTCAGCACCCAGTTGGTGCAGCCTTTGGAGGAGGATGGAGTGAAACACTGTTAGTGCTGTGACAAGCTTTAGTTTTTGAGATACCCCTACCGGAGGTAGAACAAAACACAAGCATGTTTTTCCTCATCTCTAAGGTCTCCCATATATGAAATGGATTCTTGTATACAAATATTTTACTGCAAAACTTGTTAAATTGATAGATATTGTTATACACCCCCAAAGGAAAAAACAACCAAAATATAGCCTGGCCGTATGGGAGTTGAGACATATAAACTCATGTAGATTAATAATACAAGCTCCAAGAGCGTTCAAACTTGACATGCTAGCAGTCAGACAGTTGCTTAACATAATAGAAAAACCTGGATGTGAATATCTTTATGCATGTAGGAAATATATACCTATGTACACATACTTAAAATAAGCGGAAATGTAAAAGATTTATATCTATGCAGAATGTTCTCATTTACTTTGTAGTAGCTCTGCCATGGATTGTCATAGAAACACATATGAGGGCTTTTTTGGAAAGGTGTGGTTGGGCTGAATCCAGCAATACCACATGTAAATATAGCATGCATGGTCAGGGAGTTACATCAGTAAATGTATGAGGTGTCCTAAATGAAAGAAAATTAAACATTGACATAATGAAGTCTTCAGTCCAAAGCCCATTATCAGTGGTGAGAAGCATGTTGACAAATTAAATGTTACTGCAAAGTAAAGTCACTTGAGGTAATGTTCTGGTCTATAATGTTAATATATTTATGATTTAATAAATTATACATTTCATATGATACATTTTATGATACTTCATATGGAAACAAAGATGGTGCCTACTCCTGAACATTGGTAAAACCAAAGAGCTGATCATGGATTTTAGGAGAATACAGCAGGGGACACACACATCACTGCAGATAAATGGGGCTATTGTGGACAGGGTGAGCAGTTTCAAGTACCTGGGAGTCCACATCACAGAGGACCTGACATGGTCAACACACATAGATTCTGTGGTGAAAAAGGCGAAACAGCGCCTCTATCACCTGAGACAGTTAAGGAAGTTCAGAGTATCTGGGAAGATACTACACTCCTTCTATTCCGGGGCTGTAGAGAGCATTCTGACTGGAAACATCACTGCCTGGTTTGGAAACAGCACGGCACAGTACAGGAATTCCCTCCAGAGAGTGGTGCGCTCAGCAGAGCGTACTACAGGTATTGCACTACCACCCCTGCAGGACTTATATAACAGGAGGTACAAATCCAGAGCCTGCAAAATAATGAAAGACCCCCACCACCCCAACAACAGCCTGTTCAAGCTGCTGCGGTCAGGCAAGTGCCTATGTACACATGCTATGAGCACAGAGAGACTCCGGCTCAGCTTCTTCCCCCAGGCCATCAGAACACTGAACTCTCCACTCACAAGTACACATGAACACACACACACACACACACACACACACACACACACACACACACACACACACACACACACACACACACACACACACACACACACACACACACACACACACACACACACACACACACACACACACACACACACACACACACACACACACACACACACACACACACACACACACACACACGCACACACGCACACACGCACACACACACACACACAGCAGATAGCACAGGTTGTACCCACACACACAAGCACTCACATACACACAACACAAAAGGAAAGAACAGATGTGGTTCTTGTATAGTATAGTTTAGATATAGTAAGTAATACATAATGACGGAGTTAAAATTGTATATTGTATAGTAGTGTACATAAGAACCAGTGCCTTCTCAGGAATTTAGCATGTCTATTTTTATGATGCACATCTTATGTCTTACCAGTTTTTTTTCGATGTCTATTTTATTAGCGGGCATGACCACCCGCATTTCATTGTATGCCCTGGTATGTATGTGACAAATAAACCTCTTGATTGTTGATTCTAGCAACACATCACCGTCACTCATCCACATTATCATCAGTGACTAAATGGATCATATTTGGGCAGTCAGGGAAAGAGCAAGATCAAAACGCAGTGCAAGTCAAGCCCACTGAAAGACATTGGCATTTGCCGGCATCATTGCAGTTTCCATCTTTACAGTACAGGTGGGTGATGTCTCGAACTTCCTTAGTTGCCGGTGCTTTCTGGACCATCACAGGTTCAATTGTCCCATCTTCTCTGAGCCTCCACCCTCTACCAACTGGGTTCCAGAGAAGAGGCTTGGCCATATGGCTGTGACACCACACTGCTGTTTGGTACAAGGCTCTCAACACATGTTGCTGGAAGGCATCTTCTGTTGGGGGTAGATTTGCAGCTGATGAATCTGTGGTAGATGCTAGTGTGTACCTCAGCTCATCCAGGTTGGTGCAAGGACGTCCATTCTCCATTTTCTTTTGGCCATACATGTATACATGTATGTATTTTGTGCAATACAATAATAAAATAGACATAGAAAAAAAAATAGGTAAGACATAAGATGAGCATGATAAAAATAGACATGCTAAATTCCTGAGAAGGCACTGGTTTCTATGTACACTACTATACAATATACAATTTTAACTCCGTCATTATGTTTTAATTACTATATCTAAACTATACTATACAAGAACCACATCTGTTCTTTCCTTAAAGTGACTTTTATATTCTTCATAAAATAGAATAGAATAGAAATACTTTTATTATCCCGTGGGAAATTTGACACTGCAAATCGCTCAACATTTAAACATTTAGACAGAACAGGTCACAAATTAGAATAATAAAACAAATCAAATCAAGTTGCCTAGGATAAGAGTAGAGTAAAATAGAATACAAATGGAATAAAATATACAGTAAATAAATACAGTAAAAATATACTGAGGTCTACAGTAGGTGTAGTATTGCACAGTGCTGTTTCGAACTAAGTCCAGGAAGATGGTAACTGCCACTCTGTGCTCAGTGATGCAGTGAGGCACAGTGATGCATTGTATAGTCTGATGGCTGTTGGAATGAAGGACTTCCTGTGCCGTTCAGTGCTGCATTTGGGTAGTGTGAGCCTAGCACTGAACATGCTCCTCCTGTCAGCCAAGTCTGTGTATAGTGGGTGGGAGGGGTTTTCCCTGATGGCCTGGAGCTTAGCAAGGCTCCTCCTCTCCGCCACCCTCGCTAGGGAGTCCAGCTCCACCCCACTCCACCAGCTTATCCAGCCTGGTTGTGTCCCCTGCTCTCAGTCCGCTGCCCCAGCAGGTGACAGCGTACAAGAAGGCGCCCGCCACCACCGACTCATAGAACATCCTCAACATCCTTGTACAGACATTGAAGGATCTCAGCCTTCATTCCTTTAAAGTGACTTTTCCATTTAGTTTAAAGTGATTGTTTAAAGCGGTTGCAGTGTGTGTGTGTGTGTGTGTGTGTGTGTGTGTGTGTGTGTGTGTGTGTGTGTGTGTGTGTGTGTGTGTGTGTGTGTGTGTGTGTGTGTGTGTGTGTGTGTGTGTGTGTGTGTGTGTGTGTGTGTGTGTGTGTGTGTGTGTGTGTGTGCACTTGTGAGTGGAGAGTTCAGTGTTCTGATGGCCTGGGGGAAGAAGTTGAGCCGGAGTCTCTCTGTGCTCGTAGCGTGAGTACGTAGGCGCTTGCCTGACCGCAGCAGCAAGTATCATAAAATGTATCATATGAAATGTATAATTTATTAAATGTATCATAAATATATTAACATTATAGACCAGAACATTACCTCAAGTGACGTTACTTTGCAGTAACATTGAATTTGTCAACATGCTTCTCACCACTGATAATGGGCTTTGGACTGAAGACTTCATTTTCTTTCATTTAGGACACCTCATACATTTACTGATGTAACTCCCTGACCATGCATGCTATATTTACACATGTGGTATTGCTGTATTCAGCACAACCACACCTTTCCGAAAAAGCCCTCATATGTGTTTCTATGACAATCCATGGCAGAGCTACTACAAAGTAAATGAGAACATTCTGCATAGATATTCATTTTTTACATTTCCGCTTATTTTAAGTATGTGTACATAGGTATATATTTCCTACATGCATAAATATATTCACATCCAGGTTTTTCTATTATGTTAAGCAACTGTCTGACTGCTAGCATGTCAAGTTTGAAAGCTCTTGGAGCTTGTATTATTAATCTACATGAGTTTATATGTCTCAACTCCCATACGGCCAGACTATATTTTGTTTGTTTTTTCCTTTGGGGGTGTATAACAATATCTATCAATTTAACAAGTTTTGCAGTAAAATATTTTTATACAAGAATCCATTTCATATATGGGAGACCTTAGAGATGAGGAAAAACATGATTGTGTTTTGTTCTACCTCCGGTAGGGGTATCTCAACATTTTGGGGGCATTGTCGGCAAAGGCTGCACTGAGATCGAGTAGGATCAGGATGTTGAGGGCACCGGAATCAGCGGAGATGAGGAGGTCGTTGATGACTTTAACCAGTGCAGTTTCGGTGCTGTGAGCAGGACAGAAGCCAGACTGAAGGGGTTCGTAGAGGGTGTTGGACTGGATATGGGAGTGGAGTTTGGAGGCAGCAATGCGTTTGAGTGTTTTGGAGATGTAGTGCCATGTAGTACCCTGTAGTACCATGTAGTATCCTGTAGTACCATGTAGTATCATGTAGTGCCATGTAGTACCATGTAGTACCCTGTAGTACCATGTAGTGCCATGTAGTATCATGTAGTATCCTGTAGTACCCTGTAGTACCATGTAGTGCCACCCAAAGAAAGTGTTTCAAATCTTTCCATTTGGCCTAGGGTTTAAACATGGTGCTAAAACATTGTTTCTAAACCCTTTTCGATTTTTTTTTGAGAAGACCTCCAATATGAGGCAGTCTTATTTATTTTTATTCAGTTGTGTTCAGCAAAATGTTGTGTTGTAAAACTGAAGGGAAAGTTCAGTTGTGTTCAGCAAAATGTTGTGTTTTTCTTTTTAAACCGAAGGGAAAGTTATGGGAAACAGAACAAGGAAAGTTATAGTTTGAGGAAATGCAAATAAAAAGACAAACAGACAGAGATTGTCAGCTTGATTTATTTTCCAATGCGGAATAACTTTAATGATTAACGCCCAATGTGACATATATGTAACATTTAAGTTTAACCATTAATGCCCAATGTGACATATATGTAACATTTCAGATCTTTGCCATTGTGGGGTGCTATTTTGAAAAAAAAATCAGAAATGTGTTCTTTGTAGTCTATTTAGTCAGTCTTATGCCCCTCATAATTTTCCTTGAAGGAGAAATGGGTGTGGGTTCTTATGTTAATGTGGTCCGCTATTATATAATTATAATTATATATTAATATGCTGTTTTCACGAGTAAGTCTCCAACGGACTTACGATAAGAAATTTGCTCTCAGGGCCATTTGAGACATCTTAGGGCTGGTTGTGGGATTCCCCAACCGTCCCTAAGCTTGGATTCAGCCGTGGCTGAGAGCAGGATTTAGGAGTGCTGAGGAGCACACTTAACTTGACAGACTGGTGTTCTCCATGTTCTTAAGGGCTTTATTTGGGAGGAATCATAGTGATTCCTTCATGTCAACCCTACAGGGCACCTTGGAATTAATGAATTAATCATAATTTAAATAAATATGACAATATTTGTACGATAAAAAATTACGCATTTGATGTTGGAAAAATAAATAATATGGATTCATCTGATCACAGGGCAGCTGGATTAACCATATCTGAACCAGCTATTTTGGACAAATGTATAATTACAATTATGCAATTATTGTGAAATGATTGAAAATAATAATGATTTAATGCCTTCTGTGGCATTTGTATTTCTTATTTGTTACATATCTGTTTTATTGATTAATTATACATTTGAAATAATGCAGGTTATAGCCAACATGCAATATATCCCATTGATTGGTACAATGGGACAGACATTTGTTCTATATAATAGCCTACTACACCAACACTGCAAATGCCAGTGGATAAATAAATAAGAACTAAAGCTAATCGCGTGGAAATAAACTGCATTAATTAAGCTTTTTATGCTTTTTGGGGGGTTTTGGTGATCAAATATTGAATATTGAACTATAATAATCAGTGCAGGAGCTCACTTATCCTTGAAAGACACTTTTATCACTGACTTAAGGCGAGACACTGCAGGTGAATAGGCAAATATACTTTTTTTGTTGATTTTGAGATTTTGTTATATTTTGCTTCCTAAACATGTCTTCTATGAAACTAATGACAATAAAACGTCAATAACACACATTTAGTTGTTTATTTTACTTCATTTTGCCTTATTGCATCCATAAATGTGCACATATTTAATGGGGAAGTGCCTCATTTGCATATATAAACATACATTTCAGAAACTTGCAATATATTTTTTCTTAGTTTATATGTACATAACAAACTGGGAAAGTTTCATAGTGATATCTATTTAAATATTTTTTGCCTATTAGGGGGTACTACACTGTACTACACTGTTTGTAGCCTGTGTGTAGTTATGTTCAGTTCAATAACATCATTATTATTATTATTCAGTTATCAGGCATGTGTTTAGGTTGTCTATTACTAATGGTTTGATTAGATATTGTGTTTGTAAATATCTGTTTCAAAAAAAAAAGTATGGCATTTTACAATACAGAACTTTGAAGGCGTTTTCCCAAAAATGAGTTTTAAGAGTTTTTCCTCATACTCTGAGCCAGAAATCTCCACTTCAGTAGCACTCACATACACCAACTTCCAGTTCTATTCATATCTATGTTCTGAAGGTATTTACAGAAGGGTTTGTTGATATCGCATTCATACCCAGATTTATATCACATTTTATTCCTAAAAACATGGCGAAATATGGAATTTTACCATAAAAATGGACTGAATGGAGTATTTTCTGATTTATGGAGTGATAAAAAGAGATATCCAAAATCCCCTCTGTAATAACCTTTGGCTCTAATATGTCAACCAAATTAAACTATAATTTTGAAAATGGCTTTATCCAATGTTCAGATTTCTGTCCTGGAATTATATGCAAATTAGTGCATATTTAAGTAGATAATGCCTAATTTGCATATTTAAACATACAATTTCAGAAAACTTGTAATACAAAAAAGTCTTGTCTTAATATAAGTAATCAACTGGGGAATTTTCATTGTGATATCTATTAGTTAATTTTTTTACCCTATTCACCTGTAGTGTCTCCCCTTGGCCCATACATCTCCATAAATGTTCAGGGGGGAGGAAATAAGTGCTTACCCTACAGACCCCTGCTGTATATTCTGTATTGTTTAATATAAATGCATTTTTTATTCCAATCCCGATTTGTATTTGAGATTCCCAAATCCCATCGGACTTGACTTCTTCGTGTCCCTTAGTGTGTAATACCAGCATTCAACTGTATGCGCCACAGCGGTTTCTATCATCATCATCATCATCATCATCATCATCATCATCATCATCATCATCATCATCATCATCATCATCATCATCATCATCATCATCATCATCACCACCCACGCTATGCATAAAATATATAGGTCCGCGGAGAGGCACGCTAAGGAGGCCATGCAAACTGCAATGGAATATGGGGCATCTCTCCCTCTTTACCTAATATTTAGATTCTATCCTGACATTTTTCAGTTGGAAGGGCAGTCTATATGCGTAACGGTAAAAGTAAATAAAAATTATATTATTATTATAATTTTTTTTTTAAGGGCACTTTTTTATTAGGCTCAAAAGGGCAGGTACTCAAGCAGCCGTTGGGCTCTATGTGTGCACGTGCCGTCGCACACTGTATAGCCTATGTGTCTAATGAATGAACAGTGGGCTTATATTATTCTAATTACTTGTTTCATTAGGATTTAGTAGATACTATATGCTCTGCCCTATACATACAGTAAGTACAGTACACATAAGGCCGGGGGAGTCGGGCGTACCATCAGCGGACTGGTGGACTGTACTACGGGCAGCGCAGTATCTGTGCTCTCCTAATAAAACAAGTCATTCGAATAATATAAGCCTATACTGCGTTCATTCATTATGCACGTAGACTATACAGTACTGCGTGCACACGTGCATGTTGTGTGTGTGTGCATGCACGCGTGCTGCGGCAGGTGCACCACGAGCTGTATTATATATATATATGATGACAATACATTAATCTAATCTCATAGTGATTGGTCGCAAAGCGCTTCCGCATATCGCACATTTTCACACGGCTGCATCATCAGTTGCATTCTAATGAGCTGGACAGGACAGGTGTGTCTAACTATTGACTTTTTGCGATTTCATTTGCACACGGCACAGAGCCTGTCTTTATAAGGAGCTCTCGGAGGCGTTGTTTGTATGCAAATTACCTAGACGGGAACCCGCGTTCATGTTTCTGAATGATGACATTCCTCATCGCCGGTATCCCAGCTGTGATCGTTTGAGCCACTTAAGACGCGTTGGTGAATCAGAGTGAACATGTCGCCGATTCTATCTTAGTCGGTCCCAAGATGGTTGCCCTAAGAGAAGTCTTTGGGAAATGTTGGATAATGAGTCCCATTCACTATTGTAGGCCGACCCCAGAGTAAAAAAAAAAAAGGCTAACATGGAGTAGTATGGTGAACATTATCTCGTTTAGAGTTGGTCTAATTTATCATCTGTTTCAGTTATATATATATATAGCTGATAGTATTGTCCCCACGAAAAAGGTGCGGGTTTTCCCAAACCAGAAACCGTGGGTGGACAGTACTATCAGAGCAGCTCTGAACTCTCGCACCACCGCTTACAACCTGGGCAGAGAGTCAGGAAACATGGAGGAGTATAAGGCTTCAGTCTATACTCTACGCAAGGCTGTTAAACTTGCTAAGAGGACATATGCTGACAAACTGGAGACACAAATGGCACAAAACGACACAAGAGGCTTATGGCGGGGACTGAAGACAATAACTGACTACAAAGTCAGCGCCCCCTCAATGGGGAGCGACGACGCCTCCCTCGCGGACAAGCTCAACTCTTTCTACGCTCGGTTTGGTGTAGACAGTGGCGCTGCTAGCTCTCCGGCTAGTGACGTCACTGGCGCACCGGCTGTTGTGGAGGGGGGGAGGGGGACCGCAGGGGGGGCGGGGACGCTCTCTCGTTGTCGGAACACAGTGTGAGAAGAGCATTTATGCAGGTGAACACCAGGAAGGCTGCTGGCCCAGATGGTATAACAGGACACATACTTAAGTCCTGTGCCAACCAGCTAGCCCCGGTGTTCACCGCCATATTTAATCAATCCCTGGCGGAGTCAGTGGTCCCTGCCTGCTTCAAGATGTCTACCATCATCCCCGTACCGAAGAAACCCTCCCCAACATGTCCAAATGACTACAGACCGGTGGCACTCACCTCTGTGGTCATGAAATGTTTCGAGAGGCTGGTCAAGGACCACATTTGTGCCTCCCTCCCCAGTGAAATGGACCGTATGCAATTTGCATACAGGACAAACAGGTCCACTGACGACGCGGTCTCCCAGGTACTGCACAGCACCCTCTCTCACCTTGACCATCAGAAGGGGGGCTATGTGAGACTGTTGTTCATTGACTACAGCTCAGCGTTCAACACCAGACTGGTGGACAAGCTGATCGAGCTGGGTCTGAGCTCCGCCCTGAGCGCCTGGGTACTGGACTTTCTGAGCGAAAGACCCCAGGCGGTCAGGGTGGGGGGTCAGACCTCCAACACCATCACCCTGAGCATCGGATCCCCTCAGGGCTGTGTTCTGAGCCCCCTGCTGTACTCACTCTACACACACGATTGTGTGGCCAAGTTCAGCTCCAACTCCATAGTGAAGTTCGCAGACGACACCGTGGTGGTGGGGCTGATCTCGGACAACGACGAGAAGGCCTACCGGGAGGAGGTTGAGGTACTGGAACGCTGGTGCCAGGACAACAGCCTGCTCCTGAACATTGGTAAAACCAAGGAGCTGATCGTGGATTATAGTAGAGGACAGCAGGAGACACACACACCACTGAGGATTAACGGGGCTACCGTGGACAGGGTGAGCAGCTTTAAGTACCTGGGGGTCCACATCTCAGAGGATCTGACATGGTCAACACACATAGACACAGTAGTAAAGAAGGCGAAGCAGCGCCTCTACCACCTGAGACAGTTAAGGAAGTTCAGAGTATCGGGGAAGATACTCCAGTCCTTCTACTCAGGAGCTGTAGAAAGCATCTTGACCGGAAACATCACTGCCTGGTATGGAAACAGCACGGCACAGGACAAGAAGGCCCTACAGAGAGTGGTGCGCTCAGCCGAGCGTACCACAGGTATTGCACTACCTCCCCTGCAGGTTCTATACAACAAGAGGTGCAAATCCAGAGCCTGCAGAATAATGAAAGACCCCCACCACCCCAATAACAGCCTGTTCCAGCTGCTGAGGTCAGGCTGAGGCCTGCGAACCCCAGCTACTAGGACAGAGAGGCTTAGGCTCAGCTTCTTCCCCCAGGCCATCAGAGCCTTGAACAATGAACATTGAGTGCCACAGAACACTGAACTATCCACACACAAGCACACATGAGCACACACACGACACGCACGCTGTGCACTAGCAGCCACTTTAACACTTTAACATGAGCGGGCACACACTCATGCCGCACTCACCCACACTTATTGCCAAAAGGAAAGGCCACTTTAAATTAGTATAGCAACAGTAACAGTGTATTGCACTACCAAAGCTACCTAGCATGTCCTATATGCTCTGTAAATAACTATGTACAGATACCGAGATGTCACACCATGTTACCTGTTACCTGTTATTGCACAATGTTGTTTTTATTGGATTCTATTATATGTTGTACCACTGTATTGCACATTGTTGCGGGCAAGACCACCCGCATTTCATTGTATACTTGTATGCCGTGACAAATAAAACTCTTGACTTGACTTGACTTGATATATATATATATGTATATACAAAAAATTCATTAATTATTATACATTTTTATTATTATATTTTTTTTATAAAAATTCATCCTCCGCATTTGACTCATCCTAACTATAGGAGCAGTGGGGCAGCCACAGTGTGGCGCCCGGGGACCAACTCCAGTTGTAATGCCAGTACCTTGGTCAAGGGCAACAGCAGAACATACGGTTATCCTATAACCATAGTTATATGAGTATAGCGAGCGCTCTGCACTCTAGTGGAACCCGATCCCTTATCAATCTAATACTGAATAATTTTCTTCACATGTACACACCCTTCCGCCTGGCCACACCCACATCCGCTCCTCTACATAAGCGGGGTCGTGGCCATACTAACAGATCCTTCCCAAGTCTTTCACCACCAAAGGCGAAGACTACGGGGTCCTCAGTGAGTCAGTGCAGAACGCTCGCTATACTCATATAACTATGGTTATAGGATAACTGTATGTTATATATCGTATAGCTTACGCTCTGCACTCTAGTGGAACACAGGAGCTGAGCAGAGCGGAAGCTCGACAAATGTACCCGCTGAGGCCCCCCACAACCATCAGAACCGGGGAGGACCCGAGCCCCCGGACCCCCTAGAGGGGGGCGGGAGGGAATCGGATCCACCTGTGCGAAGAGGGTTTAGCAACTCAACGCAGAGGGTGAGCAGATCGTGGTACTTACCTTCACACAGAAGGACCCGTGACTACTCAGGCGCGCATACCACATGCCACTAGGGAACGAACGGGAAGGAAACAAACCCTGTTACAGCCCCTAACATCACAGGGTCAAAGTTCAAGAACTCAACCCTGTGGCAAGGCCATAGCACCGGAGCGTGGAGGAGGACCCAGCCCCAGGAACAGCCTGAGGGTCAGGACTAGGGTTGGGCACCGAAAACCGGTTCTAATAGGAAACGGTTCCTAACTTCCGGTTCTGGAACCGGAAGTAACATATTTGAATTTCGATTGTGAATATGAATAGTATGATTTTCTTTTTGAAATAAAAAAAAAATAAAAAATCTCCTTCGAAATAAGCTGTGACCTGTTTTGACCTGCACCTCAAAGAATCGGAATCGAGAATCGTTTAGAACAGGAATCGATATGGAGAATCGGAATCGGAACCGGAATCGTTCAAATCCAAACGATGCCCAACCCTAGTCAGGACCCCCCGGAAAGGGGGCCTGGTGAGGCCAATGATGCCGTAGCATCGAGACCCCACCAGACGGTCACTAGTGACACCACCCCCCACATCGCCAGCGTATCGGAGAGGGCCCAATCCAAGAGCGGGCCCTTCCCCCCTACAGCACGCCGCCCTGAAGCACTCCACAGAGGCTACACCACCACAACACTGTGGGGCCAGTCGGCGCACCGGGGAGACAACCCCCAAAGAGGTTGATCCCTCAATCCTGGCAACAGGTCAAGAGCATAACTCAACCTGTGCCCGGAGCATTGCGGACTAGACAGGCGCCTAAGGGGTCTACTGTGAACAGCACCCCGGCGGAAGGGGCGTTCGGTATGCTGTGCACCATGTCGCAGCCTCCACAAACCCTGACCCCCTAGAGAGGCCGAGGTAGAGAAGGCTGACACGATTGGCAGACGTCATGAAAAGTGCGGGGGCACACTCGCAGGCAGACGGGGTCAAGCCCGGCCTAAACCCAAGAGTCGACTCTGCTACCAACACACCGGAGAACCAACCACCTCCCTATGTTTAGTTTAACAGGAGACGGTTGTTCCCTTAACCCACCAAGAAAAACCTAGAAACAAAGTGTTTCAGTTTTCAAAGGGTTAACCCAGGCCACAGGTCGACGGGAACGAGTCTGGCGGACCGGGACCTACACAGGGATGCCTAGAGGGGTTGACAGCAACCACCTCGACAGCCCCCTCCCATACCTGCCCCTGCCGTGCCGATCTAACACATCACAGAGGGCGCCACCAAGATGGACAGAATGTGAATGCGCTGCTCCTGGCGGCCCACCTCATGGGCGTGAGACCCCTCCGCCAATGTAATGATCTACTCCGTTATCTCCCCCCGGAGATGCACGTGAGTCATCGAGTCTTGCACTGGCGCTCGATTGAGAAAAAAATCTCCCTCTTAGCCCCCCGCATAAAAAACGCTGTTTCTATGAATTGGGCAACCAAGGCGCGCCGGCCCAAAAACGTGGTTCCACATAGGAAGCACCCAGGGCCAGCGCTATATGCACATCAAGAACCAGAACCACATCAATTGTGAATTCTAATAAGAAAACACCAGATGGGGAGCTCCCGTAGCTCACCGCATATCTCGGCGCTATTTCTGCGTCGGGGAAAACCGTGCTCGTCACGGATCTGGGGGACACGAGTTCAATTCCCGGACCCGCCGTCATTTCTCAGAATGTCTTCCCCTGCTCCACATCCCATTTTCAACCTGTTTCTGTCGGTCATGCTTGACCAGAAAAGCGATAAACGCTAAAAAAAAAAGTAAAAAATAAAAAAAAAAAAAAAAAAAAAACACCAGACGATGTTCCCTCCATGCTGTCTGGGATGAGCAGCAGGAAGCCGGTCAATAAGACACAGACATAGGCTTTATATGACGCGACTGAGGGCAACCCCGTCAATTCTGCTCCTCACATAAGAGGGGAAGACAGAAGTTCCCCCAGAGAGACCTCCACGTGAGTGCAATTGAAAAAGATACATGCAATAATAATTGGGCCAAGTGACCAACAGCCCAATACACACTGTAATAGAGAGCAGAGCAGAAAACGAACAGTTTTCGAATGCAACGCATCATCCAACTTTGACAAAGACAGCAGTCTGCAGCACAGAGCCTGTAACCTCACGGACGTCTCCTGGCCAATAGGAAACGTACCCAGTGACGTATCCCATGGCCGGGGGGAAATCCTGTGACCCACCCATCCTAACAGGGAGTGGAACCAGGGAACCCCCCCCCCTTCCCCCTCCCTGTGAGGCGCTGCCCCTCAGCCGACAGTGAAAAACTGACAGGCAGGAGGTCCCACCTCCCGGCCAATCAGTAAAGGGGGGGGGGGATTTTATCAGCCCACCCCTCATGACCCCTCACCCCTGATACGATGCAACGACAAAGCAGAGCCATGACACCAGTCATAGCGTGCTACATGAAAGCGCATTATACCTGTTAGGGTAACAGCTTCACATTCTGCACGCCAGCCACAGACCCTAAAGGAAGAAAAACACAGACCAAGAGAGGGGCCAAGGGCCCTGGTACAAGAGCTACACAGTAACTTCTGTAGGCCAACACCTAACCCAGTTGTGGATCCTAAATGTGAATACGATACACACAACCCTCCATCACAACAAAAAAGGGCAAAAAGTTCACTCTCACTACTGTAAGAGGAACACCGTTTTTTATGATGAGAGAAGACATAAGGACTCGATTAAGTGCTGGTCACAGGCCTCTCTAAGTCTACATGACAGCGACCAACAATCTTCAGAGAAATTGCCTCTCTCTAAGCAAGAGCACAACCCCAGCAGAAGCTGAGGGATTTACACCGTATCCCCAAAAATATAGCGAATCAACACACATTTTGTAAACAAAATCATATTTGAGGGGGGGGGGGGGGGGGGCAGGGGCAAACCGGGGAATAATTTCACCCACCCCTCACCATATTACCCCTGATACGACGCCAAATGTGTAGAGTAAGCTTTACATCATGCAAGCCAGCACAGCCGAAGACCTTGTTTGAACAGGTTTCCCACAGCTCTGCTTATGTGTGAAAAAAACTTGACGCTTGTTATTTTCATCATTACCCTCAAGTAAAGAATAACAAGCTAAGAGAGGGACTCAGCCCTCGATCACATGCCACTATGCACAGCATTGTAGGGTAACCCAGCCAGTTGTCTAAACGTTACATGAAGACACACAACTTCTCATCATACAACAAAAAACCCAGTTCATTTTTACTCACGTAAAAAACAATGCTGTTCCTAGGTAGAGAGAAAGGCACAAGCCTTGGCCAGCGCTAACCCAAGCTATACAAAGCGACCAAGACAATTCTCACACAGCACACGTCGTATCTCCAAATGTGGTGAAGTAACATATGTTTTGTAGACAAAGACATTGTTATTAACAAAAACATTCGGGAGGGGAAGGAAGGAAGAGTGGGGTAATGTCCATTGGACATGTTACCTGCACCAAGGAACGCAGGACGAAAGGCCGCAACACAGGTTGGTCTCCACGTCGACGAAGGCCTCTCGCTGGCTAGACCAGAAGAAGAAATGGTCGGAGCCTAGCTCCGGCGTGACGCCCCCCTCCTGCAGCCGGTCATGGCGCAGGCCCGACTACATCTTCTGCCCAAGATGACGTCGTAGTCAGAGTGCCAGGGCATGCTATTCTCACGGCTACGCCAATGGTTGTAGCACAAGCCAAACAGCTAAATCTAGGCTAACTGATAGCATCAAGCTAACGTTCCCAGCCGAGCGCAGCCGGCAGCTGACGTCGTAGCTAACAGCTAACTGGCTAACAGTTAGCTCAAACCGGCTATCGCTAGCCACTAGCTCACGCAGAAGCAAGCTAAGCGGCTACTACTGAAAACTGTACAACGTGAGAAAAGCAATACAGGCCAACACTTCAGACAGCCGCTGTCTTTTTCCTCTTCTTATCCGAAGAAAAAAGGGAAAGAGGCAACACACGTCCCTCTTCAGAATGGTGTTTACCAGACACAGCGATGCCGGCAACAAGTCCCTCGTTGTACGCAGGCTTATAGCCGACTTGAGAATGGAGATATTCTCATAACGAACACCAAGCTCACCTCCCTCGCGCTGGATGATTTTCATCTTGAAAAGCGGGGCCAGCACGGCGACAGTGGGTATCCGTTTGTCCAGAGACCTGGGGAATTGAACCGCAGATTCGGAATCACGGTCCCAGGAAAAACAAAGCTACAACTTCACTTGTTTATCGTGGGTCATCAAACTAGAACCCCCTCCACGCCGCTAAGGGGCATCGAAAAGAATCCTAGCCTGGAGCCGACCTTCGTAAGCTGTGTAGTTGTTCCCCCCACAACCGGCACACCTGGTGCCCGCGTCGCAAAAAAACATCACCCGCCCAGAGAGGCCGTCAGCTCCCACCCGGCCGATCGCCTCCCAAGCAAAGTGTCCAGCTGCAGAGCCGGAGGCAATGCCGGCGGTGATTGCTCAGTGACGCGAGCCGCTAATACGAAACGCCGGTGGAGGTCAGAATGATCATCATCTTCTAGACACTCCGGTGGAGAAGACATTATCGCTGTATTTCCTCGAAAAATAGTGAGAGAAGACAAAGATATAATGTCAACGCAGCTCCTTTTCTCCAAACGTAACTCCTTTCCAAATAACTATTTCGGCACTAAACTCAAGTGGTGTATACAGACACTTGTCGGTGGAGAAAATAGGGAAGGAGCTGTTAGTATGGCCACAACCCCTCTTATGTAGAGGAGCGGATGTGGGTGTGGCCAGGCGGATGGGTGTGTACATGTGAAGAAAATATTCAGTATTAGATTGATAAGGGATAGGGTTCCACTAGAGTGCAGAGCGTAAGCTATACGGTATATAACATGTAAGGTATTAGCATGCATGTCTTTTTATGGTGTGTAGAGGAACCGAGAATACCCGAAGGAAACCCACACAAACACGGGGAGAACATGCAAATTCCACACAGAAAGGCCCCCTGCTGAGGCTTGAACCAGGACCTTCTTGCTGTGAGGCAGCAGTGCTAACCACTGCACGTGCCGCCCCCCATGAGTCATGTTTCAGTGCAGTGTTGCCTATATTAAGTTAATTACTGTAAGTAAGATATTCCACTAAACACAATTTAGATTTTGTTTTGTTTTTTCCCCATAGCATGTTATGCACACCTTATTAGTGTGGCTGCCCTTACATATTTATAAATGATGTATTTTGCTGCTCGCAAGAAAGATATGGAGAATAGCCAAAACTGAGTGCACTATGAATCTTTGAGGGTTATAGATATTTTTTTCTACTTTTATTTAAATTGTTGTGTAACTTTTTTTTCTAGCAGCCACAGGTTTCGCCCTAGGAACCTACATGGAATCACAGTTTCACTTATTTACAAGTTGACTCAGGGGGCATCAGCTCCTCCTGGGCACGGGTGGGCAGACCTCCTCTACCGTGGTCCAGCGTTCTGCAATTGAGCACAATCCCCACAACCAATATTATGTACTGTGTGGGTATTTCTCACACAGTACTAGATTTCTACCCTGTATTTATTTTTGTTTCGGTCAACAACAGTTGTTTATGTGTTCCAGCCAGTGATGAGAGGTTACAGTCCCAGCGACCGCTGCCGCTGATGAGTGGTTCCACCCACCACAGAAAATGGCCTCAGCAAGCTCACTCCGACCCCTATCCCCCTCCTGGCCTGACTGTTGTGGTCTCCTCTCCTGTCCAAAAGGAAGGACAGGTGGGCCAGCACGCCTCTCTGTATAGTAAAGATAAACAAAGTCAAACCATCAAACTTATTTTTATAGGGGCTGGATGTATGTCCCAGTTGGCTATACTGTAAGTATAACAGATTGTATAGCAAGCAACACAATGCTTACTATTGCATGATGTTAACTACACAAAAACCATACAGTTGCCTGCATGACAACTGTAATTGTCACGGCTCGGTAGAGCTGTCCCCGAAGCCTGTTTTTGGGATTCAAACGTTCGCCAGGGTTTTTCGAACGGACGTTCGAACCATCGTTTTAATCATGCAAAAAATTTGCTCCTACTAGAAATAATTTTTCTACTTGACTTTAGGCACATTTACGCATATAACGTAGCGCATTATGCGCATATTTTTGCTGTTATTAAGAGTAGTAGTACCTACTTACTGGATGGAAATCCATTTTGTGAATACATTTGTTGAAACAACATCTTTGTTGGCCGACGGCTCCTGCTATCTTAACGTTAGCCAGCTATGCTAGCCAGCTAAACGTGCATAGCTTAATTAACGTGCATACAGTAATAGCATTGGAAATGGAGGTCACTTCTACCATCATTCCAACGGCCTCTACCGCCCGTTAACGCCCTCGTCAAATGGTTTTATTAGGGTGGGTGCGGCTTCTGTTTTGTGCCGCCAGGAGGCGCAAAGTCAAGTTGGAATTAAATCCATCCAGCGCACCGCTGTGTGTGTGTGTGTGTGTGTGTGCACACCGTATGCACACCGTATCCCCAAAAATATAGCGAATCAACACACATTTTGTAAACAAAATCATATTTGAGGGGGGGGGGGGGGGGGCAGGGGCAAACCGGGGAATAATTTCACCCACCCCTCACCATATTACCCCTGATACGACGCCAAATGTGTAGAGTAAGCTTTACATCATGCAAGCCAGCACAGCCGAAGACCTTGTTTGAACAGGTTTCCCACAGCTCTGCTTATGTGTGAAAAAAACTTGACGCTTGTTATTTTCATCATTACCCTCAAGTAAAGAATAACAAGCTAAGAGAGGGACTCAGCCCTCGATCACATGCCACTATGCACAGCATTGTAGGGTAACCCAGCCAGTTGTCTAAACGTTACATGAAGACACACAACTTCTCATCATACAACAAAAAACCCAGTTCATTTTTACTCACGTAAAAAACAATGCTGTTCCTAGGTAGAGAGAAAGGCACAAGCCTTGGCCAGCGCTAACCCAAGCTATACAAAGCGACCAAGACAATTCTCACACAGCACACGTCGTATCTCCAAATGTGGTGAAGTAACATATGTTTTGTAGACAAAGACATTGTTATTAACAAAAACATTCGGGAGGGGAAGGAAGGAAGAGTGGGGTAATGTCCATTGGACATGTTACCTGCACCAAGGAACGCAGGACGAAAGGCCGCAACACAGGTTGGTCTCCACGTCGACGAAGGCCTCTCGCTGGCTAGACCAGAAGAAGAAATGGTCGGAGCCTAGCTCCGGCGTGACGCCCCCCTCCTGCAGCCGGTCATGGCGCAGGCCCGACTACATCTTCTGCCCAAGATGACGTCGTAGTCAGAGTGCCAGGGCATGCTATTCTCACGGCTACGCCAATGGTTGTAGCACAAGCCAAACAGCTAAATCTAGGCTAACTAATAGCATCAAACTAACGTTCCCAGCCGAGCGCAGCCGGCAGCTGACGTCGTAGCTAACAGCTAACTGGCTAACAGTTAGCTCAAACCGGCTATCGCTAGCCACTAGCTCACGCAGAAGCAAGCTAAGCGGCTACTACTGAAAACTGTACAACGTGAGAAAAGCAATACAGGCCAACACTTCAGACAGCCGCTGTCTTTTTCCTCTTCTTATCCGAAGAAAAAAGGGAAAGAGGCAACACACGTCCCTCTTCAGAATGGTGTTTACCAGACACAGCGATGCCGGCAACAAGTCCCTCGTTGTACGCGGGCTTATAGCCGACTTGAGAATGGAGATATTCTCATAACGAACACCAAGCTCACCTCCCTCGCGCTGGATGATTTTCATCTTGAAAAGCGGGGCCAGCACGGCGACAGTGGGTATCCGTTTGTCCAGAGACCTGGGGAATTGAACCGCAGATTCGGAATCACGGTCCCAGGAAAAACAAAGCTACAACTTCACTTGTTTATCGTGGGGCATCAAACTAGAACCCCCTCCACGCCGCTAAGGGGCATCGAAAAGAATCCTAGCCTGGAGCCGACCTTCGTAAGCTGTGTAGTTGTTCCCCCCACAACCGGCACACCTGGCGCCCGCGTCGCAAAAAAACATCACCCGTCCAGAGAGGCCGTCAGCTCCCACCCGGCCGATCGCCTCCCAAGCAAAGTGTCCAGCTGCAGAGCCGGAGGCAATGCCGGCGGTGATTGCTCAGTGACGCGAGCCGCTAATACGAAACGCCGGTGGAGGTCAGAATGATCATCATCTTCTAGACACTCCGGTGGAGAAGACATTATCGCTGTATTTCCTCGAAAAATAGTGAGAGAGAAGACAAAGATATAATGTCAACGCAGCTCCTTTTCTCCAAATGTAACTCCTTTCCAAATAACTATTTCGGCACTAAACTCAAGTGGTGTATACAGACACTTGTCGGTGGAGAAAATAGGGAAGGAGCTGTTAGTATGGCCACAACCCCTCTTATGTAGAGGAGCGGATGTGGGTGTGGCCAGGCGGATGGGTGTGTACATGTGAAGAAAATATTCAGTATTAGATTGATAAGGGATAGGGTTCCACTAGAGTGCAGAGCGTAAGCTATACGGTATATAACATGTAAGGTATTAGCATGCATGTCTTTTTATGGTGTGTAGAGGAACCGAGAATACCCGAAGGAAACCCACACAAACACGGGGAGAACATGCAAATTCCACACAGAAAGGCCCCCTGCTGAGGCTTGAACCAGGACCTTCTTGCTGTGAGGCAGCAGTGCTAACCACTGCACGTGCCGCCCCCCATGAGTCATGTTTCAGTGCAGTGTTGCCTATATTAAGTTAATTACTGTAAGTAAGATATTCCACTAAACACAATTTAGATTTTGTTTTGTTTTTTCCCCATAGCATGTTATGCACACCTTATTAGTGTGGCTGCCCTTACATATTTATAAATGATGTATTTTGCTGCTCGCAAGAAAGATATGGAGAATAGCCAAAACTGAGTGCACTATGAATCTTTGAGGGTTATAGATATTTTTTTCTACTTTTATTTAAATTGTTGTGTAACTTTTTTTTCTAGCAGCCACAGGTTTCGCCCTAGGAACCTACATGGAATCACAGTTTCACTTATTTACAAGTTGACTCAGGGGGCATCAGCTCCTCCTGGGCACGGGTGGGCAGACCTCCTCTACCGTGGTCCAGCGTTCTGCAATTGAGCACAATCCCCACAACCAATATTATGTACTGTGTGGGTATTTCTCACACAGTACTAGATTTCTACCCTGTATTTATTTTTGTTTCGGTCAACAACAGTTGTTTATGTGTTCCAGCCAGTGATGAGAGGTTACAGTCCCAGCGACCGCTGCCGCTGATGAGTGGTTCCACCCACCACAGAAAATGGCCTCAGCAAGCTCACTCCGACCCCTATCCCCCTCCTGGCCTGACTGTTGTGGTCTCCTCTCCTGTCCAAAAGGAAGGACAGGTGGGCCAGCATGCCTCTCTGTATAGTAAAGATAAACAAAGTCAAACCGTCAAACTTATTTTTATAGGGGCTGGATGTATGTCTCAGTTGGCTATACTGTAAGTATAACAGATTGTATAGCAAGCAACACAATGCTTACTATTGCATGATGTTAACTACACAAAAACCATACAGTTGCCTGCATGACAACTGTAATTGTCACGGCTCGGTAGAGCTGTCCCCGAAGCCTGTTTTTGGGATTAAAACGTTCGCCAGGGTTTTTCGAACGGACGTTCGAACCATCGTTTTAATCATGCAAAAAATTTGCTCCTACTGGAAATAATTTTTCTACTTGACTTTAGGCACATTTACGCATATAACGTAGCGCATTATGCGCATATTTTTGCTGTTATTAAGAGTAGTAGTACCTACTTACTGGATGGAAATCCATTTTGTGAATACATTTGTTGAAACAACATCTTTGTTGGCCGACGGCTCCTGCTATCTTAACGTTAGCCAGCTATGCTAGCCAGCTAAACGTGCATAGCTTAATTAACGTGCATACAGTAATAGCATTGGAAATGGAGGTCCCTTCTACCATCATTCCAACGGCCTCTACCGCCCGTTAACGCCCTCGTCAAATGGTTTTATTAGGGTGGGTGCGGCTTCTGTTTTGTGCCGCCAGGAGGCGCAAAGTCAAGTTGGAATTAAATCCATCCAGCGCACCGCTGTGTGTGTGTGTGCACACACAACAGACATGGACATATTATTTTGCAATGTAATGCTTTTCTGTTGATTATTTGACTGTCATTGGTAATGGTACAGTAATGGTGTGGTATTTTTTGATTTTCGATTAACGTGCGTTTTTTATGGATAATCAGCTAAGATGTACAGTATTATTCTTTACGTTGAGACAACCGAACTTGCTGGCACCGAAGACCCGCCCCTACTCTGCCTCTGATTCGCAGACTGTGGCTCTAGTTGGGGGAAAATGTAACTGGATGGACCCGTCGACTATTTTTATCACGTCCTGTGCATCATGTACTGAATTAACTGGTAAGTTAACTTAGGTTTAACGTTAGTTTGTTTACTGCAGTTATGTCAGAACGACAATCAACTAATCAACTAACACTTGCAAATGCTCAAATGCATATTCACATTTGCTGTCAAGTTAACGTTATCGTTATGAATGCGACCGCAAGGCTGGCCGTACTGTAACATTAGCTAACTTTCATTTAGCAGGATGTAATGTGTAACGTTTAATCAACGTGAAATGGCCCTGAATACATCAAACATCATCATCATCATCAAATACATCAAATATCACTATGAATTGAAAATGGGGGACCCTGATGTAAACAAGGCGAAAGTCTATCTCTGGTCTGCATCCCCTTAACAATTGTGTGTATTGACCTGTACTGTATTGTACCCATTCTGCAATCTGTTAATGACATTTACATATCTGTAGATACTATATCTATATCTGTACATCCCTTACCTACTCTTACTAGTTACGCTGCTGGCCAGTATGGCCACTACCATAGTGTCTTTATACCTGTATCACTGTACATAATAATACTACAACTCTGTACACTACATACATCTGATTAGCATTATTACTCAGTAGTACTGATTTATAAATACATTTTAAACAATATAATGAATTCAAGTTTTGTTTTATTTGTCACATATAAGGTACATGTACATTACAGTGAAACACTTGGTTCTGTATGAGCTTCATGAGATTGTGCTTCATACATTTTAAAAAAAATATTTTTTGCAGGCATGATGACTGACGACACCACCATGGTGGGCTGCAACTCAAAAGGTGACGAGACCGCGTACCGCGATGAAGTAGAGCAGCTGTCAGCCCTGTGCAAAAATAACAACCTGCAGCTGAATACAGTAAGCTAAAGACCCAGGAGATGATCGTGGACTACAGGAGGAAGAAGACCGACATACAGCCCCTGTACATCTACAGTGGATGCGTGGAGAGAGTCTCGGTCATCAATATGTGCACTAAACTCAGCTAAAATTTAAAATAACAGTCTCCCTTGCAGCTGTACTGTATTGTACCCATTCTGCAATCTGAAGAAAAGTACAAAATCACTGTTTCCACGTAATTATTTCTTATGTTTGTACCACAGCTGTGTTCTAAGCTTTGCATATAATTTCCCCTCCACTCTGTGTCACTGATCTCTCCACACAATGCCAACCCCCCTACTGTATACTCGGAGGTGTTATATTTTGGGGGTTGGGAAGTGAGTCAAGTATGCCTGAATGTTCAGGGACTTGAAATCACAATAATTTATCCCAAGGCTCATTATATGTGACAAATAAAACAAAACTTGAATTCATTATATTGTTTAAAATATATTTATAAATCAGTACTACTGAGTAATAATGCTAATCAGATGTATGTAGTGTACAGAGTTGTAGTATTATTATGTACAGTGATACAGGTATAAAGACACTTTGGTAGTGGCCATACTGGCCAGCAGCGTAACTAGTAAGAGTAGGTAAAGGATGTACAGATATAGATATAGTATCTACAGATATGTAAATGTCATTAACAGATTGCAGAATGGGTACAATACAGTACAGCTCAATACACACAATTGTTAAGGGGATGCAGACCAGAGAAAGACTTTTGTCTTGTTTACATCAGGGTCCCCCATTTTCAATTCATAGTGATATATATTTTTGGGCATACACTTACAATATTTAGCAGCTGGGAAACACATTATATGATGTATTCAGGGCCATTTCACGTTGATTAAATGTTACACATTACATCCTGCTAAATGAATGTTAGCTAATATTACGCGGCCAATGTTGAAAAGCCTTGAGGTTGCATTCAATTTTCGAGGGACCATAACGTTAACTTGACAGCAATGTTGATACAGCTTTATTTGAGCAGATGCTACTGTAACGTTACCTTAGTTGATTGTCATTCTGACATAACTGCAGTAAACAAACTAACGTTAAACCTAAGTTAACTTACCAGTCAATTCAGTACAGCGACAGCTGAAATCCACAGGACAGCCTGATCACAATAATCGACGGTCCAGTTACATTTCCCCCAACCAGAGCCGAACTAGAGCCACAGTCTGCGAATCAGAGGCAGAGTAGGGGCGGGTCTTCGGGGCTAGCATGTTGGGTTGTCTCAATGTAAAGAATAATACTGTACTGTGCATCTCAGCTGATTATCCATAAAAAACGCACGTTAATCAAAAATACCACACCATTACTGTACCAATGACTGTCAAATAATCAACAGAAAAGCATTACATTGCAAAATAATATGTCCATGTCTGTAGTGTGTGCACACACACACACACATAGAAACGATAGTTCCCTCTCTCCACCCTGTAACTCGACTCCCCCTACTGGTTGAACCAGGCAGTGCTGCGTCACCTCCCGTCAACTCGCGTCACCAAGCTTGGTGCCGGCGGTAGAGGTTATATTTTCCAGTGCTCCATCTGTAACATACTGTTATATGCCACGCTAGATCTCAGGTCAGATTGATAACCCCATAACTCATTGGTCTGCTCATCTTGACATCAAGCAGCGTCCTGCGATGTGTTTGACATTCAGAATCCAGTGGGTCTCCAAAATGTTGTTGTTGTTATCAAATTACAACTGACCGGCAAAAATAGCGAATGCACGTCTCGACCCCCTCCGTCATTGGCTAGGTCAAGTGATAGAAGTTGCGAAATCTCTATTTTGTTTTATCACCGGGAAGTTTTTATCTGACAAGTATGACCCTGTCGTTAATCAGAGGATTTCCACTTCCCTAATCCGTCACACTGCAACTGGGGAGAGTTACTCGACGAAGCCTCAATGCAACGCTTACTATCTAGAGTCATTATTCTATATCATTTGAATAAGACTAGATTATCTACTTATTTTTTACGTCTCTGTAGTGAGAAGAAAGACATCTGTAATCATTACCGCTAAAAGCATTAACCCGCAATTGATTCAATCTGTAACATAGTCACCTCAAGGGGATGCAGGGCGCGGCCAGTCTCTTGGCCCATCGCTGGCAGAAAGCAGTGCTCGAACTCAATGGATAATTATAAGAAGTCATTTTTATTTAAGGAAGTTACAAAAAAAGGACTGTATTGGAAATGTCCAAAATAGTCCAATACAGTTTAAAAGATTATATAAACAAAACATCTCATCTCTAAGATAGCAATAGCCTAACACGCCTGGGCCCTGTTTCTTGTACGTGGTTCAACTAAGTCGATCAACATGTCCATTATCCAGCTTCAGTTAACCCGATGTTCAAAGCCGGGATTTTCCTGTTTCACAAAGGAGGATTCAGTCTCGTTAACTCAAGCCAGACTTGAGAGTCAGGCTCAAGTCAGGCTAGATGCGCGCTCCCGTTTTAGGTGGAAAGCCAGCACGTATCGATGGCAGAGACCCTGATTCTCAACGGCATTGATTGATTAATTGATTTAAGACTTTATTGACAGATTGCAATAGGCTCAATCGCCTCGCCGACAAGTTAAATGCGTTATCTATAGGCTAATTCTAAGTCCCTCATTACCTCAATCAATCAGATTATATTTCTTTAAACTTGCCTGCTGGATTGAATAATCAAATGAGATCTTGCTAGCGAAAATTATTAGTTAACTGTTATACAGAATTACGATACGGCTCTCTTACCCATTGATTGATGTATAGTCAATCTTTTACTTATCTTCTCTGTGGTGTAACGGGTTCTTCTTTTGACTTTCACACGGACGACCGGGGTTCAAGGCCCTAGTCTTTTCCTTCTTTTTGCAATATAGGAATAATTCAATTTGGTGCACGTTGAGAGCTATATAAAGAATGACATCCTCAATGCATGTAGATTTATAATATTTTAACTTAAAACCAGGCTACTTTGGCGTATAATCATTAATATTATATTCAAAAAAATCATATTGGAAACACGGGGATTTGAACCCCGGTCGCTGAATTGGCAGGCATGAGCACTACCGCTGGGCCACTGGGCCAGATGGGATAAATTCATTGTTTATACATTAATGAACGAGAGACCCGTGTTTAGAATATCCGTTGTTTTGAATGAAGTTTATCTCTTTATCCTCATTCATTAATGTGACGTCAACGGCTCATTCAATTTCTCAAATCCGTCAAACAGCGCATCTCATCAGACATCTTAATCCCAGTTACAATTAAAATAACCACATCATGTGTACATCGCACGAGCGAGCGCCACCGTCGCCACGGTATATATAACGTGCATTATTTAGGACAAAGTGAATTTAATATCAGCATTTTGGGTCTATTTTACATTTCAAAAGCCCCCTCTGGAAGAATGGAGCACAAAAACGTAATTCAGAATGGTATAATGCAGATCGTAGACTGTGGGAATAGTTTCAGGAAACGGGCTGTCACTTCTTTGCGGGGGCGTGGCGATAGTTCAGGCTAACTTGAACTTGAACTCTGCTTTCGAGCAGGCTCAAACTTTTGGATATGTTGTCATGGTGATTTGGGAAATCCAGGTACATGAAATCGGAAAGTCAGGCTAACCCAGTTATCCAGCTAAAGTTATCCGGCTAACTCGGTTATCCCGGTACATGGAACGGGGCCCTGGTGTCTGCAAAATCTGCAAAATCCAACATCTCAAAAACTCTCTTGAGATCCAACCTTATAAAGAACTCAAGGTCTCTTTGCCATTGGTTTAAATACAGTGATGTAATTTCACTAGCCAATCAACGTATCATCAGTACATATTATCCAATCAGGGTACTGTACGTGTAGAGTAAGTATCATCCCTCCTTTTCCCTACTTGCGTTACATGTAGTTACATAACAAATCAAGTATGAAAAGGTCCCTCCACACAGGGCATGCAAGGGTTAACCTGTTAACTATGTGTTTGCCGGCACTGCAAGGCCATCTGGGGAAACTCCCATCTTGACTGCTCACATTCCAGAGGCTACTCTCTTCAGGGTTGCTTTAACACAGCAGTTATACAGTACATAGTATTACAGTATAGTAATATATAGTATTACACACATAGGAAAAAATTATTCATCTTTTTTTATAATCACTGTCTTCCAGCTTCAGTGCTGGAAATCAGGGCCATGCTTTGATTACATTTTTATTAAAGTTTCTTTTTAATGGGAAGAGAGACCCCCTCTCTTCCCATTCTTTCTGGGAGGGACCCCCTCCCTCTTGACTCGTGGCTTGGTCGTCTGGGTGTCCGAGAAGTCATCATTGTTTGGTCCGGCTGGCTGTGACCTTTAACACCTCCCTTGATTTCTTGGAATATCACGGCCCCGGAGTCTGAAGGTGTCATCTGTGGCCTCTGGCCCTGATCCCCGGTCTGAATGTCGCCCTCCTCGTCTGGGCCATAAAAAATGGAACAGTGCGCATAATTGATGTTTCTGGCCATCAGGAACTCGTCCAAAGAGTCGAACACTTCCATGTCAGCGGAGGGAGAGGCCTGAGCAGGCGGCGCATTCAATAATGCGCTTGATGTCGCCGGTGACCCCAGGTGTGTGGATGGGTCTCGGGTCTCGTCCTCCAAAATAATCATCACGGACTCCATTTGCCCCTTGTGTTTCAGACCACTTCAGTACTCCAGTTCAGACCAAGCAGTTTTCTCGTTGTGTCTGGTACTGAAGAGAATACCACCGCCCTTTTATAGGTCATATCCACTGTGACATTATTTATTGTTCCCCCGACCTTGGGGTCGTGGCATGGTGCTCCAGACCCACCCCCCCCCCCCCCCGAGGCTGCCCTCCATTTTGTTAGGTCATCGGTGTCTCGTGAGACTGGGGAATCGTACCAATGCATATTATTCCATGCATGTTCCTGTGAGGGAGGGTTACGTACAATGTGGTACCTTTCTACTATTCTTTGAGAGTCGCCTCCTATCTCCTGGGTTTTTACCAGATGGAGAATACCCCAATTCCCTACTTGACACGTTAACTTCCCACCAGTCTCCTGTGTTTTGATTGCAATGGCTGGCAGTCAGGGGCCTCTCCTGGGGATCTATATTGAGGGTTAACAGACCCCCTGTCACCCTGCTCTTTTCATTCTGACTTGTGCAGACCAGCCCATACACTTCACATATAGACACATACAGTAACATATGCCTAGATCTAAAACAGATATATACCATAAACATATGCTTAAACCTTTTACATCCCACAATTGACAGAGAGAACAGGATGTCATAATTAACCAGTGTCACTAGTGTGACTCTCAACACCCCCTCTGTCATTCTGTTCTGTCATTCTCCACTGTCTTAACAGCGTCTGTACTGGGGGACGAGATGGCGATTGCGGGGTCACGTGGCTGTGACTCTCCACACCCCCTCTGCCATCTTGGTTCCCTGTTACCCTGGTAGCCGGCGGGAAGACTTGCATCTGTTGTTCCCTGGCTGGACGGCCCGACAGGATAGGGGCCACGTCGTTGCTTGGTATCCGGTGGGAAGACTTGCATCTGTTGTTCCCGGCCAATGCACCCAGTTGTCATCGTCTGAAGAACACAATGTCATAGTTCTTAAGGTCACCCCCTCTGACCTCTTTGATCTCTCCCGTAGTTTGAGGTAGGTCGAATTGTCACTTCTCGGGCGACCCCACGGGTCCCCGAGAATTGTAGTAGCAGTCCTCTATTGAAGTGTGGTTGGCCTGGTCGTGTGACCCTGTCCGTAGGCCACGCAGGACATCACAGATACAGTCCACAGAGGACTCATTTATTTTCTCTCTTTCAGGTCCATTCAGGGCTCTCGTCGCCCTGTAACCTGGGTCCAGGCCGATGTCTCTCTGTCTCCATGTCACAGGATATGCGGGCATAATATCCCCTGTGTCATCGCCTGCCCATTCTCCTCCAATCCTGAGCTCCAGGAGAGCTTTCAGAGAAGGCCCCTTGCTGATAGGTCTCAGTTTGGCCTGCTTAGCAGTTTTGTTCGGTCTACATTTACATTTACATTTAGTCATTTAGCTGACACTTTTATCCAAAGCGACTTACAAGTTCTGTACGACAAGCCATCAGGAAGGGCACAACTCTATCAGCTGAGTAACAATCTTCATCAAAGTGTTGAGTGCTACAGTGTAGGTTAGTTTATTAGGACAAGTGCATGACAGTATGGTTAGTTAGGGTTAGATCATTTTTTTTATTTTATTTTATTTTTTATTCAGATAATGGTTGAAGAAGTGCGTCTTTAGTCGACGGCGAAAGATTGGACGTGTTTCGGCTGTCCTAACTGGGGTGGGTAGTTCATTCCACCATTGTGGGGCAAGGATTGAGAATAGGCGACTTCTCTTTGATGACCCTCCCGGAGCTTGGATAGGAGTAGGTCTGAGGCGGCCAGAAGATGCAGAGCGTAGGGGTCTTGAGGGTGTGTAGTTAGAGACCATTGACCGGAGGTAGGCGGGAGCAGTTCCCTTTGCCGCACGGTATGCTAGGTCGAGGGCCTTGAAGCGGATTCGTGCAGCAATGGGGAGCCAGTGCAGGTCCCTAAGAAGTGGGGTGACATGGGCCAACTTCGGTAGGTTTGAGATCAGGCGGGCCGCTGCGTTCTGAATGAGTTGAAGAGGCTTAGTGGCAGTGGCCGGGAGGCCAGCGAGCAGTGCGTTGCAGTAGTCGAGGCGGGAGATGACTGTTGATTGGACGAGGAGTTGGGTGGCTTCTTTTGTCAGGAAGGGGCGGATCCTTCTGACGTTGCTCAGGAGGAATCGGCAGGTTCTGGTTGTCGCTGCGATGTGAGCAGAGAAGTTCAACTGGTCGTCGAGGACAACAGGTTCTTGGCGGTCGGGGACGCGGTCACAGCTGCATTCTCGACTGTGATGGAAAGGTCGGTCAGGGGGGAGGATTTGGCCGGCAGGTGGAGCAATTCTGTTTTGCTTAGGTTCAGTTTGAGGTGGTTGGTCGTCATCCAGGCAGAGATGTCGGACAGACAGGCCGAGATCCGCTCAGAGACGTGGATATCTGAGGGAGGGAGGGAAGGAGAGGAAGAGTTGAGTATCGTCGGCATAACAGTGGTAGGAGAAGCCATGAGACGTGATAATGTTACCCAGTGATTTAGTGTAGAGGGAGAGAAGAAGGGGTCCTAAAACCGAGCCCTGGGGGACACCCGTCCGCAGGGGGCGGGTGGCCGACAGGGTCCCTCTCCATGACACTTGGTAGGAGCGGTCATTGAGGTATGATGACAACCATGTCAGCGCAGAGCCAGCCACTCCCATTCCTGCGAGGGCCGCGAGGAGGATCTGGTGGTTGACTGTGTCGAAGGCTGCAGATAGATCTAGGAGAATCAGGACAGAGGAGAGGCCTTTCGCTTTTGCTAAGTGAAGTGCCTCTGTGACCGCAATGAGGGCTGTCTCTGTGGAGTGACCAGTCCTGAAGCCTGACTGATTAGGGTCTAGGAGGTCATTCTGTAAGAGATAAGCAGTAAGTTGGTTGGATACAGCACGTTCAAGTGTTTTAGAAAGGAAGGAGAGAAGAGAGACAGGACGGTAGTTGCCTATGACGGTAGGGTTCAGGGATGGTTTTTTTATGAGGGGCGTGACTCTGGCTTGTTTTAGGGAGGTGGGGACCACCCCCGAGTTGAGTGAGGAGTTGATGGTTGCAGTTAGGAATGGGAGGATGTCTGGTGCTATGGTCTGGAGGAGTGGGGAAGGTAGCCGGTCTAGCTGGCATGTAGTCGGACGGTTCGACGTTACCAGTGTCAGGGTCTCGGCTTCTGTAATGGGAGAGAAAGATGACAGAGTGAAGGATGAGGTTCTCGATTCAGCATTTGGAATGGGTGGGGGTTGGGAGAAGGAGCTGCGGATGTTCTCCACTTTTTCCTCAAAGAAGATCGCAAAGTCTTCGGCAGAGAAAGATGAGGGAGGGGGGGTGGGGGGGGAGTGAGGAGGGAGGACATGGTAGCATGCAGTTTGCGAAGATTCTTGGCAGAGGCCTTGATCCTATGGTGAAAGAAAGAAGCTTTGGCATTAGTAATGGTTTTGGAGAATGTTAACAAGAGGTTGTGATATGTGTCGATGTCAGCAGTGAGGCGTGACTTTCTATACTTCCTTTCAGCTGCTCTCAGGACCTGTCTTTGTTCTCTCACTGGATCTGTCAGCCATGGACTCGGTGGGGAATGGCGGGCAGGTTTCTCAACGAGGGGACAGAGCTTGTCGAAGGAGGTTGCAAGGGCTGAGAGGAGGGTGGAGGTTGCCATCTCTGTGGAGAGAGCAGATAAGGTGTCACTCAAAGGTAGAGCAGACAGTATGTCAGAGGAGAGGGTGGAGGGGGATAGGGAGGGCAGGTTGCGTCTGAGTGAGACGGTTTGAGTTGGGGTGAAGACCTTTCGGTTAAGCATGAGAGTTAGTGAGAAGGATATGAAGGAATGGTCAGATACATGTAGGGGAGTTACCGTGGTGTTAATGATGCTGGAGTTACGGGAAAATATGAGATCCAAGGAGTTGCCTGCTTTGTGGGTGGGAGGCATGGCAGTGGGAGTCAGGTCAAATGATTGTAGGAGGGAGACTACTATGACTGACTGAGATGAGTCAGGCAGGTTGAAGTCGCCCAATAGAAGGAGAGGGGTACCATCTTCCGGTAAGAAGCTTAGAAGCATGTCCAGCTCATCTGTGAGGTGATCGAGCGGACCTGGAGGGCGGTAGAGTGTAACAATGGTGAGATTGAAAGGATTAGAGACAGATACTGCATGATATTCAAAAGAGGAGAGTGACAGTGCTGGGAGGGGTGTTAAGTTTGTAGTCCATGAAGGAAGAAGATGTCATGAGGCCAGTGCCTCCACCCCGTCTGGAAGGTCGAGGTGTGTGAGTGAAGTTATAGTTTGTAGATAATGCTGCAGGTGTTGATGAGTTATTGGGGGTTATCCAGGTCTCAGTTAGAGCCAAGAGCTGCAGATAGGAGGTTCGTCTAGGAGGTCTAGGAGGTTCGTCCCTTGGGTACCGAACTCTCCCTAGATCTTGATCTAGATGAGGACCTTGAGGATGCTCTGGAGCTTGACCTATCCCGGTCTTCCTCCATTTCTGAGTTCTGATCTGGGTCAGTATATTCCTGTTTGCTATTTGCTGCGTTGTCCACTGACTCCGGGGGACAGCCCCCCCGTCTAAGAATGCTCCTGGCCCGAGATAGGGCAGGTTCTGATCCTTCCGGTCCGAACTATACTGTCGGTCTCCTTGGTGTATCCTAAAGAGGGAGGTCGGTTCATCCCAGGATCGCAACATATTCTCCTTGATTTGAAATCATTAGCCAAATCAATGCTAGACTTCCAACGTTTGTTGGGCAGATTCCTGGTTGTTTGTGCTATGTTTATCATTGTCCTGGTATCTGAGCAAGTTCTTGCATTCAGGGCAATTAGGTTGTGCACTAATCTCCATGATCCATCGGGTTTGGGGACTCCCATTACAGGGGTATTTGTTAGAGCAGAGTCCAACATAGTCAATACGCCCATTTGTTCCAATTCCGTGATTGTTTCCGTCCACTTCCTTCTTGCACAGGGGGTCAACCCTGTGTTGTGCTTGTCTCGGTCCAGACTGGGTAGTTAGTGACTGTTATGTCTGGTGTTAGCTCTGGCTAGTTAGCCTGATGTTTGCTCTGGCTAGTTAGCCTGCTTGTAGATTCAGGCTATGTAGCCTCTTATAGACTCGGCTCCTGCCGATAACACCAGCCTGTATGATTACGCTGGTTCCACTTCCGTCACAGTAGCAGGACTTATGCAGGACTTATTCTGACTTTAACTTAGGTTACTTCTAGTTCAGGTGACCTGTTACCTGAACATTACGTTACCCTTTAGTCGTGAGCAAACGCTACTTTAATCACAAAAATAGAGCTTTCTATTGAAGTGTGATATTCCCGAGTAGAGCTTTCTACTCGAGTATGACTTTAAGCCTTTTATCGTAGGTTTCTAGTCGCGTGTAGAGCTTTCTACTTAATTGTGAGAGACTGATCCGTCTCGTAGTGTAGCTGAGGGGCTACATAACCCGGACTGTATTAAAGATTGTTTAGATTAAACCACTACTAAATATTATTACTTGCCAGACAGTACAGTTAGGTAAATATGACACTCAATTGACGGCACTGGGACAAGGATATCAAGTTTACAGTATTTTAATAGTCATATCACTATACAACTGAATTATTACGTTGCTCTTTTAATAGTAGAATGTCAGAGTATCAAAGTCAGGGGGAATGAATATTTCCTAGGTTAAGAATACTCGACCGTAGCTCTGCAGGGAGTGAGAGAAGGCGATACAGGGCAAAGCATGGTGGGTAGCTGGAGACGATGATTTCCCCTGTGGAGTTGTAAGCTCCGGAGGAATTGAAGAATAGTCGGATAATCCTGTGGTCACTGAAGAAAAGGGGGTCTCGTACGGATCCAGTCCTTGTAATCCAAGTGCCCGATGGCAGGGTTAATAGCTCTTAATCCAAAGCCCGATGGCAGAGATGGTAGCTAGCTAGCTTCGTTTGTACTGGAAGCTAGCCCGATGACGGTCTTCAGGGAGTACAACGATACAACGTAAGGAGGACAGTGACAGAGGCCAAACGGCGCTACAGGGATAAAATTGAACTCCAGTTTGAACAGGCTGACTCCAGAGCTATGTGGCAGGGGCTCAAAACGATGACAGAATACAAAGGCACCTCCCTCAAACTGAACAGTGACATCTCCTTAGCAAATGACCTCAATACCTTCTATGCGAGGTTTGATGCTGGTAATAACAACACCAGCCCACAAGCCACGGCAATGGGGGGGGGGGGGGGGGGGGGGGGTCTGCTGCTGATGGAGACTCAGTGTTCAGGGTAACAGAGCATGAGGTGAGGCGGACCTTTAAAAAAGTGAATATCAGGAAGGCAGCAGGACCGGACGGCATCCCCGGCCGCGTCCTAAAAGTCTGTGCCGACCAACTGGCCCCGGTATTCACTGACATATTTAACCTGTCCTTAGAACAGGCTGTCATCCCCACCTGCCTGAAGAAGTCCACTATTATCCCTGTACCCAAAAAATCCAAGCCTGCTTGCCTCAACGACTACCGCCCTGTAGCTCTCACCTCCATAGCCATGAAGTGCTTTGAGAAGCTAGTAAAGGGCTACATCTGCTCCTCCCTCCCCATCAACATGGACCCCCTGCAATTTGCATACAGCCCCAACAGGTCCACGGAGGACGCCATAGCCCATGTGCTGCACACAGCAGCATCACACCTGGACAAGAGGAAGGGGAACTATGTGAGAATGCTATTCATCGACTACAGCTCGGCATTCAATACCATAGTCCCCTCCATACTCATAGCCAAGCTCAGGGACCTGGGCTTGAACTATGACCTCTGCCAGTGGGTCTTGGACTTCCTGACGGGCAGACCCCAGGTGGTGAGAGCAGGCAACTGCACGTCCTCATCCATCACCCTCAACATAGGGGCCCCCCAGGGCTGTGTTCTGAGTCCCCTCCTCTACTCCCTGTACACACACGACTGTGTGGCTCAGCGGAGTAGCAACACAATCATCAAATTTGCTGACGACACAGTGGTGGTGGGCATGGCCGCCTAGTTATAGTTGAAAGTGGGGGTGCAAGAATATTTTTTTTTATTATTATTTTTTTTTATTATTATTATTATTATTATTATTATTATTATTATTATTATTATTATTATTATTATTATTATTATTATTATTATTATTATTATTATTATTATTATTATTATTATTATTATTATTATTATTATTATTATTATTATTATTATTATTATTATTATTATTATTATTATTATTATTATTATTATTATTATTATTATTATTATTATTATTATTATTATTATTATTATTATTATTATTATTATTATTATTATTATTATTATTATTATTATTATTATTATTATTATTATTATTATTATTATTATTATTATTATTATTATTATTATTATTATTATTATTATTATTATTATTATTATTATTATTATTTTTGGACAGGCAAGGGGTGATTTGGAGGGGGTCCGGCACGACCCCCTTCATGGCAGATTTTTTTTTAAATGTAATGAACCTGTACGTGCAATTTCCTGCAATATAGAGCCTTCAATCTTGACCAATAAAGCTGCTCTTTTCACTATAAAACTCAGTTTATATTGCAGTATGATAGCCAATTACTATAATAATAATATATTATACTCTATATACACTGTATATTGATTTTTCGCTCATACATTTTTATTAAATCAATCTCCTTTCAAATAGGCCAAGTTTTTAATAAGAAAGAGAAAAAAGATATATTTCCATTACCTGTAAATCTTGTGACTCTTTCTCTCCTTCTCTGCCTCCTCCCTGAGTCTGCAGTGCACAATCATGACATCGATAAAAAAAAAAAAAAAAAAAAAAAAAAGTAAAAAAAAAAAATTGGGGATTGGAGGCCCCTCGTCACTATAGGCCCACGGGCCGCGGCCGTCGTTAATCCGGCCCTGCTCGTCTGCCATATAGATAGCGTTAACGTTTGGAAATGAAGTCAACGTCATCCAGCTCACACCACATATCTAGATAACGTTAGCTAGCGGCTAGCACTAAAGCTAACGCCAACCAGAGAGGGAAACGTTATTATTATTTATTCGAGGAAACCGTATGACCAGATCGCAATTCGGGACCGTGAAACACTTTTATTGTATTGCGTGGTAGAACCGTAGAAGTTCTACTACCACTCAATAGTAACTTATGTCTAACATAATCCTTTTATTTGAACAACTTACTGGAAAAGCCTGCCTGCCTGCCACCAATATTATGACACACTCTGTGGGCTTTGATATTTACACTGACTCAGCCTACCTGCAGCCAGACTACAGCGATGTGCGCCAAGGTCTACGCGCTGGAGATGGGAGGAACTGGATCAAACCATAATGGGGCAGGGGGGGGGGGGGGGGGGGGGGGGGTTCGCAATCTTTGGAAACTTAAAAACGTGTTATTAAGTGTCATTGCGTATTATTAATTTGATTGACATTACGTAGTTATGGTTAGATTTATATATTGGGGGGGGGTATATCATATTTTTCATATGATCAAAAAGTGGTGGAGCAAGATCATACCCTTGCTCCCCCAAGTTCAATAGTGGGAGAGCAGCTGCTCCGCGTGCTCTTAAGGCCAGGCGCCTATGGTGGTGGGCCTGATCTCTGCCAACGACGAGAGGGCCTACCTGGAAGAGGTCAAGGTCCTGGCGGGATGGTGCCAGGAAAAAGCTTCTCCCTGAACGTCAGCAAAACAAAGGAGATGATTGTGGACTTCAGGAGGTCGGGGGTCAAGGACTACAGCCCCCTCAGCATCGACGGGGCACCGGTTGAGAGAGTCAACAGCTTTAAGTACCTCGGAGCCTACATATCCGAGGACTTGACATGGACCACACACATTGACAGTGTTGTGAAGAAGGCATGACAACGCCTCTACTTCCTCAGGCGCCTAAGGAAGTTCCAAGTCAGTCAGAAGATCCTTAAGAACTTCTACTCATCTACAATAGAGAGCATCCTGACTGGCAACATCACCTCCTGGTTTGGGAATAGCACTGCACAAGACCGAAGCAGACTACAAAGAGTGACACGTTCAGCCGAACGCACAATTGGAGGGGGGCTCCCCACCCTCCAGAACATTTACAACAAGCGGTGCAGGGGCAAGGCTAAGAGAATCATTAGAGACTCCAGTCACCCGAACAACTGCCTCTTTGAACTGCTGCGGTCAGGCAAGCGATACCGGAGTCTCAAGGCGAGCACAGAAAGACTCAGAAGAAGCTTCTATCCCCAGGCCATCAGGCTGTTCAACGAACAATGAACACTACACAACAACAACCATCAAACGCACATAGCACACACATCCACACGCACACACTCACTTTAAACAAACACACTGCAGCACCCACTCCCCACACTTTATAGCACACACTCACTTTAAACAAACACACTGTAGCACCCACTCCCCACACTTTATATTTATTGATGAAGGATTGCACTACAACTCGTACACCTTACTGTAAATTTTACCTAAATTGTACCTCATCCCATTTCTGCTTTGCACTATATAGTATTGTACATTAGTACACTGCATAGTATTGTATATTATATGGTAACTCAGTTATCTATTCTGCATCGAACATTGTACATATGTCTATACTGAACACTGTGACCTCATTTTCTACTTCTAATTTACATGCTATACTATGTTATTTGATACTATCTTGTCTAGCACAGTCTCTGGAGCGTAACAGTAAGAAGCATTTTGTATGAAAGTATTCTGTACTTCTGTATGACAACTATTAAAGAAACTTGAAACTTGAAACTTGAGTAGTTAGATCCAAACTCCGATGGTCTTAACTATACGCTTCTCCACGTTACTTCGCTTACACAAGTCACTATACTGCGCCAATAATGGCTCTACAATATTATGGTCGTATCTAAGTAGCTACTAGCTATCCGTATCGATACACCGCGGGTAGGTCTGTGTACAACGGTACCGAACGTATTACAATCTCGCTCGGCTGCTTCTCCTGTTCTGCTACTGCCGACTCATTACTTCCACTGCACACATGTTCACTCGTTCTGCACACTCGTTACTGTGTTCTCGTTTCTCTGCTCGTTAGGTTACTGCTGCTTGCGCCATCTACAATATATATACTCAGACTGATTTCTAGAGCGCAGCCGAATTACCTGTCCGGAATCAATGCGCCTGCTATGGGCATGTCTGAACTTGCCCGGACACGTCTTTGAACTTGTCTGAGGGGCGCGTCTGCTGGCGCCTCCAATGTCAAGGGCGGTGCCCAATGAGGCGAGCGAATAATACTATGATGCAAACGGAAGCTTAAAGGTATATAGCTTATATATAGCTTACAGTCTGCACCTAATTAGTAAATAAATGGGGCACAGATTAATATTAAGGTCAAGTCAACTTCTCCATACTGTGCTATGGGGAGTTGGAAGCAATCTATAAAGTCAGTGGGACTTCCGGTTTAGCGTTAGAATGGAGTAAGTCGCATGTGACACAGCTGCTCACCCGTTATTTTTTTTTCTTCGTTTTAAAAACATATTTATAAACCATTAATGCGTTTAAAACTTGACGCATATATCAACTGAGATTATTAACTAACTATATTGACCAAAAGAATCGAGATGCCAAACACAAGGAAAGACACAACGAGACCAAAACCAGTCGTAGAGGTCCCGCCGCAGGATCCAGGATTCGTACAGCGGACAGCAGGAAATATAGACTTGACAGAGGCCGCTTCAATTTCAACCCCATCAAACACCTCCGCAGATACCGAACATATCATCCGGAAAATGGAGGAAATGGGGAATACAATGGAGAAGAGAATGGAGGAAATGGGGAATACAATGGAGAAGAGAATGGAGGAAATGATCCTCCAATCACAACTGTCGGAGAAGATAATAACTCAAAAAGTAGATGCTATTAAAGAATCTATTGAAGGCAAAATTGATGCGCTGAGAGCGGACGCCGACGCACAGATTAAACGCACCGAGGCTCTGGAGAAAGTAATGGAAGCCCACGAAATCAATTTCACTCGCATCTACAATGAAGTAGAGGTTAACAAAGTTAACCTAACTGCTGAGATGAAGGGGAACTACAATGAAATCAAGACGGAGCTCAGCGAAATAACGTTGGAGCTTACGCGAATCAATAAAGAACAGAAAGCCAAAATATTCGAGATGGAATATCAAAAACGCAAGCTGAATATTCGTATTGTCGGTCTGGACGAATCAGTGAGATGTGCAAACCCTGAAGAATTTGCCACAGAATTACAGAAAATCTTGGGAACAGGGATCCTTCCTAAAATACCAGAGGTGGATCAGTGCTTCAGATTGGGACCCCACTCCATTGGCAATAACGCTAAGCCCAGAGTGATATTGGTTATCCTGCGCCAAGTCAGAATAAAAGAAATGATTATTCGTGAAACTCGCAGGATGAAAGGCAATCTGAAATACATGGAGGTACCAATACACTGCTTTGAAGATTATTGTCATGATGTAGTGGAACTGCGTGCCAAGTTCAAGATGGTGATGTCTCAACTATACCTGGGGAAATACAGACCCCTACTAATATACCCTGCAATACTTCGCATTGTCGACAAACAAGGAGCAAGGGTTCTCCTCAACTCGCCTGAAGATGCAGCCAAATTCCTGTCTGAACAACACGCAGAATAGTGTATAAATGGCCTTTTAATCTCAGTTATGCAAGGTCACCATATAGTACAATCTTTAATAACCGAGGATTTGGGACAGAGAGACCTACGTGCTCAGAGTTTTTGAATGCTTTCCCCGACGTGTTTATATTATTGCGGACATATTGGATTCAAGATTGGAACACTCCAGAACATACTGGAACATTCAAACAATGTAAAAATTACATATTGGAATAATCTAGAACATCGAAGCATTCTTTGATATATGGAGCATTCTGGAATATCAGCAATACGTGGTCATTCACTCTACCAGAAGCCCCTCGGGGGAATAATCAACAGCTATCTAGATGCAGAACCACAGAGCCATCATAGCCGGCCGGCTGAAAGATCACTCTACACAACGATCATCGCCCACCCCGGCCAGGGGAAATGCTGCATATACGTATTTAAAAACTGTTTTTTTATTAATGGGAAATAATTTCACTACTTCTCCAATTTATACTTTAGATGTTTAAGCATAGCAATGCTCTTTTAAGATCTAAGTTAATGTTCTCTTCCTTTTACTTGTTTTTTTTCTTTTTCATCCGCTCTCTCTGATTTATTGAGGCTCTCTCTTCAGTTCAATACCTTCATATTATTCATGGGTTACTATAAATTACACAAGTTCATATAAAATGTAAGTGATTAGGGCATGACAATTGAAGCTTATTTTTGGTCTTTATTTTTAGTTTATCTCATTTACATTTTTATTTATTTATTTTTTACGGGAAAGTGGCCAAGCCACAGTCGACATTCTACTTATGGTAGAATTTAGAGTGTTAGATCCTATGGTATACATAGGAATGTTAAGGATAATTGGATCATTCTGGGATATCCGGTGGTGCAAGGGAGGGAGTCATACGCAAAGGTTGTGTTCATGGAACACAATCCTGTACGACTCTCAGTGGGAGGGAAGGGTAGGGGATTTTTATTTGTATATATGTATGTTTTTAAGCTCGGCTCTCAACGGGACCTCACTAGTGGGATGTATATCTATTATTGCCTCGCACTCTAGAAGCATTACCAAAAATTACAATGCAACATGTATAGACTATGGCTAGTTTGAATATAATGATATGGAACACCGGGGGAATAAATAACCAACTCAAACGCAAAAGCGTGCTCACACTGATGAAAAAAGAACATGTGGACATTGCTCTGCTAAGCGAAAGACACATTCTAGGGAAAGACATAGATAAATTAGCGGACAACATATACCATAATATCAGTCACTCCTCTATTGGTACGAGAACTCAGGTGTAGCAATAGTCGTTAAACGTAAGTTGAATATTGTACTAAAGGGAGTATGGTCTGATGTAGAAGGTCGGATAACTATAGCTAAGATTGAACATAAGAACAGGAAAATAGCGTTGATAGCGGTATACGCCCCAAATTTGTACGAAGAAGATTTCTTCACTACACTAACCAATGCAATGTTAGACATTCCCGATTACTCATTTATAATAGGAGCGGATTTTAATGCCATCTGGAACCCAAGGATGGACAAATCTTACCTCGCCTTTTCCAGCGAACAAAAGAATTCATCGAAGGCATTAAAGGATTGGTCAAAGATTTCAGGTGTAAATGACTTATGGCGGTTACTTAATCCCACGACCCGAAAGTACTCTTGTCGATCTGCGAGGCATAATACACTATCCAGAATAGATTATGTCTTTGCATCACAGAGACTATTTGATAATTATGAAGTGGAAATGATACCCAACGCACTATCAGATCACTGTTATTTACTCCTTAAAGGTACATTTGGTATACTATCCTCCCGAGCCCCAAGATGGCGATTTAACTCGTTGCTGCTTAATAACAAGGAATTCATTACACAACTCAAAGAAGCTCTTATAGTATTCCAACGGGAGAATGCAAACTCGGTGCAAGACCCCAGAATAATATGGATGTCGGTAAAGGGAATGATCAAAGACTTCACGGATAGCTTTTCCTCCAAAATGCGCAAGAATCAAAGCACAAAACTGGATGAGCTGGAAACGCTTTACTCAACGTTATTTAATTCTCTGAAATACAACAACTCAACTCGACTAGAAAATCAAGTTAACGTACTAAAAATAGAGATCAATGCCATATACAGACAACAATCGGAAATACAAATACGCAGCACAAGACAACAGCAGTACTCCCATGGTTCCAAACCCAGCCACCTATTAGCCATGCGATTAAGAATGAATGCAACATTTGCAGATATAACTACCATTAGAGCACAACAAGTACTTGTAACAGATCCTGTAAAAATAAACGATACATTCAAAGTATTCTACTCCGACTTATATAAATCAGAAATGACCTTCGATCAAAACAAAATGGACACATTTCTTAATCAAATTATTCTCCCTAAACTTTCAGAGGATGACGCTAAACAGTTAGAAACACCGATCACACTAGAGGAACTCAAGAAGGCCATAACCGCAATGAAAAGTGGTAAGGCTCCTGGAAGAGACGGTTTCCCATCAGAAATGTACCTTTCTTGTTGGGACATTATTGGCCCCTTATTACTAAATATGATCTTATACTCAGTCAAGGAGGGGAACTTCCATAAAAATTACAATATTGCACTCATAACAGTCCTCCTTAAAAAAGACAAAGACCCCAACGAGTGCGGTAGTTATAGACCTTTAAGCCTCCTCGGAACAGATATCAAACTGTACTCTAAGTAAGGTATTAGCCATCAGATTACAAAAGCATATGACGTCTTTAGTTCACCCGGACCAAACTGGCTTCATAGGAGGCCGCCTGATCACTGAGAACATAAGACGTATACTGCACGTACTTGATGCCGACAAGGAGGACACCATACCTAAGGCGATGCTGTCCCTGGATGCTATGAAGGCCTTTGACAGGCTGGAATGGTCGTATCTGTGGGCAGTGCTAGAAAGGATGTTGTTAGGAAAAGGATTCATCGATATGATTAAAGTATTATACAAAGACCCATCGGCCATGATTACAACAGGCACAATCATCTCCGAAATATTTCCGGTATCACGCTCTGCCAGACAGGGTTGTCCTCTTAGTCCCGGACTGTTCAATCTATCATTAGAGCCTTTAGCACAATATATAAGACAATCCCAATCCATAGAACCTATCGTAATCAAGGGCACACAACAAAAAATTTGTTTATATGCGGACGATGTAATATTGTTCATGAAAAACCCCAACACCACATTGCCTCATCTGCTCAAGTTGATTGAGGACTTTGGTGATTTATCGGGATTTAAGATAAATTGGCCGAAGTCGGCTTTCCTTCCACTTAACACCCCTGCAAAAAAATATACAACCCTCCCAGGACAGATACCGATGGTAAAACATTTCAGATGCTTGGGAGTGGAAATATTCCCTACCATAAGACAAACGGTGAAGCACAACTACACAAAAATCCAAAACAAAATCAAAGACGACCTTGATAGATGGGCAAAACTTAAAAACACAGTACAAGCACGGATATCAATAGTTAAGATGGATGTACTACCTAAAATCAACTTCTTCTGTTCAATGCTACCGTTACCCCCTCCAGAGGGTTACTGGAAAAGATTACACTCCTCCACATACAAATTTATTTGGAATAACAAACCACCACGTATAAAAAGATCCACCGCACAGAGAAATAAAGCAGATGGTGGCATGGCATTTCCAGATTTTTTCCTATATTTTAAGGCGTACTCATTAAGTCCATTGACAACATGGTTTGACTCCCAAGCATTAGCATCCTGGAGAAAAATAGAAGAAAACATAGTAGCCCCACATAGACTGAAGGACATAGCATACACTAAACTACCAATCAAGCACTGTGAACGGAAATTTGGCCCCATAATTACTCATGCGATCCGGATATGGCGTGAATCACAAAAAAAAAATCCTAACCCACAAAAATGGCACAATCATACTCCCTTATTCAATAACAATGCTCTCTTAATTGGAAAACGACCTATAAGATTCCCTATATGGGAAGAGCAAGGCATACACTCATTAGGGGATGTTTTTAACAAACAGGGTTTTTGTAGTGATAAAGAAATACGCAAAAAATGTAATCTCACCAAGTCCACATGGCTTTTTCACAAACAGTTAGAGCTATGTTTGAAGTCTCACGGTGTTCCATTAGACAGACCAATTGAACACCACAGATACCACAAATTCTTCTACGCAAGAGAGACATCGAGAGGTTTTGTTTCAGAATTTTATCATCAATTACTAACGTCCTCGTATGAAACCCTCCAACTTGACTCTGTCTGGAGGAGGGATATACCAGACCTGGAAAATGACTTTGATTGGCAAGGAGCCTGGGCAAATGTCCGACTTACATCAAGGAACCCGGATTGTAACTGCCCCCCGGCTTGGTGTTGAAATAAAGATGCGGTTATGTTTCGTACAGATGCTTTTATTTATTTTCTCTTTTTTCTCTTGCATTTCAGCTTAGCAGTACTGTAGCTTTTCTTTGGTAGTTGTGTCGTTGCACCGTGTTTGTACAGGTAGTGACGGTTGCATCATTTGCTCCGTTTGCACCCTGTTTGCACCGTGAAAACTGCATAGGACAGTCAAACACAAACATACAATTAGTTATATATTTCACATTTCAATATTGTTCACATGTTGTTCATTATTATACCAAAGTGTTCAAACAAACAATTGCATTCAAATATATTTAAAAGGTGAACTCGTCTTCCATAACAAAGGCACTCAGGGAAAAACAATGATATATAATAACGTTACTTGTCCGGCAGCAGGTGCCTTTGATTAGAATCTACTTCGTGAGTGCACCACTTTATATGTTTATAAATGTTTGGCGGTTACACACGTAAATATACAACAACATATCTTCAACAACAGTAATAATAATAATACATTTGAGTGTTCGACATACCTTATTCCGCTTTACCAAGGGTAGTTAATTTAACTGGAGTAAGGTCCTTCTATCATACATATTCACTGCCTGCTCCATCGTTATCTCTGAGTGACTTCCGCCTTGGTCACACAGGAAGCTGTGACTTTATACTAAAGGAAGACAAGCTCTGCCCCCATGTGGACACTAAATGAAAGTGCACAAGTGGCTCCGAAATATTATTTTCTTAAATAGATAAATAGAGGGCTCAGTATTCTGAGCCTATACAGAGAAATTGATCATCTATTCTAGACCAACGCAAATCAAAGCTTACTGACAGTAAAGATGATAGGCATCTTTACCCTTGGCGGTCAGTTACACGGATCATCAACAAATCAATCTTAACTATATTCACAGGACATACTTGACTCCTATAAGACTGTGCCGAATGGGGCTTAAACAAGATTCCAAATGCACCCAATGTACAAATGGGGACGAAGGGACATTTATGCACATGTATTGGGACTGCTCACCAGTTAAGGCATTCTGGAAAGATGTGACCCAACAAATATCAAAACTTGTATCTTGGAATATACCTGTACACCCCTCGGTATTATTATTGAATGATGTTTTTGAGTTTGCAGTGAATCCACAGCTAAAGAGATTGGTTTTATCGGGTATCACAGTAGCCAAAAAGCTGATCGCATCACGCTGGTTTCAACCGGAAAAAATGTGCCGTAAAGTTTGGTTTCTTACATATCTCGATGTAATTTACCATGAAATATCTACAGCAAGAATTCTGGGTCTCAATGAATCCAAAATGTCAATGTGGTTAGAAGTGGTGGAGAGAATAAAAGCTAGCTTATAATGGTAGTGTCTGGTTAGGTGCGAGGGATAGTGGAGGTACTTCTCAAGGTGGGGTCCGGGAGGGGGGGGTTCGAGCTGAGCATATGTGTGTAGTTTTTTTTTTTAGATAACAGGTATTATGGGTATATCTTATATAAGACAACTAACTAAAAGGTGATCTCATTGGATGTGCCCTGACAATTAATGCTTGTATATCTTATCGTGTGTTGTCATGTTTGTTTATATGTTTGTTTAAAAAATAATAAAAAAATAAAATACAAAAAAAAGTCAGTGGGTTATCGTCGTAGTCAGGGGAGTCAGGGATCTTCGGCAGCTCTATCAACTTGGCTACAGGTCTGGTGTAGGTCCGCCCTTGGACGATGACTTCTGCCGCTCTGACCTTCCCATCGGAACCAGTAATCACTCTGCTCACACGGCCAGCCGGCCACGTAGCTCGGGGTAGTGACTGGTCTATTATCATTACGACGGTATTCACTGTCAGGTTGTCCCTGTCTTTTACCCACTTCTGACGGGCTTGAAGGGATCGTAGATAGTGTAGGAGGAAGCGGGCCCAAAACTGGTCGGCCAGTACTTGGCTGTGTCTCCACATCCTCCGGCCGTTCATCTCGTCCTGTCTGTACACCGTCTGAGGAAGGGCAGGGTCCAGCCGCACCATCAAGAGGTAGTTTGGGGTAATGGGGTCGATGTCCGCTACGTCGCTTGAAACGTAACCGAGGGGCTTAGAGTTCAAGACGCCCTCGATCTCTGTGAGGACCGTAGCCAGGACTTCCTCGCCCACGGTCTGGGCCCCAAGTACGGTGTACATAGCAGTCTTTATGGATCGGACCTCTCTCTCCCACATTCCCCCGAAATGGGGGGCGTTCGGGGGGTTGAACTGGAAGGTGACCTGAGCAGGAGCGAGACGGATCTTGAGTTCTTCACCCATAGTCAGGAAGCTCTCTCTCAGTTCTGTGTCTCCTCCTCTGAAGTTCGTCCCTTGGTCGGACAACAGCACTGATGGGGTTCCTCTCCTTGCTTGGAACCTCCGGAATGACATGAGGAACGAGTCTGTACTCATGGTCTGGAGGAGCTCAATGTGAACAGCTCGGGTGGTCATGCACTTGTACACGATGCCCCACCTCTTCTCTGTCCCTCTTCCTTTCTTGACGTTGAATGGGCCGAAGCAGTCCACGCCCGTGGAGTGGAAGGCCCGCTCGCCGAGTCGGAGGCGGCAGGGAGGCATGTCGGCCATCATCAGAATACTGGGCTGTGCCCTCCACTTGCGACAGGTTGGGCAAGTCTGTTGGAATCGACGTACAGCTTCTCTCCCTTGGAGTATCCAGAAGCGCCGTCGGATCTCCGCAAAGACTCTCTCGGCCCCCGCGTGGTGCACCACCTCGTCGTACTTCTGGATGATCAGCTTGGTTATCTTGTGTCGGCTGTTGAGGACGATGGGATGCTTAGCATCTTCGGTTACGTCCGGGGCCCGTCTCAATCGACCACCCACCCTGATGAGGTGCTGGGCGTCGAGCTCTGGGGCCAAGGTGAGGAGTCGACTGTCTGAGGGGACTGGCTTTTTCCCTGTCAGGCAATCTAGTTCTTCTGGGAATGAGTCTCTTTGGGCTCTCTTTAGCAGAAGAAGTTCGGCTTCTTTGTAGTTCGATGCATAGAGGTCTGTGGTGGGGGGGAGCTCCGGGTGGTGCCATAAGAATGTCCTTTTCTGAGCACTCTCAAAAGTTAAACAGTCGTCTAGGTCCGGGTCCGTTGGAGCCGGGGCTTGCGTCAGCCCGCAGAACATAGACTTCTTGATCTCTGACTCATCTTGGTTCGCCTCCCGTGGTGTGGGGATAGGCCACTTCTCCTCCGGGAACTTGAGGAACTCAGGACCATCACTGTAAGGGTTAGGACGTGTGAGGTCGTTTAGGGACATCCCCCGTGTGATGACATCCGCCGGGTTCTGCTTGGTGTCAACGTATCTCCAACATGCTGCTCCTACCAGGTCTTGGATCTCGGTGACTCGGACTCAGACGAAAACCTTGTACCGACAGGAGTCGGACTGGATCCAGGTGAGCACGGTCATAGAGTCTGACCATAGGATGATCTCACGCACCGGTATGGTGAGTTCACTTTGTATCATCGTTGCGAGTTGCGCGCCTACCAGAGCTGCGCAGAGCTCTAGTCGCGGGATCGACTGCTGCTTGCGAGGAGCTATCCTCGAGCGGGCCAGGACGAAGGCTATGTGGACTTCTCCTCCCTCCTCTCGGGCTCTCAGGTAAGCCACCGATCCGTACGCCACTTCAGAGGCGTCGCTGAAGACGTGCAGGTCTATCTGACACGTCTCCAGCCGCACTGTAGGGGGGAAGTAACTCCGTTGGATGGTCACATCTCGGAGTGAGTCAAGTTCATCCTCCCATTCTCTCCATGTGGAAGCCAGGTGCTCGGGTATGGGGTCGTCCCAGCCCTGCTCTTTGTCCCACAGTTCTCTCACCAGCATCTTCGCCCGAGTGATGTAAGGGAGGATACATCCCATTGGGTCGTACTGGCTAGCGAGTGTTCGGTACACACTCCGCCGAGTGGTCAGTCGAGTCTTGGACCTCTCCTGATCCGTGGTCAGGGGTGTGTGTCTGTAGTGAAGCGAGTCCATCTTGAAACGCCAGGCGAGGCCTAGGGTCATCTCTTGCGCTTCGCCTGGGGTGTGCGCCATCCAGGTCTCGCTGCTCGCGGCCTTGGTCTCTGGGGGGAGGCTTCGGAGGACTTGAGGGTCACTGCTGGCCCATTGTCTGAGGTCGAATCCACCTTTGGCCAGTGAAGCTCGTAGCTTCAGTAGGATGCTCTCGGCTTCTTCTGGCGTAGATACGCTCTGTAGGCAGTTGTCCACGTAGAAACTTCTTTCCACGCTGTGTCGGACCTCCTCGTCGGCTCCGGGGTCTTCGGTCACGTGCTTCTGTAACGCGAACGTGGCGCAGCACGGGCTGCAGGTGGTGCCGAATGGGAGTACCTCCCATTGGTATATCGAGGGTTGTTCGTCGTCGAGCCTCTCTCTCCACAGGAACCTCAGCAGAGGCTTGTCTTCCTCCATCAGTCGGACTTGTAGGAACATTCCCTTGATGTCGCCGCTGATGGCCACTTTGTCCTGACGAAAACGTAGCAGTACGCCGAGGAGGGAGGGGCCGAGGGTCGGGCCGGGCAGGAGCAGGTTATTCAGGTTCTGTTGTCCAATCTGATAACTGCAATTGAACACGATGCGGTTCTTTCCGTTGTGGGTGACCTTGTGGTGGGGCACGTACCATGACTCAGTCGTCCTGTCTGCCTCGTGGTCATCGATTTTCTTTATATGGCCAGCCGTGATCAGCTTCTCGATCTCGGCGCGATATATCGTTGCTTGGGGGGGGGGGTCTTTGGCGAGACGCCGCTCAGTGCTCTGTAGATAGTGTTGTGTCACTTCCTTCGGCACATGCAGAGTGGGCATCCCTTCCCGCCTCAAGAGTGGGGTCGCGTATCTTAGCACTCCGTCGACCTCGACCCTCGTAGTCTTCTGCTCGAGTAGAACTATGGCATACTTGTCCTCCTTTGACCGAACCATTTTGTGTTCGTTCTTGAATGGCAGCGAGTCTAGTGTCCATAGCCTCTCAACGTGCTGCAAGAGGGTATTGTCTGGGTCGCTCACCTTGGTGTAAAGGCAGCGTGTGGACATTGGTCGGTTGGAAGGCCCGGAGAGAGGGCCTTGGAGCGTCCAGCCCAGTCGGGTCTTAACCGCGGCTGGGCATCCTCTGGGTCCGATGTGGACCGCGTCCGTTGGGACGATAAGGTCTGCGTGGTCGGAGCCTATGAGCAGGGTCGGTGTAGCGCCGTCGATGAGCGGTATGGGCAGTCGGCGTAGGTGTTCGTACTTCTCCCTCAGCTGTGGGATGGGGTAGTCATAGCGTGACAGACCTATGTCGTGGCTTGTGAACGCCTTGTTGATGCTGTACCGCTTCTCGGGCTGATCGATCGCTGCTATGGTGAACGAGACGTTTTCACCCTTTATTGTCTTTAAGTCTCGACGAATGGTACGGATTGTCATGGTCTCCTCTGGACCCCGCAAGCCCAACTATGTCGCGGCGGAGGCGAGGAGGAGAGTCTTCTCCGACCCGTCGTCGAGGACGGCGTAGGTGTCGAGTACCTTGTCCCTGTGACTGAGGAGTACTCGTACCACCTTGAGGAGTACCCAGGAGCTCCCGCTCTTCGCGGGGTCTATGTAGAGTGCTTCTGCTCTCGAGCTGCTTTGTGGGGCGGGTCTCCGTTTGTTGCTCTCGTGCAGTGCTTCGAGGTGGGCGCCGTCACACTTGCCACACTTCTTCTTAAGGCGGCATTCGGCTGCCATGTGGCTGTGCGCGCAGCGGAAACAACGGCGGTTTGCTTTAATCCACTGCCTTACGTTGTCGGCGGTCAGTTTCTTAAATGCGTCGCACTGTGACAGCCAGTGTTCGTTGTCGCAATATTGGCATGCGATCTTCCATTTTTCCTTAGCGGGGGGGTTATGACTCTTCTGTCGTGGCACCGACTCGGCCTGGTGCATCACGGTGATGGGCCTGCTTTGGTCTTTAAACCTTCTCGGTCCCTCTTTAATGTTCGAGCCACCCCATGCGAAGGTGTCGATCCTTAGGCTGCTGACCTCCCTGGCTAGGAAGTCAGCAAGGTCCAGGAGTGATTGTTCTGGGCCATTGGGGTCACAGTGATTTCTTTGCCGCCGAAAACGTTCTTGGCGGAATGGGGGGAGCTTCTCCAATATACGCTCCACGTTGGAGTTGGCGTACAACTCGTACATCCCCTTCTCTCGTTGTGACCCGAGCATCCCTACCAGGGATTGTACTTTGACGGATAGGTCGTCCAGGGCTCGATTGTCTTTAGCTGGGGGGAGACGTTCAATCTCACGTATCTCCTGAATGACATAGTCCCATGTACGTCCGTAACGTGCGTCGAGGGCCACCAGGGCATCAGAATAGGGAGTCTGTGAATTGGAGTATGCCAGCGCTATGTTGTGCGCTCTGGTTACCTTGAGGTGCTTAAGGAGGATGGCATACTTGTAGGACTCGTCCTGTACTCCGGACATAATTGTCTCTAGGCACATGCGCAGTTCGGTATAATGCGCTCTGTCTTCTCTTGTGAAGTCTGGGAATGTGGGTGTCCCAATGTAGGATGCCATGGATGGCTGTGACACTGATGCGCGTAGGGGGAGAGGCCTCCTTGGCGAGTCTCCCCGTACGTGGGGTTGTTGGTTTGTGCTGGGCGGGAACCAGAGACTGGGCCCCCAGGCACTATTCCTCGGTGCTGTCTGTTGCTCGAACTCCCCACTGGGACGTGTTGGGGGTTCATAACGCCGCGCGTCGGGACTGAGACCGGGGCTGCACTGTTCCTCCTGGTCTGAGATGGGTGCGTGCGGGTGGGCTTTCTGTCCTCCCTCGTCCTCCGCTAGGCTTTGTAGTCGCTCGGTTAGCTGCTCTGCAACGTGAGCAGGTTCTTCCCGTAGGCTGGGTCCCGTGTAGCTTAGTCGGGGAGGGGAAGGTGCCCTCGACCCGTGTCGTGATGATCTCCGGGAGCTCCGGGTGGAGGAGTGGGGAGTCACCCTCTGGAGCGCTTGCTCCATCATTTGTGCTTGTAGATGGTCTCGTTCCGCCTCGCGCTGTGCATTGGCGCGGTCTCGCTCCATGGTTTCTTGAGCCTGGAGGCGCCTCTCTTCTAGTCTGAGATGTTCGTGCTCACTATCTCGTTGCGCTTGGAGACGTCTCTCTTCCGCTCTGGAGTGTTCACGTTCACTTTCTTGTTGCGCTTGGAGGCGGTCTCTTTGGCTTGAAGCTGCCAGCGTGGCGATCAGGACTCTGGTCGGCCTCGCTTGGCGATGACGCTGATGATGGTGATCTGGAGTTGGCAGGGCTTGGCGGTGACCTTGTCTCCTTACGCGCTCCGAGGTCCATCTCGGGGGCGCTGTACTTTGTCTTCTCCCGCGCTCCGAGGTCCATCTCGGGGGCGCGGTGCTCTTTTCTTTGGTGCACGCCGAGGTCCATCTCGGGGGCGCATTCTTTATCCTCTTGCGCTCCGAGGTCCATCTCGGGGGCGCGTTCTGTACCTTCTTGCGCTCCGAGGTCCATCTCGGAGGCCCGGTCTTTATCTTCTTGCGCTCCGAGGTCCATCTCGGGGGTGCGGTGGTCTATGGACATAGTCAAGTCATGTCCCGCTTGTCCCCCCCCGTGAGCTAAGTCAGTTTCACTTAAACCAGCTTGGGTCTCTACCGGTGGGGCTGACAGGTCGATAAGGTTGGGCATACTTAAGCTACTAATTTTATCCTTGCTTGACGTCCTTTTAGATAAGCTAGGAGGTAGATCTACAGCGTAGCTCTCCAAGTGCTTTGAGAAGCTAGTAAAGGGCTACATCTGCTCCTCCCTCCCCATCAACATGGACCCCCTGATTATCTTTATATTATCTACTTCTTTTTTACGTCTCTGTAGTGAGAAGAAAGACATCTGTAATCATTACCACTAAAAGCATTAACCCGCAATTGATTCAATCTGTACCATAGTCACCTCAAGGGGATGCAGGGCGCGGCCAGTCTCTTGGCCCATTGCTGGCAGAAAGCAGTGCTCGAACTCAATGGATAATTATAAGAAGTCATTTTTATTTAAGGAAGTTACAAAAAAAGGACTGTATTGGAAATGTCCAATACAGTTTAAAAGACTATATAAACAAAACATCTCATCTCTAAGATAGCAATAGCCTAACACGCCTGGGCCCTGTTTCATGTACGTGGTTCAACTAAGTCGATCAAGATGTCCATTATCCAGCTTCAGTTAACCCGATGTTCGAAGCCGGGATTTTCCTGTTTCACAAAGGTGGATTCAGTCTCGTTAACTCAAGCCAGACTTGCGAGTCAGGCTAAATGCGCGCGGCCGTTTTAGGTGAAAAGCCAGCACGTATCGATGGCAGAGACCCTGATTCTCAACGGCATTGATTGATTAATTGATTTAAGACTTTATTGACAGATTGCAATACGGCTCAATCGCCTCGCCGACAAGTTAAATGCGTTATCTATAGGCTAATTCTAAGTCCCTCATTACCTCAATCAATCAGATTATATTTCTTTAAACTTGCCTGCTGGATTGAATAATCAAATGAGATCTTGCTAGCGAAAAGAATTAGTTAACTGTTATACAGAATTACGATACGGCCCTCTTGCCCATTGATTGATGTATAGTCAATCTTTAACTTATCTCCAATCTGGTCTAACGGGTCGTTCTTTTGACTTTCACACGGACGACCGGGGTTCAAGACCCTAGTCGTCTCCTTTTTTTTGCAATATAGGAATAATTCAATTTGGTGCACGTTGAGAGCTATATAAAGAATGACATCCTCAATGCATGTAGATTTATAATATTTTAACTTAAAACCAGGCTACTTTGGCGTATAATCATTAATATTATATTCAAAAAAATCATATTGGAAACACCGGGATTTAAACCCGGGTCACAAGGTTGGCAGGCTTGAGCACTACCGCTGGGCCACTGTGCCAGATGGGATAAATTCATTGTTTATACATTAATGAACGAGAGACCCGTGTTTAGAATATTCCTTATTTTGAATGAAGTTTTATTTCTTTATCCTCATTCATTCATGTGACGTCAACGGCTCATTCAATTTCTCAAATCCGTCAAACAGCGCATCTCATCAGACATCTTAATCCCAGTTACAATTAAAATAACCACATTTTTGTGTACATCGCACGAGCGAGCGCCACCGTCGCCACGGTATATATAACGTGCATTATTTAGGACAAAGTGAATTTAATATCAGCATTTTGGGTCTATTTTACATTTCAAAAGCCCCCTCTGGAAGAATGGAGCACAAAAACGTAATTCAGAATGGTATAATGCAGATCGTAGACTGTGGGAATAGTTTCAGGAAACGAGCTGTCACTTCTTTGCGGGGGCGTGGCTCTGCGTGATCGGGCTAACTTGAACTTGAACTCTGCTTTCGAGCAGGCTCAAACTTTTGGATCTGTTGGCATGGTGATCTGGAAAATCCACGTACATGAAACCGGAAAGTCCGGCTAACCCAGTTATCCAGCTAAAGTTATCCGGCTAACTCAGTTATCCAGGTACATGGAACGGGGCCCTGGTGTCTGCAAAATCTGAAAAATCCAACATCTCAAAAACTCTCTTGAGATCCAGCGAGTTAGCCCTTATAAAGAACTCAAGATCTCTTTGCCATTGGTTTAAATACAGTGATGTAATTTCACTAGCCAATCAACGTATAACACATCAGTACATATTATCCAATCAGGGTACTGTACGTGTACAGTAAGTATCATCCCTCCTTTTCCCTACTTGCGTTACATGTAGTTACATAACAAATCAAGTATGAAAAGGTCCCTCCACACAGGGCATGCAAGGGTTAACCTGTTAACTATGTGTTTGCCGGCGCTGCAAGGCCATCTGGGGAAACTCCCGTCTTGACTGCTCACATTCCAGAGGCTACTCTCTTCAGGGTTGCTTTAACACAGCAGTTATACAGTACATAGTATTACAGTATAGTAATATATAGTATTACACACATAGGAAAAAAGAATTAATTTTTTTTTATAATCACTGTCTTCCAGCTTCAGTGCTGGGAATCAGGGCCATGCTTTGATTACATTTTTATTAAAGCTTCTTTTTAATGGGAAGAGAGACCCCCTCTCTTCCCATTCTCTCTGGGAGGGACCCCCTCCCTCTTGACTCGTGGCTTGGTCGTCTGGGTGTCCGAGAAGTCATCATTGTTCGGTCCGGCTGGCTGTGACCTTTAACACCTCCCTTGATTTCTTGGAATATCACGGCCCCGGAGTCTGAAGGTGTCATCTGTGGCCTCTGGCCCTGATCCCCGGTCTGAATGTCGCCCTCCTCCTCTGGGCCATAAAAAATGGAACAGTGTGCATAATTGATGTTTCTGGCCTTCAGGAACTCGTCCAAAGAGTCGAACACTTCCATGTCAGCGGAGGGAGAGGCCTGAGCAGGCGGCGCATTCAATAATGCGCTTGATGTCACCGGTGACCCCAGGTGTGTGGATGGGTCTCGGGTCTTGTCCTCCAAAATAATCATCACGGACTCCATTTGCCCCTTGTGTTTCAGACCACTTCAGTACTCCAGTGTTTCAGACCAAGCAGTTTCCTCGTTGGTACTGAAGAGAATACCACCGCCGTTTTATAGGTCATATCCACTGTGACATTATTTATTGTTTCCCCGACCTTGGGGTCGTGGCATGGTGCTCCAGACCCACCCCCCCCCCCGAGGCTGCCCTCCATTTCGTTAGGTCATCGGTGTCTCGTGAGACTGGGGAATCGTACCAATGCATAATATTCCATGCATGTTCCTGTGAGGGAGGGTTACGTACAATGTGGTACCTTTCTACTATTCTTCGAGAGTCGCCTCCTATCTCCTGGGTTTTTACCAGATGGAGAATACCCCAATTCCCTACTTGACACGTTAACTTCCCACCAGTCTCCTGTGTTTTGATTGCAATGGCTGGCAGTCAGGGGCCTCTCCTGGGGATCTATATTGAGGGTTAACAGACCCCCTGTCACCCTGCTCTTTTCATTCTGACTTGTGCAGACCAGCCCATACACTTCACATATAGACACATACAGTAACATATGCCTAGATCTAAAACAGATATATACCATAAACATATGCTTAAACCTTTTACATCCCACAATTGACAGAGAGAACAGGATGTCATAATTAACCAGTGTCACTAGTGTGACTCTCAACACCCCCTCTGTCATTCTGTTCTGTCATTCTCCACTGTCTTAATAGCGTCTGTACTGAGGGACGAGATGGCGATTGCGGGGTCACGTGGCTGTGACTCTCCACACATACCTGTAACCTCTTCCACCCATCATAAATCATTCTCTCTAGACTGTATAACATAATGTTAATTTCTTTTTTCAAATGTATCCAACAGTAAACATCCTAACCATGTCACAACATCAGTCATAGTGTATATTTTCAGCAATATGTTAGTTTCCCAATAGGTTAAAGTGTTATTAATGAAATATGAGTTCAGGAATTGTATTAAAAAGATCGCGAATTTTGACCGGAAATAAATCTGAGCGGCCATTTTGCTGTAGTCATAATGATGAAGGAAAGACAGGGCTTTCAATGAGCGTTGAGCTTTTTAAAAACTACATCTCCTAGGGTACTCCAGCTTTCTGGAATCAAATGACTTCCGAATTATTATTTTTTATTTATCTTATTTCTCTGGATTATATACCACAAAACTGAACGTTATTGGCATCGTTTGGAGCGCAGTTAGTGTGTCTCCATTCTGTGAACATTTAGCAACAATCGACATTGCAAACGGATTCAAGATGACGATCCTGTCGCAAAAATAAAAAACTGACTGTATTTACATTAGATTTCATTCTCAGTTCTTTATGCACGCCTGGTGATACTAAATCCAAATTGAACTCTGTCATTGGAATGAGTAGATTTGGCCCGATCCATAGATGTGCAACATCGCTATAATAAGGTAATTTATAGGCATCATATTCTATATTCTATAATAATATTTCAAATTGCATGGGTCCGGATGGCAGAATTCAGTACAATACAAAACCTTTTGTTTAATCATCTTCCCTTTATTAATTTCCTTAGATTTTCTGTACACGTGATCTCAAGAAGGTACGAGCGAGCTCAGTGGCAGTTTTTTATGTCTGGATATTTCTAGCATGGTGTTATTCACTGTCAAAGATGCAAAGAAAAATCATAATTCATATTCTCCTTTGTTTCATCACAATTTAAGCAATCCTAGTAATAGACACAATATTTCTGACACTGGGAATACAGGTCCATAGATTTCATTTAAAGGGTCACTGTGCATTTCTTGAAACATCATTACATCGCATCTCTTCAATTTACAGAGTTCAAACAGGCTTGCTCTCTTCCTCATATCTCTGGCTCCATTTATATTGAGTGTGGAAACCTTGATATCACTCATAATCTCTAAAAGGAGTGTACACCAGAAAAAAAAACACTGGAACCGTCCTAATAGATGTCCCTACTGTAGATACCAAGAACATTCAAATGGACCTTGTAGAAGTGGAGCAATCTTCCATTTACTTAGGTATGTATTTTAGGCAGGTTTTCAGAAAATAGGGCTCCGGGTGTAACGTTGATCCAGGCGTAAGGAGGTTGATGTACTGGCACTCTGGTTGCTCTCCGCTGCTCGCCATTGCTCCTTGGTCTTCTCAATATAATAAACTGGTGTCTTTTTTGTAGTAGACAATTGCACCACGACATTAGGCTGCTGAATGAATGACTGAGAGAGTTAATGGCATCATCAATTCACAAGATGAACATTGCATCTAAAAAGAAAAAGGCAAACAGGCCTTTGAATTCCTGAGTACTCTGCTTGGCCACACTTATTTTGTCTTTACAGACTGGCCCCATAATGTATTCTCTCCCAAGATCTGCCGTCGGTACAGACGAATTTCCAGAGCAAGGTCACCATTTAAATGACTCACTGATTTTGCTGTGGGAATCTTTTATGATCCAAGGCCAACGCAGATGTCTAAGAGGCATTTACATCCATATTCATACGGTAGTTATAGGGATTCAATCTATTTTCTCCCATCTCCAGAGCTCCAAGCTATTCAGAGTGCAGACTTACTCCGACTAAATATTTAACAGGGGTACAGTATACATGCACGTGTTCCAGAAATGAACATGGTCGTCGAATGAAGGGCATCATAGGAATCGGATCAAGATACATACATACATACATACATACATACATACATACATACATACATACATACATACATACATACATACATACATACATACATACATACATACATACATACATACATACATACAAACAACAACAAAATTTAAGAAAGAACGACTACTAAATAAATAAATGGTAAGTGGTGCATTTATATTGTGCCTTTATCCAAAGCACTTTACAATCTTGTTCCTCACATTCACCCATTTACTCACACATTCACACACCGACGGCAGAGGCAGCTATGCAAGGTGCCAACCTGCTCATCGAGAGCAATTAGGGGTTAAGTGTCTTGCTAAGGGAAACTTTGACAAGCTGCCCAGGAGGAGCGGGAATCGAACCGGGAACCTTCCAATCGGAAGACGACTGTTCGACATCCCAAGCCACTGTCACCCCAATAAAGTGGCCGATACTCTATTTATTTTATAATCAGTCAAAATAAATCGGTCAATCGCTGTTGAGCACAGTTATATATCGTATTTGCATCGCGTCCCGCTCTGAGCCTTACGAGATACTTCTATCTCCTGTGATACTTAATGTATCTCCCACGAATAAAAAACACATGCACCCCACCTGTATGGGGCCCCGCCCCTTATGGTGGCACCACCCATATAACCATGACTCTGGTCATGAAACACCCTTCCTCTGTTTTCGTCCCAGCGTATTGGATGCGTGCACCATACGAGACTAGCGGAATGAAAAGATTAAGGAAGATTAATAATGTTGGAAGCTTACCGGAGGTTGCTGGCCCCTGGCATCTTCGACGCATGTTTTCGGCGACACGACGGGCCTGTGTTGATGTTCCTCGTTTGATGACTGCACATCGAGGTTCAGCTGTACAAGGCTGGCTGTCGGGCCAGCTTGTACTCAGGTAGGCCCTGTGTCTTCAGGCATGGGTATTAGTGTTAGTAATGCTGGTTTGTTTTGTTAACACAACCATGTTGTGTGTTGGCGCCGGGGGCAGGATGGTTTGGTGAACGTTCTCTGCAGGGAACGGTTTCCAAGCTGTCTTGGGCGTGCTGCTAAAACATCTGAAGCTATGCTACATGCTATCGCTACTGCCGCATGCTATTACTACTGCTAATTGCTATGCTGTTTTAATGTCTCCGCCGTGAGATGTTGTCACTCTCCCGCCTCTTGCCCGGTTCATCAATGAAGGTCAGTCGGTAGCTGTTGTGGGGCTTTTTGAGTTCTATTTACCTTTTTCGGGTAAATGGGTTGACAACGGGGTAGGTCGTGGCTAGGTTCCTAGCCAGGTATTTTACCTTGTGTTCCGGCGGGGTTTGTTGAACGGTGTTCCCATCTGGGTTGGCGTCGGGTAGTGGGGCTATGGGTCCAGCCGACATGATAAACATGTTGCGTGTCTGTGCACAGGCAATTGTTGTCTTGGGTCCCACATTGCCTGGCGTTAGGCTGCAGTAGTATAAGGGCAGGGCCGCCTGGGAGAAATGTGAGGCCCTGTGCGTTTTAGACGCGAGGCCCCCCACCTCCTGGGGTGGCCCTGTGTAGGGGGCTATTGTTTCGTTTTGTCACTCTGCTATGAGAAGGTCTGTCTTGCTACAGCTTTCTCTCCTCTCAAACCATTTATACTGACGGTCAATCGGTATACTGGGGGAGTAGTGCGGGGGGGGGGCTTTGTTTACCTTTTTTGGTAAATGGGCTAAACTAGGGCTGGTGTTCTGTTGTGAATATTTTGAATGAAGACGGGTCTGGTCCGTCTCCCCTTAAACTTTGTGTGTATGGGTTTGCTCATTCTACAGTTTTTTGTGGTTTAGCTCTTTTATTCATTTAACCCTTTCATGGTGCACACCACAGTGGAGGGTGCTGTTTGCAATCACCACTGGTGCTCCATGTTAACGTCAGTCCTTTGTTTTTGATATATTGAAACAATGCCCCGCCCGGCCGACACCATGGGTGGGTCGGCCTGGCGAGTGGCTGGTGGGCTGTTAAGGCTTGTACCGCCACGGTATGGAATTGGCAACGATTAGAACTGTGTTCGAATTGCTGGTTTTTTCTATTAAAAAAATTGTGTCTGGTGGAGGGGCCTTGAGGGCCAGCCGACGTCGACACATCGCGCGAGGTTGTTGACGTTATTGGCTTTGACCCAGCCGCAAGCTATAACCGCTCAGGGTTCCCCTCTCCGCAGGGGATTTTGGTCTTCTGCTGGAGCGCGGGCGGTATTGTCCTAGGCCCTACACCGCCTCACACCGCGCAGCCAGAAGAAGAGAGAGCACGGCCTCGTCAGCGGCGATGACGGGGTCCTCGACAGGCAGCCATGTTTTTCCCCTGCCAGAGGTATCCTGGGCGTTGATTCGACAGGTGTCCACAAGGCCGACAGCCTTGGCGGCCGAGGGATCGGCCATGTAGGATGGGTTCGGCTTGAACAAACAAGCCGTCACCGTCCTGCCGCGAGCAGCCCGCTCTCCGATCACTCCCTTCTCCAACACCAGCGGAAGAAGTGGGCTCTGATTGTTTCCTTTGGCTGCGGGCCGCGTGCCTTCGTTGATGCGCGGGCGGCCCCCCTTTTTTCGCTTCTCATGGGGACAGGGGCTGACACCCAGTTGATGGCTGAGCCTGGGTCTGTCCGTGAGAATGTTGTGCTGTCAAGCGGCTCCCACACCTTGAACTGTGTTGGTTGAGCCTGGTGTTACGTCTGTCAACTTAAGTGTTGTCAGCAGGGGGGCTCGAAACCTTTTGAGGCACACAGTGCGGGCTTCCCCGGCCTCGCCTTCGCCAGGCCAGGTATCATGTTGGTGCCTCCCACTCCTGAAATATTGGCAAGTGGTCGCAGCTCACATGGTTTGGGGTGGTAGTAATATCACTGCAGGGCTACGGTGTGTAGGAACCCATGGGGGCCTTACACCTTGCATGTCCGGCTGCAGAACAACTCCTTCAGCATGTTCTGGAGGGGTGTTCAGTGGGGGGGCTTTTTTTCATCGGAAGCCCCCCGTATCAGATCGGCCCTTTCTGTCGGGGTTCCCCCTTGGGTGCGATTGCCTCGTGGGTGTGTCAGGGTCAGGTGTTCCGACACGGAACGCGCTCCTCGCACGGTTCCGGGGTTGTCTACGCACAGCGGGGGGACCGGGCCAACTATCTACAGTTCCTGGCGGACCTGCGCCACGTGACGGCGGGTGCGTTGGGAGTGTCGTCACATATGACTACGGCAGTACCATATGTCGAGGTAGATGGAGAGAACGGTGAGGCGGGGACTTGTGTTTACACAACCCCACCCGTTTTCAGGTTTGGTACAGACCCTGTTGTCGGGGTCTCCAGCAGGGACAGCTCTGGTCAACGAGATCCAATCTCTGTGGATGAAGCAAGCCATCGTCGTGGCGTTCTCCTCCCGGTGTTCTCAGCCCGAGAAGTCGGGAGGGAGGGGTGTAAGACCCAGGCTGGACCTGTCCCATGGGAAGGTTCAGCATTTTTTGGATCGTCTCCTACCTGTTGAACACTGTCAGGTGGGGGTCTGGTTCTCCTCCATAGACCTGTAGGATGCGTATGCGCATCCCCGATCTTCCATCCTAGGGCTTACCTATGCTTCCTTTGCAGGGTTAGCGTATGAGTACCAGAGGCTGCCGTTCGGTTTTCTCTGGCTCCCCGCATCTTCACCAAGTGCGTGGAGGCCGCACTGGGGCCTCTGCGTCGTCCGGGGTTACGGAGTGTTCTGCCCTGATGACGTTCTGGTCCTTCGCGGTCAAGGTGGATCGTCAGGTCTCATACCAGGCAGGTCTCTACCAGCCTGGGGTTGCTGTAGACTGGATGTAGAGTATTCCTCTTCCCAGTCAACGGTTGGAGGGCTATGGGCATCCATCTCAGAGCGTGTTGTCAACACGCTCGGGAGGTTCCGTCCTAGGACGGTTACGGCGCTGTCTCACGTCACGTTTTTACCGACGCCTCCCTCGCTGGTGATGCGTCGGGCCAACGCAGTAGGGGGCAGCTGGCAAACCATGCTGCCCGGTCTGCGCTACGTTCAATGTGTTGGTGTTGAAAGCGGTCCTTCTGGTCCACAAATGGTGTTGATCAGGACGGACGATACGACGTCAGTGTCGTGTATCGACAGACAGGGAGGAGTACGCTCCCCCTGTCTGCACCAGGCGGCGGGCGGCTGGCTATGGGCGTCCTCCATCTGCGCGGCCTGAGGGCTCCCCACATCCCCGGCAGGGAGAATGTGGGTGCAGGTGTACTGTCGCGGGGCGGCCCTCATCCTGACGGGTGAGGATTGCGTCTGGACATGGCCAGGCAGGTCTGGGACCGATGCCGTGCCGCCAGGGATTCTTCCCCATACATCTGTTAGGTCAGTTGTTGGGACGGGTACGTTGAGGGGCGCAGGTTCTTGATCCTGATGGTGTTACCATCTGGAATGCGCATGCTCCCTCCACTGTCGCGCTTACGCGGGCAGATGACGTATGTTCCAAGTGTGGTGTAAGGCGGGGGGCCGGGACTCAGTCTCCTGCCCCCTGGATGCTGTCCTTGGTTACCTCCAGTCTCTCCTTGATAGACTGTCGGCTTCGACGGTGAGGGTATATGCAGCAGCTATATCCTCCTATCATGAGGGGTTTGAGGGGATGTCTTGTTCAGCCACCCTCTTGTGAAGCGTTTCCTGCTTGGCGCTCGACGCGTTAAGCCGGTGCAACGCTCCTTGGCTCCGACTTGGGATCTTCAATTGGTCCTCGGTCGGTTGTCCTTGGCCCCGTTTGAGCCGCTCGAGCAGGCGCCGTGGGGACAGCTGTCCTTCAGGACCGCGTTCCTTCTGGCTGTCACTTCCGCTAAACGCGTAGGTGAGCTCTGTGCTCTCTCGGTACGTCCAGAGTGCCTGTCTTTTCGGACCGATTGCGGTGTCACTCTGCGACCTGATCTTGCTTTCGTGCCTAAGAATATCCGGAGTTCCTTCCGCTCCCGGGATATTGTGGTTCAGGCGTTTCGTCCTCCTCCTCACACTAGTGAGTTAGATGCGGGCCTTCACCTGTCATGTCCAGTCCGTGCTTGGGGATTTACCTCAGCCGTACTCAGGATTTCAGGGTTACCGTCCAGCTTTTTGTCTGTTACGGTGGGGCTCGTGCTGGTAAGGCACTGTCGGAGCAGCGCCTGTCCCATTGGTTGTGCGAGGGTGTTACCCGCTGCTACACATTGGCTGGGCAGGATCCCCCTGGGGGCGTCAGGGCGCACTCCACTCGTGGGGTGGCTGCCTCTGCCGCTCTCCTGGGTGGGGCCTCGGTGGAGGCCATCTATGCTGCAGCTTCATAGTCCTCCCCGGGCTCCTTTGTAAGGTTTTTCCTCATGGACATGACCGGGGGTTCTGTCTCCCAGGCGGTTCTGGGGTCTGTGGCCTTTCCTGCTTCCCGTCCTTTGGTCGGGTAGCAGGAGTGTATGGGTATGGGCCACAGTGTGTTGAGTCACACGTGGTTCCGCCTGTACGGTGTGTTCAAGGGGTTCTAGTTTCCCTCTTGTTCGCATTCAGGTGGAGTTGACTGCGCCCCCCCTTCATTAGGGAGGATGGGGTGACAGGGCTCCCCGCACCCCTTGATGTGGGCTTACGGGTCCTCAGGGGGTACATCTGTCGGGTCTCGCGCCCGCTCTTCCCCATTATCTCGTAAGGCTCAGAGCGGGACGCGATGCAAATACGATATATAACGATAGGTTATGTAGATAACCTAGTTATATTAGTATTGGCTGAGCGTCCCGCTCTGCGCGGCCCTGAGTTCCCTCTTGAGGGATCTTTTCCTGGGACGGGTTTTGGCGAGGAAGGGTGTTTCATGACCAGAGTCATGGTTATATGGGTGGTGCCACCATAAGGGGCGGGGCCCCATACAGGTGGGGTGCATGTGTTTTTTATTCGTGGGAGATACATTAAGTATCACAGGAGATAGAAGTATCTCGTAAGGCTCAGAGCGGGACGCTCAGCCAATACTAATATAACTAGGTTATCTACATAACCTATCGTTATCTTTCTTTCAGCTTTCTGAAGGGTATTTGCTGCTATTTCAGACTGGAAACTACTTTGCTTTTCAAGTCTGTGCTGTGCAGAGGTCTCAGTGATGGACAGGTTATGCCATTACAGCACATTGGTATAATTTCCATCTTCCCCAACATGTGCAGTTACTGCAGATGACATTTCCCCTACTGACAGTAATTGGATAGTGAATATCTAAGCAGAAGATTGGAACTCTTAACTCCATCAGTTTATTTTTTGGTGATATAGCCAATAGATTAGGATGTAATAAGTAATTGGTTTTAGGATGTCATCTAATGAATTTGCCCCCGAAACATAATCCGTTTTACTTCACTCTTAATATTTGAGAGATAGAGCACGGTTGATTTCTAAATAATGCACTAATGAAAAATTACGTGCAGTTGCCTCGAAAAACATACATCGGTAATTTTTTATGTTACACCCCTCCCCGTCGACCATCGTTAAACTTTAAGGTACAGGACATAAAGTGAATGTTAACGCATGCTCTCCAACTCCACAGTTTATCTTCTCTTGCAAGCCCGGTTGCTTAAATCACATTGAATCTGAGCCGCGCTAGACAACGCGGCTTGTACTGAAGGCCCCTTATCCTAATGGACAAAACTCTCCTACAAGCTAGAACATTGTTTTTTTTATCAACAAACCATGTTGACTTAGTGTAATCCTCTGAAGACACCCAGGTATCTAATCTCTGGCTCTTGGAGTAAAAGTGCAACATGATAAATGCAACATTCAACAATTTAGCTCATAAAAAGGCTACGTCTGATCCAGCGACCTGACCAGTCGATAAGACATTGATCTGTAATAAAAAGAAAAAAAATTTACTTTACTGTTTATTGTAGCCAACTGTGTATCATTGTGTCTTGCATACAGCCTACCTTGGCTTACTAGGGCAATGTCTCTGATCAGTTATATAGGCAATCAATTATAGCAGGATAATAGGTGAAAAAAAAAGAAAATATGCACACCGTAACAACCCTAATATTAATTTGGTGATACAAAATCATCTAATCGCTAATAGCTGGTTAACTTAACACAGCTGGTTAATTTAACTACATTAAAACGGCCTGATGTAATGGTCGCAAGCAGCTCTCCCACAAACGGAAAAACGAGTGCACTTTTATCCTCGCTTCACCCGTACAGCATGGCCAGAGGGAAGGTTCCCTGAGCTGATTGTGTAATTAACTGCAGCCTTTGTAAATCAGATGCAGAATGAGTGTGCCCAGCAACCGCATTGAGTCTGAACCAGTCATCACGGTACCTACAGTCCATTTATCGTGATGTTTCTTTGATCAAAAGAATAGGGTTCATGCAAGAACTTCTTTTTATTTCCTCTCTAGTTTGTTCGAGGGAAGTGCAGATGATAAATTACTGTTGAATTCTCAAATTCATGAAGCGTTCTTAACCCCCCAAAATATGCCTTGTGCACATGGTTTGAATGCCGAATGCCACCTGTGGTTAAATTGAATGTGCGTGCCTGTACATGTGCAATTAGCTCACATAGGACAGAGAAGAATTGGACGGCTATGTAGTAGCAAATGTTACTCCAGATCCTAGACACGCCACCTTAAAAGGGAGCAAAGGGAACCGCTCCCGCCTACCTCCGGTCAATGGTCTATAACTACACACCCTCAAGACCCCTACGCTCTGCATCTTCTGGCCGTCTCAGACCCACTCCTATCCGAGCTCCGGGAGGGTCATCAAGGAGAAGCCGCCTATTCTCAGTCCTTGCCCCACAATGGTGGAACGAACTGCCCACCACAGTTAGGGCAGCCGAAACCTGTCCAATCTTTCGCTGTCGACTAAAGACGCATTTCTTCAACCATTATCTGAAATAAAAAAATAAATAAAAAAATCTAACCCTAACTAACCTTACTGTCATGCACTTGTCCTAATATACAAACCTACATTCAACACTTTGATGAACATTGTTACTCAGCTGATAGAGTTGTGCCCTTCCTGATGTCGTACAGAACTTGTAAGTCGCTTTTGATAAAAACGTCAGCTAAATGACTAAATGTAAAGGAAAATGCAAAGAAAACAATGTGTTTCTGTCTGAGCTGATGAAAAGGAAGACCATCATTGCCCACAGCGCTGGCAGCAGCGTCGGGACCAGTCAATCTACAGGAGGGGTAACAAATTATTGATACTGCCCTGTCTGTCTCTGAAAGCCAGGTGAAGAGAGAGCTGGGGAGGCTCCGCCCCAGAAAGACGGTGGGCCCTGACAGCCTCAGCCACAGGGTGCTCATGTGGAGTCCTCCATCTGCTTTTCAACCTGTCTCAGAGCCTGAAGAGAGCGCCTCAGCTTTGGAAGACCTCCTGCAATGTCCCTGTGCCTAAGAAGTGACTGAATGACTACATACCAGTGGCACTGACATCCCATGTCATGGAGACCCTGGGGAGACTGGTTTTGGAGAGTCCTGCTGGGGGGATAAGCTGAGAGAGATACGGGTAGATGTCTCCACAGTGTACCCACACAGGATTATTGACTACCTAACTGACAGGCCGCAATTTGTTCAGCTCTAGAGCTGCATCGCAGGAATAGTGGTGAGAAACACAGGGCAGCCCAGGGATTTCTACTGTCACGATTTATATTCACCCTCGACCAGTGATGCCAGTAACTAGTTACTAAGTAACTAGTTACTCTAATCTGATTACTTTTTTCAGTAAATAGTAATCTAATTTTTACAAGCCAGTAATCTGATTACAGTTACTTTTCCAAGTGGCTGTGCGTTACTATTTAGTTACTATCTCATAATTTACCCATAATGATAAGCCTAATTTGAGAGAATAACAAACTATAATACCATGTTTTATATTACACAACGGTTTTACAATTTTATTTTTAGTAATACTTTAGTAAAAAAGTAATCTGTGGCATCACTGCCCTCGACACACATCATGCCATCTCAAGATGTTCTCTGCTGATTCCACAATAGCGGGATTCATCAGAGAGGAGAACGGGGGAAAAGTACAGGCTTCGTCCAGTGGTGCGACGGAGAACCACCGGCTACGTCACAACGTGAGTTGGACTGGTTCTGAACCCTCTCACGGTTATGAAAAGGATGGTGACCAAGATTACTTTCATGATTCAGATGGGACAAACATGATCACCATCCAGGGGGAGGGTGTGGAGGCTATCCAGGCCAAGAGCATCTGGGGGTCCACATTAACTGAACTAGAAATATATGCTCAGTAGAGCACACATCTCCATCAGGTGGCATGCCTGCCAGACACACAGGCAGACAAACACACAAAAACATTGACTGCTCTCCTTATAGTTATTAGCATTAGCATTAGCATGCTAACGCTAAACGGTAATGGGAAGAATAAGAAGGGTGATAGGAAGCATATTAGGAAACATAGAAAGGATGAATGAATGAATGAATGAATGAATGAATGAATGAATGAATGAATGAATGAATGAATGAATGAATGAATGAATGAATGAATTAATGAATGAATGAATGAATGAATGAATGAATGAATGAACAATACACTAGTACGGCTCAATACACACAATCGTTAAGGGGATGCAGACCAGAGAAAGACGTTTGTCTTGTTTACATCAGGGTCCCCCATTTTCAATTCATAGTGACATTTATGACATACACAACATACATGACATTTATGGCATAGGGACATACATGACATACAGGTATTTAGTACTGTTACATTTGTGACATATACGATATTCAAATATACATACTGTTACCCAGGGCCGCCTCAGGGGGTGTGCGAGCAGTGCGGTCGCACAGGGCCTCGCGGGAAGGGGGGCCTCGCCGAAAAAAAAAAAAAATATATAATTTTTTTTTTATTATTTCTTTTTATTTTTTTTTTATTTTTTTGCGAGGCCCCCCTTCCCGCGAGGCCCTTTTTCATCACAGACCTAAAATCTAGTTTTGCTTATATGCTTATATATTTCACATTAGACACGTTTGTAGAATGTGTCTGACTTGTTCCTGGGACTGCAGTTCTGCAGCAGCAGGCAGGTTTCAACGAAGGGAGTGGTTTTACTTACATCATGTGTAGTAGTACGCCGGCGCCGCGTGAGTCAGCTGCGTTTGACTATTTCGCGCGTGCAGCTTTTGACTATGCTTAGTTATGCCAGCCAAGACGAAGAAAGAGGTCGGTCATTATCATCATTATCAGTCGGTCGGTCACCAAGGAACGTTGACGAAAGGCCTCTCGCTAGCGGGACAAATGGCCGGAGCCTTGTCATGGTAGTAGCTAGCTTAGCTAAAGGCTAACTAGCGTTAGCTAACCTATTCAGAGGAGCGAGGCGAGGCGAGTGGATGTCTTTTCAAAAGAAGGAGAAGAGAACTTGTGAGCAGATAAATCTGTTAGGCAGCAATACGCCGAAAGGTGTCCAGTCTGCCGGAAAGTACTCGAAGAAGAAGAAGAAGAAATTACACCGTGGCGTGGGCCAAGAAAGTCTCCTTCCAACTTTACCATTGGCGCCGGCGTTGATACTGCGTTATGGTGAGTCAACCTATGATTATATACCCGCCGTGGACCTGTCTCTCTTTCTCTCTCTCTGGAGCCAAACTGGTCGACTAGCTAATACTACTAGTAGCTAACGGTGTGTGCCTGATTGAGCTAACTGTTAGCCAGTTAGCTGTTTAGCGTCAGCTGGGAACGTTCGTTTGATGCTATCAGTTAGCCTTGAGAATAGCAGGCCCTTTGACAGAAGATGTAGTCGGGCCTGCACCATGAAAAGGCTCTGGCCATAGCTTCTTTTTGTCCCGCCAGCGAGAGGCCTTTCGTCAACGTGGAGACCTGTGTTGCGGCCTTTCGCCCTGCGTTCCTCGTGCAGGTAAGATGTCATGACATTACCCCACTCTTCCTTCCTTCCCCTCCCGAATGTTTTGTTAATAACGATGTTTTTTTCCAGGCAAAACATATGCTACTTCACAACATTTGGAGATACGACATGTGCTGTGTGTGAATGTCTTGGTCGTTTGTGTAGCTTGGGTAGCGTTGGGCCGTTGGCCAAAGCTGTGTGTGTCACAGTACCTGGCTAGCCTATTTAGCTGATGTCGGCCATTGGCTCCTTGCTGCTTTGGTTTCTCTATAGACCCTCTTCTCTTTGGATTTAAGTGTTGATCTTTGTCCTTTTTGATCTCTCATACATGCTCTCTCTCTAACACACACACATGCTCTCTCTCTCTCTCTCTCTCTCTATCTCTCTCTCTCTCATACATGCTCTCTCTCTAACACACATGCTCTCTCTCTCTCTCTCTCTCTTTCTAACACACACAGTCTGCCTATGGCGGCCTTTCTCGATGGCTAGGCTGTGCTCGCTGAGTCTGTATAGTCAAGGATCTTCAGTCACAGTGCTCAGGTATTCTGCCACTGTGTACTCTCTGTTTAGGGCCAAATAGCATTTCAATTTCTTTCTAATGTGTCTCTCTCTCTCTCTCTCTCTCTCTCTCTCTCTCTCTCTCTGTACACTGTATATTGACTGTAGAACGGGAGCTCTCTCTCGCTCTCTCTTTTGCTATATGTTGACTGTATCATGCCCCGCCTCGGGCAGCGCTATTATTTAAGAATATGTTGACTGTATTAATTATTCAATTTAAAACATACATTTTTTATCTTATTTTTTGTTGTTTAATGTTGGAATTTGACAATTTTCACCTTGTCCCAATCCAGAGTTTTAACGTTTGGTCTTGTATTTCTCTAGAAAAAACTATTAAAAAACAATACTTTTAGGTATATATTACTATAACTACATTTGAATCAATGATTCTCTGCCAAATATTTAACTTAAGTACAATATGTGAAAAAAATAAATATCAAAATAGGTTTGTCCCTTAATATCTGTGTCATTACCATCACGTTGAACTATTTGCAATACAATGAAGTGTTGGCTACGCCCCTTGCTTTGGTACCCATTACAACCTGTAGTGACAGTGGAGCACATGGCTGTCAGAGTGGAAGACTGACATTTTGATCACCAGGAATGTAAGATATTTTCACATTTACTTACTCATACTACAGAATATGTTTATTGTGTGTCATTACCAAACACACTATAATTTGATAATGCTTTTGAATCTTAGTCAAACTTCTTCATATTTGTAGGTACATTGAGTACATTGCTAGCTAGCTAAGAATTGAATATAAGCAAGTTTGATGTTATACTAGCTGTTAGCTTAAAAGTAAGAAAATGTCATTACCATCACGGCCATTACCGCCACACAATGAAATGTGGTGGTAATGACAACGTGTGGTGGTAATGACAAAGATATCTGTTTATAGCTTTTTTTTTTTGGATAACATTACTTGTATGTATATGTATATGTAAATATATGTTGTGTCTCATTTATAACTGATATTTATTTATGTATTGGTTTTTGTATTTGTTTATGCTAGTGTCTTCACCATGGCACCTAAATCAACAGGCCAAAGGTCAAAATCATACAGAGACAGACTTAAAGATGATCCAGAACAATATCAAAGATACTTTCAAAAAGAAAAAGAGCGTTATAAAAAGAGAAAAGAGACGGGTATCTCAGCTGCCCAAATGCACACAAAGATATAAAAGGCATCAATGGCGAATCGATCAAAGAAACAAAAGAACAAACGATAAGCAAATATGAAATATGGATGACTACCTAACAGTGAATAGGCCACCAGTGTCACCAACACAACAACCTGAGCAACACAATGCTGTCCCTGTCCCAATCAGCCTACACCACAAGAAACCCCACAACAAAGAGGACGAAAAAAGGTGAACAGAAACAGAAGTAAAGTCTACAGAGATCTGTGTGAAGCCAACCTGATGTTGGAGAGAGCAAAACGAAATATGGAGAAATATAAAAAACAATATGAAAGACTGTCAAATAAGCTCAAACCACAAGAATCGCCACGATCAAAATCAAAACAACAAATGATGTCAAAGAAATGTGATCTCAGGAAGACACTATATTGTTCCACAATACTCTAGTGTCAGAGCTGCGAGACACCAACACTAAAGAGAAGCAAGTAATTTCAAAGATTCTAAGGGGGGGGATTCTGAAAAAGTACAAGTTGGTGTATCTGGCTCAAAAGGAACTTGGATTCTCTGCAAAGATGATGCGGAAATACAGAAGAGGAACTGGACTTCAGAAGAAACATGCAAATGCTTTGCCTCTCTCTACCAGGACAAAAGTCAAAGAGTTTCTGGAACGTGATGATAACTCACGGGCAACAACAGGGAAGAGAGACACATTGACGCAGAAGAAAGTGAAAATGCAAAAGCGCTTTCTGAATGAAACGTACAGTCTTTGGCGGAAATTCAAGAATGAACATCCACAGCTCAAGATTTCCTATAGTAAGTTATGGAAAACCTGCCCATTTTGGATAGTGAGGCCAACCGTCCGTGATAGGGACACATGCTTGTGTAAAACACATGCAAACACTCAACTGATGGCTGACAAACTGCTCCATCACAAAGTGCTAAAGACTAGCAACATTAAGTGCTAGATCCACAAAGAATGGATTGCACAGTGCTAGTTGCACCCTACTTACAATTCATTATAAATAGAAAATGGGGGACCTGGTGTAAACAAGACGAAAGTCTTTCTCTGGTCTGCATCCCCTTAACAATTGTGTGTATTGAGCCTTACTGTATTGTACCCATTCTGCAATCTGTTAATAACATTTTCAATCAGTTAAGACTGAGGAGATGGTGTTTGACCCCAGAGGTGTTGGGGACCACAGGCCTGTGGTCATCCACACACAGTCCATCTTGCCGGTCTCTTCATATAAATATCTTGTGATTTTTGTCGATAACACACTAACCTGGAACACCCATGTAGATAGCCTGTGTAGCAGACTACAACAACGACTGCACTTTCTACGTCGCCTTAGAGTTCATGGTGTAGATAAAAAAATGTTGTTACTTTTCTACCAATCTGTATTAGAGAGTCTCATCAGATACGGTATTACAGCTTGGTTTGGTAACCTGTCTGTACAATTAAAGTCCAAACTGGTCCGTCTGATGCAGACTGCATGGAAGATCATAGGGGTGAAAGGTCACCCATCCCTGCAGTCTATTTTTTTATTTTTTTTTTTGCTTTATTTTTTGGCGTTTATCGCTTTTTTGGTCAAGCATGACCGACAGAAACAGGTTGAAATGGGATGTAGAGCAGGGGAAGACATTCTGAGAAATGACGGCGGGTCCGGGAATCGAACTCGTGTCCCCCAGATCCGTGACGAACACGGTTTTTCCCCGACGCAGAGATAGCGCCGAGATATGCGGTGAGCTACGGGAGCTCCCCTGCAGTCTATTTTTTAACAGGCTACTCTAAGGCAAGCCAATAGAATAGTCTCGGACCCCTCCCATGTTTTACATGCCGAGTATGAGCTACTGCCCTATGGGAGAAGGTTTAGAGTTCCACGCTCTAGACTAAATAGGTTTAAAAACTCCTTTATTCCGATCTCAGTGAAACTTTTAAATAGTGCCAGATAAAGGGCAACTATCAAATATAACTGATATTTGGTTGTTATATTATCGAAATTCGATAACCGATATTTGGGTTTTTTGGGTATACTATTATATTATACTAGTATATTTGTGTATACTATTCTAATGTGGTGTTGCCAGACATCCTGCTGTGCAGGTACTTTACTAGACATGTTGTGTAAGCTATTATTGTTAGGCCGATTTATTGTGTTCTTATTTTGTTATATAGGATGGCCTAAAGATGTGTTTCCCGTTTATGTTCATTAAGATGCATTAAGTTATGTATTTGTCAACTTGTCAATGCAATTAAACTTTCAAATTTAGTTCTGCCTTCTTGTCTATTCTCAGTCCTTGCCCCACAATGTTGGAATGAACTACCCACCCCAGTTAGGACAGCCGAAACCCATCCAATCTTTCGCCGTCGACTAAAGACGCACTTCTTCAATCATTATCTGAAATCTAAATCTTGTCTTCTTTTTAAGATTTTCCCATTAAAAGTTTTAAAACATATGGTGACAACCAACCCCATAGTGTGTGACAACCATCCCCATGATGGGGTTGGTTGTCACAATGTGTCAGAGTGTCTTTGATAGGTGATTAACTCTTTGTTACAATACTTTGGAAAATGAGAGGGATACACATTTCAAGCCAACATCTTAAGCTTCAATTTAATGTAGGAATGACTATTGAAAGATGTTTTGATTATGAGCAATTCACACTCGAGTAAAAAGTGTGACAACGTCCCCCGTTCTCCCCTAATATGGTATAGAATGGAAATTGTGCTGGTCCCAGAGCCCCAACTGATTACTAAAAGACATATGATGCTCAATGCCTCTGTCTGGAAACAAGTATGCTCCCTCATGGAGAAGAAGATGTAGGCATGTTAAGAACAAACCTCTTACTGTTAAAGTATGTTGTTTGAAACCATAAAGGTTGTCAGTGTTTTTAGATGGTTTCTTAGATGTTCCTATCCTGTTGTAACAGTTGTTGATAATACATATGATTCTGATGTTGTGTTACTGTATCCATGAATTAATTCAATAAATCTATCTAAATGTCATTCCCATCACATTTCGTCATTACCACAACAGTACGTCATTACCAACACATGACATATGTCTTAACAAATTTGTAACAAATAGTTTAAATCTGACAGAGTCATGGACCTGTTGTTGTAGTAATTGTATCTTTCTTGACAGGATCTAGCAATATATTTAAAAGGCTGCATATCTAAAGATCTAAAGCATGTTTAAATTCAAGTAAAATATTTCAAACCACTACTAATACATCAGAAGTAAGGTATAATGTTACATAAATGCCTTAAAAGCACAAATGTTTTACTTTTTTTTTTTTTACATTTTAAAGAGTTATTTGGTAACGTGATGGTAATTACAATGTTCTCTGACATTCTAGGAAAAGTGTTAAATATATTAAATTCCATAAAGTGATGTTTACAACAATGTTCATATTATGATTCCTGACAGAATGACTATAAAGCTTAATTGATCATTTAAGGTTTTATGCAATTTTATTTTTGATAAATAGATTTTCCCAAAAGTGCCCAAAATCAAATAAACGCCCATATACAGGATGTTAGGAAGCATAGAAAGGGTTATGGGAAGCATGATAGGAAACATACAAAGGATGTTATGAAGCATAGTAGGCATGTTAGGAAGCATAGGAGGGATGTTAGGAAGCATAGTAAGGATGATAGGAAGCATAGGAAGGATGATAGGACGGATTAGGACGCATGTTAGAAACAAGTTCAAATCACAAGGGGGTGGGGCTTATTTCAATGAACAATGAATATACACGTTTTTAATGCATAGGTATAACAACGACAATAGCTTCACTATGGCATTTCCATATGTTGTAAACAGGGGCCAGAGAGATGATTCCCTGAGGCTCTGAGCAGTGAACCTATGTAGTATCTCCCTCTTGTGTTCAAAAAGTCTAACTTTATACTGAATATATATTTGGATGGACTATTTTAAGCTTACCCCACATTTTGCATAAAACGCCTGATGATTGCATAACCAAAGTAATTAGCGATTTATTATACTTTATACTTATAGCACATGCATGAGTCTGGTCTCTGTTGAAAAGTAACATTCCGAAGTTTCTTACACAATAAAAAATCACTTTGAGTGCTAATGTAATATAGAAACAGAGGTTTGAACACTGAAATAAAATATTTCCTCATTACGTTTGTGTTGACTTGTTGCCAGATTCCTGTTTTTGGGTTCCAGCTCAGTGGTAGGATCTGGAAAACATAACGGTTCCATAGCCTGAAGTTTTATGTATTACGTAGGTCCAAAGTTTATAAAAATCCCACGGACCATATGTAGCGTGATGAATTCTGCGTTGTGTCTGGTGTGAGGTGGACGTAGACACTCAGACAATGGTACCCAGTTGTTGATGTTTATTGCCTGTTAATCACAACAGCACGCACACAAGACACGACGGCGTTATTGGCCATTATCAGCGTGCACTCCACCTCTGGCTCTCATGCTGCACACACACAAAGAGAGCCGCACACGCACATTTAGAACAGCGCGCCGGCTACAGTTACAACCATTATATACATTTGCTCCGTGCAAGCTAGCTTCAGTAACAACATATGAAACAACATGAAATAAAAGACAGTGTGTAAACATTAGTTAAACCAAAGTAAATACAAAAACAGCGGTTCATACCTGTTAATCACAACAGCACGCACACAAGACACGACGGCGTTATTGGCCATTATCAGCGTGCACTCCACCTGATATTTCCAAACAGAATGCCGAGTTTAGTACACGAACATACTGTTGCTGTTTTACACAGGCGAATCAATGTCATTGCACAACAAGGCATTTCAATAGCAAAACCAGTTATACAAAGCATTTAAATCCCATATTAAGTAAACGAACGCTCATACCTCTGGCTCTCATGCTGCACACACACAAAGAGAGCGAGCACCTCCCACCGGCGTGTCTCTCGTCGACAAACCGGCGAAACCACTTTATACAGTAGTTGAACGTATTTACAACACAACAACCGTTCAATGGAAAGACATCCCATCTTCTCCAAACCCACCACAAAGGACCCAAACGGTATTTCGTTTGTGGAATTGGCAACTCAATGTGAGGGAATTAATACACAGTAGTAAACCAGACACCCCTCCAAAACCTAGAATGGACTCGGTGCACGTTGGTCCACGTTGATCCACTTTTGTTCCTTCAAAATAAGAGTGTTTCTGTTTTGACCCACATATTTAAGATAAAAGATACCAGTTTCTGTCCATGATACTAGCATAACCACTTCACTCTGCTACATACTCCCCCACTGACTTATGCCAGATCATGGACAGTGTTCCCTTCAATCAGCTCAACAGCGTAAGTATAAACCAAAGAAACAGAAAATAAAATAAAAAATCACAACAAGTCAACGTGTCACCTGTAACTCAATGTATTCCCTTCATTCCAGACCTAGAAAATAGGTCGACCAGCTCAAAAGCTATCCGATAAAGGATCAGGAAAAATAAAGGGTAGCTAATCCCTTATCCAACCACAGGCAAAAAAACATGCCATGTACATATTTATACCCCGGAATACACCAAAATTACCAAATCATGTCTAGTGCAATAGACAACCGTAACTACCAGTATGACTCAAAGAAAATCAAACAGCAAAATCAATGAAAGAAAAGAAAAAAAATTCCAGTAATAAAAATAATTACTCAAAAGAAAACAAAAAAAATTGTATCATCTTCTAGGATGACAGCAGAGCCCTGACTTGTACTGCCATCGTCTGAATGAGCCTGTTAACTGGCCTGATTAGTCTCCCCCGCCTAGTGTAAACCCCTTGAGGTGGCTCAACTACACTTGGTGTGACATCGACAATGGCCGATTCAGGTTCACTCACTGGTACCAATAAGGATGCATTACAAGGGGCCTCCTCCGAAGCAATCATGTCTCCAGTAAATGATTCCACAGTTGTCGTGTCTGACGACTGATCACTATCCTGATAAACAATTACAGAGTATGACTCCTCTGATTCAACATCTGCATCTGGTCCCTCCTCCCAAAAGTGGCGTGGTTTCTTCAGTTTACACTCCTGCTCCTCACCACTATGTGACTCAAGTGCAATATTATGATGTTGATCACTACTCATGCTCCCCACCTGCTCCTCTGCTGACTCTGATACACCCATCCCTGTCATGGTATCTACTACCCCCTCCACACTGGACTCAGGAAGATGAGCAACCCACCGGGCAGTCCTCAGCTCATCCTCAACAGAATCATCTGTCATTTCCTCACTCGGAACAGTGCCAGGAATAGACGCCTCAATCTCTGGCTCATCCCATGACGGCAGAGGCAGGAAATTGACGGGCATAATCAAGTTCCTATGAACAGTCTTAATCCTCCCTGTGACAGGATGACGGATACTGTATACATTCAGCCCACTGTTTTTACACACTACAGTATAGACGGCGCTCTCCCAGCGGTCAGCTAGCTTTTTCTTGCCCCGCTCCCCCTTATTTGCCAGTAAGACCCGATCCCCCTTCTCTACTGCATGTCCCTTTAACTGTCTGTTATACACCTCAGCTTGCCTGGTCTGTTGCTTCTCCGCATGCTTTTGAGCAAGTGCCATTGCTTCCCTTAGATCCTTTCCCAGTGACTGGACATACTTATCCACATCCACCGTATCTCCATCCAAAAGGACACTCTGAAACATGACGTCGACAGGTAATCTTGGAGTGCGACCAAACATCAAAAAGAAGGGTGGGACCCCCGTGGTCTCATGCACTGTGCAATTATAAGCAAACGTCAAAGTGTTCAACATCTGAGGCCATTTCACCTTGGAACGAGGTGGCAAAGCACGGATCATACTACCCAAAGTGCGGTTTAGACGTTCTACTTGTCCATTTCCCATAGGATGGTATGGCGTGGTATGGGATTTTTCAACCCCTGCCATCTGAAGCATTTCTGCTATGAGTGCACTCTCAAAATTAGCTCCTCTGTCGCTATGAATGCAGGCTGCAAAACCATAAACAGAAAAAAAGTTATTCCAGAGCACTCTGGCCACCGTCTTTGCAGTTTGATTGGGACACGGATAAGCACACGCTAGTTTGGTAAAATGGTCAGTTATAACAAGCACATCAATGGACTTATTATTGGCATCCTCAGCCGACCAAAAGTCAATACACACCAACTCCAGTGGTGCAGTGGTGACTATAGATACCAGCGGAGCCCTAGCCTCGGGCTCAGGTGCTTTGCTCAGTACACACCTCTTACAATGACTCACATATTCTTTGACATCCTTTTCCATGGAATCCCAATAGAAACGTTGTCTAGTGAGCCACAATGTGCGCTGCTGGCCCTGGTGCCCGGCCTCATCATGTACCCCTTGCAGCGCCTGTCCTCTCAGAGCGCTCGGTACAACATATTGAAAGACCTTCTTCCCACTCACAACGTGTTTTGAAACACGGTACAACACTCCCAATTTTGTTGTGAGTTTTCCCCACTGTCTCAGTGTGCGGTTTGTTTCTTTCGACTCATGAACTCTCTCTCTTCGAGATGGGCGGCGGCCTCTATCTACAAAGAATTTGACTCTACCAGTGACAGGGTCCTGGCCCTGTTTGTCGTACAATCCCTCGTGAGTGAGAACAGGCAATGGGCTCTGTCCCATGGACACCAACCTCTCTAACTGCTGCACGTGAGAGACTGCTCTCATAGCTGCGCCATCCTCCCAACAGCGATGGGTGTGGAGTACAGCAGATACCTCTTCACGAGATATGCTCCCACTGTCACTACCCACCTCACCACTGGCCTTAAAGGAACTCTGAGTTGACAGTCCTAGACCCTTCCTCCTCACCTCTGGTTCCTCACAGGTAAGACGGAACATGTTCTGCACGTCATCCACTTCTAAACCTCTAGCCTCCCTCAACAAGACATCATACGAGGTCCTTGTCAGCCTGTGCATCACTCTAGGTTTAGCAAACGGCTCCCTGCTCAGTGCATCAGCTACTGTATTCTTAGGCCCAGGGATGTACTGAATGTCAAAATCAAAAGGTGCCAGCTTAGCCACCCATCTCTGCTCGCATGCATCGAGTTTTGGCTTTGTGAGGATGTACTTAAGGGGATTATTGTCTGTCCACACTGTAAATTTATGTCCTCGCAGCCAATGGCTAAACTTGTCGTGTATAGCCCATTTCATGGCGAGAAACTCAAGCCTATGAGCGGGATATTTAGACTGAGCATGATTCAAAGATTTACTAGCAAAAGCTATGGGCCTGGCTGTGCTACGCCCTTCCTGCACTTGTGAAAGCACAGCTCCCAGTCCACTAGTGGATGCATCTACAGACAATAAAAATGGCTGAGAAAAGTCAGGGTGAGCCAACAGAGTTTGTCCCACCAATGCGGCTTTTAACGCCTCAAAGGCCTCCCTACACTCCACAGTCCAGTCTGCTGCACTAAGCCTACGAAGGGGGGCAGCTCTCTAGCTTTTTACTTTGCCTCTCCGTGGCTTTTTCACACCCGTGGTCAACTGAAACAGTGGTCTTGCAACTACAGAGCAGTTCTCAATGTAATGCTGATAATACACCATCATTCCTAAAAATGACCGGATCTTATTGGCAGACGGGGTGACCCCATCCGACTCCATAATATCGCTCTCCGTCACACCCACTATCGCCTGCACCTTATCGGGGTCTGTGGCTATCCCCTCCGGAGAAACAATGTGTCCCAAAAACTTCAGTGACTTTCTCAGAAACTGACACTTAGATGGAGACAACTTCAGGTTGTGTTCTCGTAAACGCTGGAATACCATCTCCAGCCTCTGCAAGCTCTCTTCCTCCGACCTGCCAAAGACCAGAAGGTCATCTAAGTAACAAAGAAGACTCAGCGAGTTCTGATCACCAAAGATTGTGAGCATCATTCTCATGAACGTAGCTGGACTGTTACACAGCCCCTGGGGCATACGGTTATATTCATGTAAACCGAGAGGAGAGGAAAACGCAGTGTATTTCTTATCATCCTCATGCAGTGGGACATTGTAATACCCGGATGTCAAATCCATGGAACTGAAAAAGGCATTACCTCCCAGCGCTGCAAGTACATCTGCTTGATGGGGTAATGGATGTGCATCTTTCACAGTACGAGCGTTTAACCACCTGAAATCTGTGCACAGTCTCAATTCCCCATTCTTTTTCCAACAGAGAACAAGGGGAGATGCATACTCGCTACTCGACTTCCTAATTATCTCCCTGTCCTCCATCTCGTTCAGAGTCTCTCTCAACTTTTGGTAATGGGCGGGGGAGAGCCTCCGGTAGGGTAACCAAAAGGGCCGATCGTCTGTCAGTCGGATACGGTGACAGAAGCCACCAGCCTCCCCACAATCCAACCGGTGTCTAGAAAACACATCTTCATAGTTCTCAATCAGATCAGTCAGTCTATCTTTCCAGACTGGTGAAACCTGACAGTCATCAACTGACAGGTTCTGGAGCCCTAGACTAGCCAGTCTATCGTTCCCCCTAGCTACATTGTTGCTATCACAACTCCTAGCTGTCAGACTGCCGAGAGAGCTGTCACTACTCACTCTACCGGCATTCTGGTGTACTGACGTGTCCGTATCATTGTCAAAATCTTCTAATGCAATGCATGGATATACGTCAGCCACTTTTGCATTTCTTCTCAAGGTGATAGCCTTGTTAGTCGGGTTTATAATCTTGACAGGAAGCCACCCATCCCCCCAGAGAGGTGTAACTACCCTGCCAACTAGTATGTTACAGTGTACACAACGAGCGGCGCTGGGCTCAACAATAACAGTACTTCCCATAGACAGTTTTGTCTTGGGTGGGAGACGACCCCACACTACATGCTCACTCATCGGCTCAAGAGTTACGGCCTGTTTCAACTTGACTGTTCCAACTTTGTCAGGAATTTCCTCCCCCCTCCATCTCTCAAGATTGGCCATGAACCTGATAAACTGACTGTTTTCGTCCGGACATGGTGACTCAGCTTTTCCCAATATGCGCCAGTAGGCTCCCGTGGATTTGAATTGTCTAATTAAGGGCTTCATTACATTGGTGCCTATAATGAGCTCATCTACCTGACCCTCCACTATCAATACTGGTACTATGTATTCAAACCCGTAAAGCTTAAGTTTCTGCTCACACGTCCCCACCGGGCTAGTTTGTTTCCCACCACACCCTACAAGAACAACATTGGTAGTCGAGATTAGATCACCCGTCACTACCCCTGCCTCCCTCAGCCGAGGAACCACATCAGCGCGCAGAGACGTAGCCATGGATCCACTATCTAACATCCCCTGTAACTCAACCTTGTCTCCCGTCAATACAGTGGTGAAAAATAAACTGTCACTTTGGGATGTTCTGGTCACATTCTGCATAATTACTGTCTTGTCCTTGGGTGCTGCTTCACAAACAGACGTATATACAGACTGGATATCATCATTGCCATTGGAGGAAAAACCATAGGGGCCCACATTGTCCTCCTTTGAACGAGGGCCGGCTAGTTTTCCTGAGAAGGACCAGCCTGTCTCTGACCAGGGGGCTGTCTAGGAGTGGTCTGCCCACAATAGATACCAATATGCCCTGGACTCAGACACTTGAAACACAGCCTGTCCGTCCTACAATGCGTCCTAGTATCGTGCTCCGAACTGCCACAAACCTGACATTGTTGAGAAGGTCTGGGGAACTGTCTCCGGGGGCCATTTTGTACATAAGACCATTTGGTACGTAAGGACCATTTTGTACCGACTGAGTGTTGTTGCCTAACGCCATTTCTAACACTCTCAGCACCCTCTCTATTGTGTTATTCTCAGCTACAGGCGTCAGCTGCTCTAGCTCTGGGCTACTGACAGCCACTGGGGGCGCGCTTTGTTCGTGATTAACAACCACCCTCTCCTGTGATGACTCAATGGCGACCACTTGTTGTGTCAACCGACCTCGACTCGCTCTATGTTCTCTCAAGTATTCATCCAAATGTCCCTGCACCTCACCTGCTGTCCACTCACGAGATGGCTTACTTTTGAACACTAAGGACAGCTCCTTATCGGGGCAGTGACGGATGAACATGAGAACTAGATGCTTGCTCAGGCTAGTCTGGGATTCCCCCGTGCTAAGAAGACACTGCTCTGTGGCTTCTGCTGCTTTGTTAAGCCTAATCCAATAGTCAAGAGGATTCTCGCTTGCATATGGTTTGACTGCATAAAAGTCAGCTAATGGAAGTTCTGAATGAATAATATCACCAAAATGTTGTCTCAAAATGCTAAAGATAACACCCACTTCACTGTCAGTTGAGTTGCTACGCAGCCATACTTTGGTAACGTCCCGGGCCCTCCCCATTAGCTTGTTCATAACCTCTTCAACTTGTTCAGCTCCAGTACAGTTATTTTTCTTTCTGAGATACGTCCTCATGAGTTCCTCCCACTCAAAAACAGAGTACTTATCTGTGCTATCACCTCTAAAATAGGGTGGGGCATTTGCGTCTGAACGTAACACGAGATTCATTTTGGATGCATCAATCACAGTATTCCCACATTGGTCAGGTTGGAACGTCTGTCGGAGATTTTGAGAAGCTAAAACAGGTGAAATCCCCGTAATTGTGTTCTGCATTAACGTCACTCTAATAGCTTCCCCTATTTCGGACCCAATGGACCTTATCAAATTGGCCATTTGACTGGGGGATGTCTCAACACTAGTGTTGTTGATTTCACTAGTTGAGGGAACAACCGGCGTGAAAAGTAACTGTTGGGCAGTTCCCTCTACGTGACCCTCTTCCCTCCTCCTTTCAGGGCTAGAGGAGCCTGAACCATTTTGACTCCCCGGGGTAGACTGCATAACCGGTGTGTAGTCGAGAACCCCTCTCCCTCTCCCCACATTCAAGTCCCTTGTAGGAGTGTTTCCTTCATTCAAAGTCATTTTCAATCTTCAAATGGTGCTTTCACCTTTTTTTCTCTTCAGTGTGTTCTGGGTAACACACTTGAAATAAATAAACTTGATTAGAGACTTTTTTTAAAGGATTCAGTGCTCTCCAGCCCCCTCAGGAACAGACCTCAGGACTCGGCGGCGAATGCAGCGTCCCCGTGGCTAGGTCGCGCCAGCAGCACCACGCGTCTAGGCCGCATCTGAAGCCTCCACGTCTCCCCAGCTACACCGGTGGTCGGCCTCTGCTGACCCGTTGATCCGGTTGTCTCGGCACCAGTTGTAGCGTGATGAATTCTGCGTTGTGTCTGGTGTGAGGTGGACGTAGACACTCAGACAATGGTACCCAGTTGTTGATGTTTATTGCCTGTTAATCACAACAGCACGCACACAAGACACGACGGCGTTATTGGCCATTATCAGCGTGCACTCCACCTCTGGCTCTCATGCTGCACACACACAAAGAGAGCCGCACACGCACATTTAGAACAGCGCGCCGGCTACAGTTACAACCATTATATACATTTGCTCCGTGCAAGCTAGCTTCAGTAACAACATATGAAACAACATGAAATAAAAGACAGTGTGTAAACATTAGTTAAACCAAAGTAAATACAAAAACAGCGGTTCATACCTGTTAATCACAACAGCACGCACACAAGACACAACGGCGTTATTGGCCATTATCAGCGTGCACTCCACCTGATATTTCCAAACAGAATGCCGAGTTTAGTACACGAACGTACTGTTGCTGTTTTACACAGGCGAATCAATGTCATTGCACAACAAGGCATTTCAATAGCAAAACCAGTTATACAAAGCATTTAAATCCCATATTAAGTAAACGAACGCTCATACCTCTGGCTCTCATGCTGCACACACACAAAGAGAGCGAGCACCTCCCACCGGCGTGTCTCTCGTCGACAAACCGGCGAAACCACTTTATACACTAGTTGAACGTATTTACAACACAACAACCGTTCAATGGAAAGACATCCCATCTTCTCCAAACCCACCACAAAGGACCCAAACGGTATTTCGTTTGTGGAATTGGCAACTCAATGTGAGGGAATTAATACACAGTAGTAAACCAGACACCCCTCCAAAACCTAGAATGGACTCGGTGCACGTTGGTCCACGTTGATCCACTTTTGTTCCTTCAAAATAAGAGTGTTTCTGTTTTGACCCACATATTTAAGATAAAAGATACCAGTTTCTGTCCATGATACTAGCATAACCACTTCACTCTGCTACACATACGGGCCGTCATGCCTGTGCGCAGGATGCGCGCACCTCGCGGCACTTTGCTCTCGTCTGTCGGCTCCGGGCTGTGTTTCTCCAGATCATTCAATACATTCAGAGTCAGGTAATGAGCTTGTAATTCAAACGGTGTATTTTGCAGTGTTGTTTTTGGTTTTAGTTCTTTTAAACGTGACATTTGTATAGCTATATTTTAACATTGAAGGGAAGGGGTACTTTGCGTAACATTTTACCAATATGGAAAAAATAATTCTTCTATGCTGTTGTGTGCTGGGGGAGGGGGGGGGGGGGTGTAACATCAAAGCAGGCAAAGTTGGCATCTTTCGTAAACTTGTCAAAAAGGCCAGTTTCAGTATGTCATTGGACCGGCTCTGAACCCTCCTATAAGGTTATGAAAAAGGACGATTCCTTTCATCATGGACAATGTCTCACACCCCGCTCCGTGCTGAGCTGGCACGGAGGAAGAGCACCTTCAGTTTACTGGCTCATCCCTCCTAGTTGCACTGAGGAATCGTTCAGGCATTCCTTTGTGCCAACAGCCATTCACTATTATAATACATCAGCCTGTGCTGACAACAACTCTCACGGCCTCAACTGGGGGGAGCCACTGGCGGCTCCCTGGCCTCATCCCCTGCCAGGACTGTGACGTTATCTGCACACCCTTCTTTTACCTCAAACTTGACATGATAACAGATTTTACACTGTTTTATTCGGTTTTATTCTGACTGCTACCTGTGCATTGACTGTATAATTATTATAATTTTTTATCCACTTTTTCTCCCCATTTTCTATTTCTCTCCCATCCCAATTTCATATTATCCAATTCTTCCCTCCTCTGTCTTGAACGTTGCTAGACTATGCCTCCCACTGGTCGGCTGTAGTGAGGATAGAAGCCTTGCATCACGTGTCCCCTCCAGTACACGAGGAGGCAGCCTGTCGCATCTTTTCACTGCAGCAGCTCGAACTCTCAGTGGCGAGGAGTAACGCGTGGGAGGCTCACGCTGCCCCCGATACTTCCTGTCTCTGCTGTACAGGCGTCACCCAACCGACCTGTAGGAGTCACTGTCCACAACGTCCAATCCCCACCCATCGACTTTCCACCCGCTACCTCTGCCAATTGAGATAGTATGACGACTGTCCCAAGCCGCAGGCAATGCTGACTCGGGGAGTCGAGACCGGAGTCGCTTGCATTGGTGACGAGCGCAATCTCCGCTACGCCACCCAGCCGCCCTTTTACCTCAAACTTGACATTATAACAGATTTTACACTGTATTATTCTATTTTATTCTGACTGCTACCTGTGCATTGACTGTATAATTATGTACCTTTTGCACATACTGTATATTCTCTGTAGGAGCCAAATTATTTATACCAGAATAGGGTGAGAATTGTATCTTCTTCATTAGATATGTAGTTTATTATCTTCTTTGTGCTTTGGGTTTATTAATGTTACAGCCACAGCCAGGGCCTTCCTCTCCCCTGTCTGGAAGCAGGTCTCCACGCCCTTATATGAGCGTCTTCCTGTTTCCACCTCATCATCATCACTCTGTCTACCTGAGCCGGTCTACACACCTGAGACTCATCTCATCATCTCCGAGCCAGGATAAGAGGCCTGCACCCCTGCCACTCCTCGTCCGAGTGTTGTTTCACCTGCCTTGGTACTATGACTCTATCTGAACCTTCCATACTATATATATAGATTAGTGCTGTCAGGCGATTAAAAAATGTATCTAATTAATTACAGGATTTGTAATTAATTAATATTAATCACATTTTAATCGCATAACCATTTTAGGCCTTATATTCTATAATCATATTTCAAATAGCATGTGTCCGGATGGCAGAATTCAGTACTGTATCTACAAAACCTTCTGTTTAATCATATTCCCTTTATTCATTTGCTTAGATTTTTCAGGTCTGGTAAATTTAAGCATGGGGTTATTCACAGTCAAAACATTTATAAAAATTAATAAAAAATAATTGAATTGATATTCTCATTTGGTTCTTTAAATTTACTCAAGCCTAGTAACAGACACAGTATTTCTGACACTGGGAATACATTCCCTGAGATCCATAGATGTCCCTAGAATCAGATACCAAGAACATGCAAATGGACATAAAAAATAAAAATAAACTGTAAATGTTTATTCTACGTTCTTATGGAATGAATGAGATTTTATGAGATTGATTTTTTTTCTAAATAAATTTTGAGTAAATTTTCATAACGCGATAATTTGCTGTGTAATTAATTAATCTAATTAACACGATAAACTGACAGCCCTAATAGAGATGTATATGTATAGTGTATGTCGTGACCTCTGTACCTGCCTGTTCTTCTGTGTGTAGGATCGCACACCTCCATACCCTCACCTGTAGACTTCACCAGCCTGAACTATGCCTGGGATCTCATGGATATACCTCACCTGTATTCCCTCTCTACCTGCCTTGTCACCTGCCGGGTGTATCATTAAATACCCTAAACCGCCTCATTCTCCTGTGCCTTGTGTTCTGCTCCAAATAGACGCCACCCAACAATTAAATGTGTTTATTATTATATGTCATAATGAAATCCAATATGGAGTCTTACCTGGTCTACTCCCCTTTCCCCCCCCATGCTCCCCCTTACCACTCCTATAATAGGCAGGGGTGTAAAAAGTACCCAGAAATTATACTTAAGTGAAAGTATGGGTAATGTCTCAAAATCTGACTCAAGTAAAAGTCATAAGTATCTGGCTAAAAACACACTTGAGTAAAAGTAAAAAAGTCCTACTTTTAAATGTACTTAAGTACTAAAAAGTAAAAAGTAATTTTTTTTTTTTTTTGTGAAAGGGATAGACCTGGGTCTCAAACTCATTCCATCGTGGGCCAAGTTTTCATTTTACCTACACATTGCACCAGGTGAGTTAGTTGAAAAGGTGAGCCAATTAGTGAAATCATCAGCTGGAATGAAACCAAGCATACACTCTGCCCACAATGGAATGTGTTCTGTGATAGACCATGCTGAAATGAAAGAACAGAGGAAACTTTTTTTGCATAAAAATTTAATGCACTTCTCCATTGAAGGTAAATAACATGGCCGGCATTCACATCACAGCATGAATAATATCACAATATTAAAGACCGATGTAGTACCCTGAATAATATCACAATATTAAAGACAGAAGACTGGGGTATACCCTGAATACTATCATAATATTAACCACAGAATACTAGAGTACCCTGAATAATATCACAATATTAAAGACAGAATACTGGAGTACCCTGAATAATATCACAATATTAACCACAGCATAATGCGGATTTTGTACTCCAAGTGAATGTCGTTTAAGGCACTGGCCAAAACATTGAAAGTATGGGAGCCCTTCAGTCTTCTGCAGGCAAGTGCAGCAGAACTCCTTTCAAAGCTTTCAGTGTCGATCCAGTGAGCGCCGGTTACCCCAATGAAACTTCTTCGTCGGGCTGTCCAGTAATCTGTTGTTGTCGTTAGTTAGTTGAAAAGGTGAGCCAATTAGTGAAATCATCAGCTGGAATGAAACCAAGCATACACTCTGCCCACAATGGAATGTGTTCTGTGATAGACCATGCTGAAATGAAAGAACAGAGGAAACTTTTTTTGCATAAAAATTTAATGCACTTCTCCATTGAAGGTAAATAACATGGCCGGCATTCACATCACAGCATGAATAATATCACAATATTAAAGACCGATGTAGTACCCTGAATAATATCACAATATTAAAGACAGAAGACTGGGGTATACCCTGAATACTATCATAATATTAACCACAGAATACTAGAGTACCCTGAATAATATCACAATATTAAAGACAGAATACTGGAGTACCCTGAATAATATCACAATATTAACCACAGCATAATGCGGATTTTGTACTCCAAGTGAATGTCGTTTAAGGCACTGGCCAAAACATTGAAAGTATGGGAGCCCTTCAGTCTTCTGCAGGCAAGTGCAGCAGAACTCCTTTCAAAGCTTTCAGTGTCGATCCAGTGAGCGCCGGTTACCCCAATGAAACTTCTTCGTCGGGCTGTCCAGTAATCTGTTGTTGTCGCGATCGATTCAACTTCACTCATAGCAGCAGTGACTCTCTCTTTCATGATTTGAGCAGCTTTGCTGATCTTCGAGCGGACAGTGGGCCTCGTAATGACGTTAGTGCTTGGTCGCAAACCATTTATCAGGTTTTTGAATGATGGCAACTCAACAACACTATAAGGTGATAATATTATTTAGGATAATTCAGTATGCTGGTTAATTTTGTGATATTATTCAGGATATTCAATTATTCTGTATTTACTCAACTGTAACACTTGGTTTAACTTCAGCAGTAGCTGTATTTACTCAACTGTAACACTTTTGGTTTAACTTCAGCAGTAGCTGTATTTACTCAACTGTAACACTTTTGGTTTAACTTCAGCAGTAGCTGTATTTACTAGTGCTGTCAGGCGATTAAAAAAATGTATCTAATTAATTACAGGATTTGTAATTAATCTAATTAATCGCATTTTAATCGCATAACCATTTTATGCCTGATATTCTATAATCATATTTCAAATTGCATGTGTCCGGATGGCTGAATTCAGTACTGTATCTACAAAACCTTCTGTTTAATCATCTTCAATCTATTAATTTGTTTAGATTTTTCAGGTCTGGTCAATTTGAGCATAGTGTTATTCACAGTCAAAGATATGATCAAAAATAAGTTGTTGATATTCTCATTTGGTTCATTATAATTGACTCAAGCCTAGTAACACTGTGGGCTAAATCCACAAAGAATGGATTGCACGGAGCAAGTTGCACCCTTACTTACAATGCATTATGAATTGAAAATGGGGGACCCTGATGTAAACAAGACTAAAGTCTTTCTCTTGTCTGCATCCTCTTAACCCTTAACAGATTGCAGAATGGGTACAATACAGTACGGCTCAATACACACAATTGTTAAAGGTTTGCAGACCAGAGAAATACTTTCGTCTTGTTTACATCAGGGTCCCCCATTTTCAATTCATAATGCATTGTAAGTAAGGGTGCAACTTGCTCCGTGCAATCCATTCTTTGTGGATTTAGCCCACAGTATTTCTGACACTGGAAATACATTCCCTGAGATCCATAGATGTCCCTAGAATCAGATACCAAGAACATGCAAATGGACCATATAAAAAAAAGTCTGTAAATGTGTATTCTACGTTCTTATGGAATGAATGAGATTTAAAAAAAAAGATATAAAAGAAAAAAAATTGTAATACATTTTTAGTTAATTTTCATAACGCGATAATTTGCTGTGTAATTAATTAATCTAATTAACGCGATAAACTGACAGCCCTAGTATTTACTCAACTGTAACACTTTTGGTTTAACTTCAGCAGTAGCTATATTTACCGTAATTTTCGGACTATAAGCCGCGCCTCCCACCCCACCCCCCCATTTTTCGACCCTGCGGCTTATATTCAGGTGCGGCTTATAGTGCAAAAATTACGGTACTCAACTGTACAACTTTTGGTTTAACTTCAGCAGTAGCTGTATTTACTCAACTGTAACACTTTGTTTAACTTCAGCAGTAGCTGTATTTACTCAACTGTAACACTTTTGGTTTAACTTCAGCAGTAGCTGTATTTACTCAACTGTAACACTTTGTTTAACTTCAGCAGTAGCTGCATTTATTCAAAACTGTAAAACCTGGGTCTCAGGTGTGTAGACCGGCTCAGGTAGACAGAGTGATGATGATGAGGTGGAAACAGGAAGACGCTCATATAAGGGCGTGGAGACCTGCTTCCAGACAGGGGAGAGGAAGGCCCTGGCTGTGGCTGTAACATTAATAAACCCAAAGCACAAAGAAGATAATAAACGACATATCTAATGAAGAAGATACAATTCTCACCCTATTCTGGTATAAATAATTTGGCTCCTACAGAGAATATACAGTATGTGCAAAAGGTACATAAGAGACATGGGTATATCCATATCTGAAACACAATGGGAAGCAGCACTTAGGAATAGTACAAAAATATCAAAATGTGTTAGATATAAAATTATACAATTAAAGATACTACACAGGGCCTATATAACACCCTGTACATTGAATAAAATGAATCACACCCTACCCAAATTGTGCTGGCATAAGTGTGGAGTAGAGGGTACGCTCATGCACTTGCTGTGGCACTGCCCGCTTGTTAGGAAATTTTGGTTGGACATTGCTGAGGACCTGTCAGTTACTCTCCAAATTGACATTAATCCTTGCCCTATAATGTGTATATTGGGTGTAAAAATGGACACTGCTCAAGCAAAGATTGTAAATAATACTGTAGCACTGGCTTTTCTAGCATGCAAACGGATTATTTTAATGAACTGGAAAGAACGCAAACCGAACTGCTTCAGTATGGATAACTGGCGCAAGGACTTCATGGACTTGCTATCGATGGAACAGGCTGCTCTGTCTCTTCAAGAGAGTGATAGGCCTGATGGCCTTCAAGGTCCCCTGAACTTTATTAGATCACTATCTGGAATAAGTTTGTCTACTGAACCTTTGTAACGCTCTGCAACCCCCCCCCCCCCTCGCCCCTTGTTGTTATTGTTATTATTATCATTTCTTGTCTTGTTTTGTCGTGTATGTATTGTCTTGTTTGAGAAAAATAAAAAAAACTTTAAATATCAAAAAAAAAACTGTAAAACCTTTGGTTTAACTTCAGCAGTAGCTGATGCTCAAACTGATTTGAGTCTAGTCTTGCCCTTCTGGGGCTGAAAAGCAGTCCTGCAATGCCTCAGCAGTAGCTGCATTTATTCAAAACTTTGGTTTAACTTCAGCAGTAGCTGATGCTCAAACGGATTTGAGTTTAGTCTTGCCCTTCTGGGGCTGAAAAGCAGTCCTGCAATGCCTCAGCAGTAGCTGCATTTATTCAAAACTGTAAAACCTTTGGTTTAACTTCAGCAGTAGCTGATGCTCAAACTGATTTGAGTCTAGTCTTGCCCTTCTGGGGCTGAAAAGCAGTCCTGCAATGCTGAAGAGCCTTTCACAGGCTGCTGATGCGGGAAGAGGTGTGTTGGTCCTGATGGAGAGGTTGCAAACAGCCGGGAACGACTGTAGTAACTCCCTGGTAGTGTCTGTCGCACAGGCCAGATACCCATCCAGCTGCTTGCTGGCATCGTGAGCAGTTGTAGACTTGAGAGAGGAAAAGAAATCGTCTTCGTCAGACGAACTGGTGTGTGGTTCCAGTGGGCACTCCAGGGGCTCCAATTGGAGTTTGATGTAGTCCAGACCTGAGAGAGAGGGGGGGGGGGGGGGTGGGGGTTAGGGAGAACAGATATAAAGATTGAGGTAAATAAAGAGAACAAAATACAGCATATGCATACCCATAAATATCTGTACAAATGCTAACCAGGTTCAAGTACAGTTTTTAACCACAAGCAGTGTGCATCCTGAACAGCTACATCCACTACTTACTAAAATGCACAACATAAAGCTGCCTTTATGAACTTTGATGTTACTGTTGTTGTAACTGAGGGGTACAATTCCCTGACTGTATTGAATAAGTATGGTATCATTAAACCACTACTGAGTTATGTACATTACTACTGGCCATACAGTACACATGTATAAGTGATGAACACCCACACAATAACACGGCTTAACAAAGAAAGTCCTGTTTGGAATATTTATTAGAAGAGCATCAATATTATCTTACAGTATTGAGAATTAGAGTTGCGCTTGTAAGGCGAAGAATGTGCATGAATAGGTCAAGAGCGTAAGTCCATGAGCATATTACGAAGGGGATAATTAATACCACCTGTAGCATAAGAATTATATAAGGTACACTCGTAGGTCAGCTGGAGATACTAAGGGGGGTTCCCTCCGGTTGTAAGCCAGCAGGGGAGAGGATTTGTCGGTAGCAAAAGTCTGGATCAACGAGGAATAAAGAGACTCCAGGTACAGGAGACGGTGCAATAATCCCTTGGTCCGTAGACAAAGCAACAGCTATTCTCCGGTATGCACTGCAGCATGGATGAAAGCTAGCCAGCCTCAGAGTCCTAGAGGCGGGCTCGACGGGGCTCCTCACAGGGTAAGTCCCACACAGTAGTGGGGGTAGACGATTCTCTGCTCCAGCAGCCACAGGACCAAAGCAATATAATCCAGCCGAAAAGGGCTCTGCATTCGTCGGTGTAGGTTATCCAGTGTACATATCCACACGGTTCTCGTCTAGGGCTCCTCGGATGGCGGCACAAGGTTAGGCCGCCCAGCCTGGATAAGCACACTAGCTCGGTACGATGAAACGTTGGTAATGCTGGTCACTGTAGAACGGTAGCCGCACGATACACTATACATAATAGACTATTACTTAATAATAGAATAGGTCGAACTCGACGATACAGCGTTAAACTCTGACACTTCAGCTATCAATTTGCACGCGGTCTCAAGGCTCTATTTCGGGGCAAAACGGGCCCACTTCACAGCACGTTGTATCGTGGTGAAGGCTTCTGCTTTTAGTTACTAAGTGCATCTGTATCCACCTGCGCCGTATTTATACGTAAGGTGAATAATCTAGTACCAGCCTTATTTCTGTCTCGTATTACTGCGCAAACCTGGGCATGTTGAGACATGTCTTAGCGGTGACTTTGAACTAGACATTGGGGGTATGGCCGTGGCGCCTAGGGGGTCGCTGTCCAATAGGAGAACAAATATTATGGTCTGGCCTGTACTAGGTAAAGGGATATTCCGTGTATATGTACAAAGAATATACAAGGGATATCAGACGATATACAAGTACTATACAATATATCTCAAGCAATAAATATATATATTTGGTTTAATCTGACCCTTTTGTAACAGTTGTTGTAGGCTATATTGTATTGGAGGATATTTTTATGGTGTTTAAGATAATTAGTGTGAATGAAATAATGGGTGTGCATGAATAAGAAACTCTTGAATGCATTATAAAAGTATGCCGTTTCTGTTAACCTACCCTTCTTGATGAGGTTTTCATCTTTTGTCCAGGAGGTCCGGAATTTTGGGAGCAGGATGGCAGCTGCGATGATTTCAGGATCTTGATATATGTCTTTGAAGCGGGACTTGATTCCCTGTTGAAGGGCATCCACCAGTACACCACAGTATTTGAGCGAGCGCTTGCTTCGTTCAAGTTTCACGCTCAACTGCTCGAGTGTTGGCAGCAGCCATCCCAGATGTGCATTGGTCTCAGCCTGCAGAATGTTCAGCGCTTTTGCAATCGGACTCATCGTTGTGGCCCACTCGGACAAGAACGCAAATTCTGCCTGATTAAACCTGAGAGAGAAAAAGAGAGAGAGAGAAACAAGTACCGACTTGTTACGTTAATGCGACATACTTTCAAACACCTCCTTCCTCATCCTCAGCCACGCTCCCTAAAGGATACTCCAATAAAACGGATAGAGGGATGGTGTGTGAGGGGGGGGCAGGTGGAGAAGGAGGGGAAGGGTGTGGAAGAAAAGAGGGTGGTTTTAACATAGATAGATATGCTCAGAGAGAGTTATATTCATAATTTTTACTATTATATTTTGTATATATTTATCTTGTATTGTATGTTTGACTTGATACAGTACATCAATATTTTGTTGCTAAACACAATTTAGAGGAGACACACAACTTACATTCGAACATCAAGAGCAGTGCAGATACTCCTGATCGCATCTTCTCCTGCTTCCTTGCAGATTTGGAGGATTCTCTCAACAGCCATGAACGTTGAATTCCAACGGGTTTGGTTGGGCCTTATCAGCTGAAGCCTGCTTTCTGCTTCAACAGCCTCAGCTGCCAGAGCTGATCTGCCGCTTCGGTTCCATAAACCTTGGCACTTGGCGAAGCTAGACCTGAAGAGCTTCTTGTAGGCATCCTGCTTTGAGAGGGCTTTTTGAGCATCGACAGTTGACACCAAGTTAAGGATGTGGCAGGCACACCTTTGATGTTTTGGTAGTTGGTATTCAAAGCCGTCATCCTGTTGCAGGAGTGTTGAGGCATCTTGGAATACCACATCTTCAGTTCCCTCATCATGGTCATCTTCTTCTTCATGGTCAGTTTCCAGCTCTTCTCTTTTTCCACTCACTTCTCTGCTGTTCTCAGCTGAGTCATTGTTGTTTTCCTCTCCAAAACTGAAAGCCTTCACGAAGTTGGATCCACTGTCTGTGGTAGTGCAGACAACCTTGTTGCGGATTTTGTACTCTAAGTGAATGTCGTTTAAGGCACTGGCCAAAACATTGAACGTATGGGAGCCCTTCAGTCTTCTGCAGGCAAGTGCAGCAGAACGCCTTTCCAAGCTTTCAGTGTCGATCCAGTGAGCGGTTACCCCAATGAAACTTCTTCGTCGGGCTGTCCAGCAATCTGTTGTTGTCGCAATCCATTCAACTTCACTCATAGCAGCAGTGACTTTCTCTTTCATGATTTGAGCAGCTTTGCTGATCCTCGAGCGGACAGTGGGCCTCGTAATGACGTTAGTGCTTGGTCGCAAACCATTTATCAGGTTTTTGAATGATGGCAACTCAACAACACTATACGGTTGGAGTCCTTGAACTATGTATCTTAACACAGCTTTGTCCACAGTGGCCTGAGTCACATGCTTGGGTGGTAAGCTGTCCAGCTTCAGTTGCTTGCTGTTGGGGGTGTGACTGGTCTCCAGCTTCCTTTTCTATGAAGCAGAAGTCAGTTTGGAATAATTCTCCAGCTGATGTGGGTGTTTTCTCTGCAAAAATAAAATAAAATTGTTTTAAACACAAGTTATAAAATAAACATTACATTTTTTTTTCTTAGCTTTTTTTGTCTACCACAAGAGTGTCAAACTAATTCTATTTTGGTCCGAGTGTATGCTGGTTTGTGTTCAACCTATACCATACACCAGCTGATTTCACAAATTAGCTCACCTCCACAACCAAGAAGGTGCACTAATTAGTGAAATTAGCTGCTGCAATCTAACCACTCTGCCCAAAATTAAATAAGTTTGATACCCCTGGTCTACCATTTTTTTATCCAAAAATGTAAGAGGGAGAGTGTGTTAACCCAACAGTATAGATTAGTGTACCTAGCTAGCTAACGTGTGTCATTATTTTAATAGACAACTCTGCTGGAAACCCCATATAAAATATTTGTGTTCAAAGTTAACGAGAAGTATTGGTATACTAGCAAGACTAGATATATCCTGAATCAGAAAACTCTATACATTATATTGCACACTCATTGTACCATATCTATCATATTGTGTTGAAACCTGGGGAAATACTTATAAAAGCAACTTACAAAAGATATGCACATTGCAAAAAAGAACCATACGGATAGGATAGTACATCATGGTAGATATTTAGATCACACAAATAGTCTGTTTGTAAGGAGTCAAACAATAAAATGCATGGACTTAATCAAAATTAAAATCTGCACAAATTATGTTTCTGGCAATAAAAAAAAAATTACCAAGCAACATTAAAAAAAAATGTCATGACTAGAGAGTGTTTATAATTTTAGAGGGACATTAGCAACCTACAGTACGTACAACTCTTAAAAGTATGTGCATTGCAGTTTGTGGGGTATCACTCTGGAATGGTCTGGATGAGAGTATACAATTAAGCAAAAATATCTATAAACAAGCACTTATGGACACATAAGAGAGAGGAGCTTGATCAGTAATGTGACTGCCTATTATTTTTTCTCATTTGGATATATAAAAAAAAATCAAATCAAATGATCATATTGGCGGCTAGTAGGGGCTAGACAACAGAGCTAACATTAGCAAGGACAAATCATGAAAATGTGTGTCATCCTGCTAAGTAAGCTAACGTTAGCTATAATTAGTTTAGCTGGTTAGCCAAGTTAATCTTGACTAACATTACTGGAATCGATAACGTTGTCTACATTAGCAAAACGAACTTAGTGCTGTCCTAGATACATTAGTAAAGTAAAATAAAACGTTAAAACGGGAAACGGGAAAAACGTTAGGTAATAAGAAAACTTGCCTCGACATGTTTCTTCAAATTCGATGGGGAATTTTTGAAGGCAGAGATGTCATGGGATCGCGGGAGGCAAAGTAGACACTTCATTTTATATGACTCAATGTCGACTTTGGCCAAAGAGAACAGTTTGTGTAGATAGGGCCATGGATGCTCGCCTTGTCCATCCACGCCGTCGCCGACCGTTTCGTCCTCTTCAGCAATCATTGTGGCCATCTTTGTAGCTCGTCACTCTGACTGTCTCTTCCTCTGATAGCAGGTGTTTAATCAAAGATCCCCGCTTCCTAGTCTTGCACAAGGTCAAGGACCAATCAGCATGGGTATGGGCGGGTTCATTTTCCATTGATGAGGATTTGATTGGCTGTTTACCTGCGGTCGCAGGATTAACGTTAGTTTGACCAGATAAACAATAAAGAAATACTAATTAAAATGGTTGGACCTGCGAGATTTGTACTTTGTACTTTGTAGGTCTGCATTTTAAATGTAAGGAGTAAAAAGTATGTTTTTTTCCTCTGAAATGTAATGGAGTAAAAGTATAAAGTATAAAAACCTAATAATACTTGAGTAAAGTACAAATCCCCCAAAACAGTACTTAAGTATTGTAACGAAGTACAATTACTCAAGTACTTTACACCCCTGAGATAGGGCAGGTGGTCTGAGCGCAGGTAGGCCTCAGGTAGAGCGGTACCATACCGTTTTTGTCCATAGGATTGCCAAAACATTCACAATATTATTTGCACTAGGAACTTGGAAATTTGGGCAAAGTTCAGGTGCACAGTAGATACTGTGGCTTTGTTCTGACACCTGCACAAGTATCCACACAGTCTAATCATCTGTATCTGTATGCTCTGTACATTATTGTTTTTACTGTTGTGATTGCGTTTACATATCACACACATGCACATATCACGTTACAGTTGATTATTGACTTCTGCATACTATTTGACGAACAATGCAACTGACCCTTAGCTGCCAGAGAGGTACGTGGTAATTACAAGAGGTCATTTGTAAGTAGCTTTGAATAAAAGTGTCAGCTAAATGACTAAACGTAAATGTAAATGTGGATAGTCAGCGCATTTGTACTGTCTACCTCTGGGTACATTGCTGCATGCTTACCATGTGTATAGTCCCATTTACATTTATATTTACATTTAGTCATTTAGCTGACGCTTTTATCCAAAGCGACTTACAAGTTTTGTACAACAAGACAGCAGGAAGGGTACAACTCTATCAGCTGAGTAACAATGTTCATCAAAGTGTTGAGTGCTACAGTGTGTAGGTTAGTATATTAGGACAAGGTTAGTTAGGGTTAGATACAAAAATATATATAATAATTTAATTTAAGTAATTCTTATTCTCCTTTTATATACTGTTCCTCAGAAATGTATAATTTGACCTGCAATTCTATCCAATGATTGTGCTCCTCCTTAGTTACACAACAACCACACCAAAGTGGTTCAAGCAACCAGTCGATTGAGTGATGAACATTGCCATCTTTAGAAGCGTGATAGCATTATTGTGTCTGTCTTCATAAAACCTTATTTCCCCTCATGAATGTTCACATACAATTTTCTGAAATGAAAGATACTTTCATTTGAATTATTTTTAAATGTAGCCCCCCATAACCAGACCAGCAGCTGAGTCCTCTTGCATATGTCCTTCTCGTGTCTCATGTAACATGACGGCGCTCGGTTTGGACACAGTAAATGCATCCTTCTGTCCTCATTCTGATGAGGAGAGGTTATCCATGTCAAAGGCATCCATGTCGATAACCCTTGATCATCTGTGAGAACTGTTGATATTTTTGAGCTAGTGCATCCACCCCCAGAGGACCGGGCAAAGTGTGTTCTCCTTGGAGACGAAACACATCCACTTCTGCTTTTCTGAACCGGCTCCACATCTGCGTGGCCACTGGGGGAGGGACACACCACTCCACATCTGCATGGCCACTGGGGGAGGGACACACCACTCCACATCTGCATGGCCACTGGGGGAGGGACACACCACTCCACATCTGCGTGGCAACTCAGGGAGGGACACACCACTCCACATCTGCGTAGCCACTGGGGATGGTTACACCACCACTCCACCTCAGAGGGACCTCCCCTGGATATGTCTATACCTCAGTTGAGGATCCACATCCACTGTTCACGCGCTGAACGGTTGCCTCCAGACGAAACGGGACATTGAGAATTGGCCTCACGTCTGAAACCACTGTCGAGGATTTTATTTTTTTATTTTTACTTTCTTTATTGGACGTTTTCAAAACATTTAAAGTACAGATAATTATACAAATGATACATCTTCCTTTGTTTTTTCCCCCTTTCCCCTCCCCCCCATTTCCCGTTCCTATCCCCTAGCTAGCCCCTCCCCATCCCATCCATGGAGAGTGATAAGACATACATATAATACAACAGCAACAAAAAATAAAATAACATTTATAATAATAATAATAAAATTAAAATAATAATAATAATAAAAATTATAAAAACAAATTTAATTTAAATTAAATACAAAAAGGAATCTTTTTTGTTGCCCCTGACAATAGCTTAGTTCACACCTAGCTGAGAAGCCAGGGGCTACAACCCCCACCTATCTCTCTACATAATACGGACGGTATTGATCTATTTGTGATGTGAAATTATTCTTGGCCCGGTACCAGGCCGATCGGGCTTGAGAGGTTAAACCTATTCTGATCTGAAGATCTGTCTACGATGTAATCGATGAGTCCGGTTCCACCACACCACCTTCTTTGGAACTAGGGGAAAAAAATGGGAATAGAACCCACTGCTTTCTAGTTCAAGAGAAAGGAGCAATGACCTCCTTCGCAAGCGGTTCTTTGATCCCCTCTGAGAACGCCGCTGCGCCTAGCGGGGCATGGCGGCTGCATCTCCCACACCCCTGACGACGTAGGGGGAGAAGCTGTACACTCGAATCTGTAACCCTGTTATAGCCATTATATCACGTCGGTGGGGAGATTGCATTCTCCTTCCCATGACTTAAAATACTCCATCAGCGGCTGGGCTCATTGCTGTGGGGTGTATTTCCTGTGAAGTCAAGTGTTCCTCTATTAATCCCCTTGGGGAAATTCAGGTGTCATAACAGCAGAGGGGAGGGGGGGGGGGGGGTACAGGCATGAAACAAAAAAAATATATATAGTAGAATAGAATAGAATAGAATAGTAATATAATGGCAATATATTATAGGCAATAATCGATAATAGTATACTACATATGTCATAGTACTGCAGCGTCTGTGCAGTGTTTAGTAGCTGGGAGTCAAGATAGTCTTAACAGTTCTCGAGTTCTCTAGCTGTTAGTTCTTTAACTATTGGCAGCAGTCCATACCCACAATTGTGAAGCCTGGTGGCTACTGGCACAAAGGACTGGTTGAGGCGACGTGCGGAGTGTGTCTATGGCTGAATGTGGTGGGAGGGGTTTCCCAGGGTAGCATGCAGCCTTTTCCTCATCCTCCTCTCTGCCACCACCTCTAGCTTGACCAGTTTGACACCCACTACGAACCTAGCCTTCCTCATCAGCTTTTTCAGCTTGTTAGTGTCTCTTGAGTTGATATTACCTCCCCCCCCCCCCCCCCCCCCCCCCCCCCCCCCTCCTGTCTTGCTGGTCCCCTGGGATAGCTTCCCCCCTCTGAGCATAGCTTCTGATAGCTGTTGCATAGCCCAAGGCGGGCCATAGGGGGGCCCTAGGAGGGAGAGAGGGGCACACTCCACCTGCACCGTGCTCAATGCACTGGTGGGTGAGAGCAGGGCATCCCCTGATGACCTCCATCATTCTAGCTGGAGCTTGTGGGAGACATGGATCTTACATTTATTTTCTTGCTTGAATGTGCCTGGTAGGAAGCCCTGGCAGCATCAGGGCAGTGAAGGGGGGCACCAGTGGAGAACGTCCCACATCCAGGTTGATTTGTCACAACGTACAAACATACACTGCTGTAGAGTCTCCTGGGCCTGGGGCTGATCGTTCAGGGTCGTGTCGAGGGTCGTAGAGGTGGTGTTGAGGGTCGTAGAGGTGGTGTCGAGGGTCATAGAGGTGGTGTCGAGGGTCGTAGAGGTGGTGTCGAGGGTCGTAGAGGTGGTGTCGAGGGTCGTAGAGGTGGTGTTGAGGGTCGTAGAGGTGGTGTCGAGGGTCGTAGAGGTGGTGTTGAGGGTCGTAGAGGTGGTGTTGAGGGGCGTAGGGGTGGAGTTGAGGGCGTAGGGGTGGTGTTGAGGGGCGTAGGGGTGGTGTTGAGGGGCGTAGGGGTGGTGTTGAGGGGCGTAGAGGTGGTGTTGAGGTGTGTAGGGGTGGTGTTGAGGTGTGTAGGGGTGGTGTTGAGGTGTGTAGGGGTGGTGTTGATGGGCGTTAGAGGTGGTGTTGAGGGGCGTAGAGGTGGTGTTGAGGTGTGTAGGGGTGGTGTTGAGGTGTGTAGGGGTGGTGTTGAGGGGCGTAGAGGTGGTGTTGAGGTGTGTAGGGGTGGTGTTGAGGTGTGTAGGGGTGGTGTTGAGGGGCGTAGAGGTGGTGTTGAGGTGTGTAGGGGTGGTGTTGAGGTGTGTAGGGGTGGTGTTGAGGGCGTAGAGGTGGTGTTGAGGTGTGTAGGGGTGGTGTTGAGGTGTGTAGGGGTGGTGTTGAGGGGCGTAGAGGTGGTGTGGAGGTGTGTAGGGGTCTTGACATCAACCGCCCTCTCATTCCCTCCACGTCTCTCCCTCTCTATTCCCAGCTACTGACTTCCCAAGCAAATGGAATGCAACATTAGCATTTGTATACATACTGTAGAAATACACTGTGTTATCCCAACGAATAGTAGTATAGTTGCCGTCAACATGTTTGCTCATTATATGACCACACTATACAAATTTGAGTAATTGTAAAAGCATATATAAATACTAGACACCCTAAACATGGTGTGTACCAAAAATATTTGTCCTATATTTATGTTAACATACTTTACTAACTGTTTTTGTGGGAGCTTTGATGCAGCCATCCTCTTTCTCATTGTACAGCCAGGATGTAAACACCTCTGGTCATGTGACAATTTACAATATACATGTGACACTGCACATATTTCATTGAGACCCTTTATTATTTCAATATGTGTTGGAAATACATTGATACATTATTCAGTCAAATAAAATAAAAATAAAAAAATTATTATTATTATTTATTATGAACCTTATTACGCTCACTATTGTGGCCAGTGGGATTAATACACATATAAATATCTTACAGTCTGATGCAATGGATGTGCAAATTAATGAGCTGAGATATTTGTCATAGACTATTATACATATAGTGCAAGCGGGAGGTAGTTAGCGACAGGGCACCTCCGTCTAGGCTCATGGGTGTCTCGGAGACTCTAGGGCCTCTTAAGCATGCTCGCACGAGGGCTGATGTGACAGAGGCTGACTGCTACTCTTCCATTTTCCCAGTTAGTGGGGCTGATGGAGAGGGAAGTGTTACTCCCCACTTGGAGTCGGCCTTGGCGAGGCTGTAGAACAGACATGACAGACCACCCTTATGGTGAAGAAGAACTGTGCCAGAGAGTGGGGCAAATCCACCCCGGGCTTAGGCAGGGAGTGTCTGTGTGTGTGTGTGCGTGTGCGTGTGTGTGTGTGGGGGGGGGGGGGGGTTGTGGGCTGACCAGGAACTTGCGTCTGACAGTGTGTGGGTGTGAAGGGGGGCACTGTTGGAACAAGGCTTTTACTGTGGAGATGTGCAGTGCTAGTTTAATTCTACAGTATATTGAAACAAAACTTTTATGGGGGGGGGGGGGGTGTGAGTTCATATTTGTGGCACTAGTGTGAGTAGGGGGAAAGGGTCTTGCCACCACAAAGATATATAAATATGCAGTAGCATCCCCTGTTGGGGTTAGTTATTACTCAACATTGAATAACATTAAATAAATGTATTTTTTTATGAACGACAATATCTAATGATAGGAACTTTAATTAATCATTTTCGTATTTGTGCCAGTTTTACAAGGAACATATTTAAACGTTTCATACTCCTGGCTGTTGTACAGAGGCTGTCAGTGGACCCTGTCAGTAGCACTGATGACAGGAGCTAATGTTACGCATCATTGTTGCGAGTTGCATTGCAAGGACCGGATGTACACAGAGAGAAAGATCATTGCACAAATATCCAAGTTACCTACAGTAGTAGCCTAGTCCAGGAAGTCTAAAGAGTGTTAATATACAATAGTATATAGTTTCTCTGCAGCAAGGTTTACAACACTGTTGCTAACCAGGTAGGATGTGCTTCATCTCAGTATTCAGCTGAATGTGCTCTCAGGCATCGGCGTGCTTACATCACCATGAATTGTTTTGCACTGCTGTTTTTCTGAAAATACGTACTGTACGCGGTATTATCTTTGGCGATGATTCTTTTTCCAACATAAGAGCTAGCAAAACAAATTGGTATGTGGAGAGGCAATTCTTTCCTGGATTTGCAAAATCCCTTAATATCATTTTGCACATCCCGTCCTCACAATGTAACCCTTGCAAAACAATGACTGTACTTGAGGCTACGACTGACCACTCATATTTGATGTGGAGAAAGAAAATATTGATTTGGGAACAATGAGATGTCTGGCAAGCAAGCCGGCCTTTTTGTCAAACAGACTGTCAGATAATCCACTTTGTTGTGAACCATAGGTAACGTTATTGACAGAATGGCATCAGTCGAGTGACAGGTGGTTGTCAAGCAGATGCTAAGGTATCGCAGAGGGACTATAATGTAAGTCAGCAGTGAGCAAAACATAGTGATAACAATTATTATATTTGATGTAAATAAATTACACATATTTCTGGTCTTTGGCAAGTGGCCATGGTATAAGCGGAATAATCAAAGTGTAGGTGTGCGTTAAACAGTTTTAAGGCACTTTGCTTCAAGCAATCAAGTACCAAAATGAAGCTGGCTACACAGCGGATTATTTTAAAAAGCAAGATAAGAGAAAAGAAGAGTGATGAGAGAGTCTGTTCTGTCGCTCTTCTCCTGCCGTCTCGCTGAGTTATTCTCCCGCCTGGTCCCAATCCGGTGACTAATTCTGTCTCTCACCTTAAAATGAATAAAATTATGCTTATGCAACAAACGCAAACCATGACCCCGAAACCCCATTCAAATGTCATCCTACGGGGAACAGCTATATAGATTGTGACAGTCCATTATAGGCAACTCTTACTGAACATTTTAAAGCAGCACAACAAGACAAATACAAAACCTGTAGTGACAGACGTGTGACCCAAAACACAGAGCCTCCTCCTGACAGGTTGTTAGCGCTTAGATGAAAATATTCGCTCAATGGGGGAGAATGAAATGGTTGGCGACAGTGACTCAGGAGGTAGATTGGTCCTCGGGCAATCAGAATGTTTCTGGTTTCATTCCGGCTTCTCCCGGCAGCCAGTCAAAGTGTCCTTGAGCAAGACACTTAACCATCAACTGATGAACAGGTTGGCACATTGCATGGTTGCCTCCGCCCTGCCCTCTGTGTGTGATTGTCTGAGTGAAGTTGTAAAGAGCTTTTAGAGTCCGTTAACCATCCATTTCAACACTGAAAGAGGATCTTGTTCCATCCCTGTATTATCGATCTATCTAAGTGTATTCATTATTCTAAATGGGTTCAAGTACAAGTTTCAACTTTTGTTTTATTTGTCACATATAAGATACATGTACTTTATAGTGAAATGCTTGGTTCTGCATGACCCTCCTGAGATTGTGCTTCTACAGTAAAAAACTTAAAGAGTAAAGACCAAACACTAAATAACACTAACCACACAAAATACTAAATACAATATACAAAACTAAAATCTACAAAATGCAGAAAAAAATGTTTATGCAAAAATGAGGTAGTGCAAATGTATAACAATGAATAGATAAATAATATGTTGGTGTAATGTTAAAAAAGTGTTTAAAGTGTCTAAGTGGATGTTTAAGGTGAGGTGTGCATGTGGATGTTGTGTTCAGTGAATGTAGAATGGATGAGTTAATGTTACAGTGAGTCCACATTGAGCAGCCTGGGGATAGAAGCTCCTTTTGAGTCTCTCTGTGCTGGCCATGAGACTCCACACTCAGCACTACAAAGAGGCAGTTGTTTGGGTTGCTATAGTCTTTGACTATTCTCTTAGCGAGTTCATTTATAATGTCAACCACTGTTAATGTTAAGGTCCTGAATAGACTAATGTGCAGCCATGAGGCCAAGTACAGCCAATGATGTTTGGTACAGCGTGATAAATGGTGTATGTATCCGAGCCGAGCAGATCGGGTACATACACCGGGACTGTTGAGTGTCTTCCCATACATCAGGTACAGTATGTACCATTATTAAACTTTGATCTTACTAACAAATCCAAAATAAGAGAAAATAAGTGGTCTTAAAACAAATACTTAAATTATTCATACACAGAATTTAAGATACAATCTGAAATAACGTTTTTCCATGAGGCCCAATGTCATTTATGCAGCAAGAAGGTCCTGGGTTCGATTCCCACTTGGGGACCAGGCTTCCGGGTTGCCAGGTACCCAGGTGGGGTATCTCCCGGGCCTTTCTGTGTGGGGTTTGCATGTTCTCCCTGTGCTCGCAAGGGTTTCCCCTCCAGAAAAAGAGATAAACATGCAGAACAGATCGCTAACGGTGTCACGTCCCTGAGAAAGACGGACAGGAGCCTTTGGATTGGTCCCTGGGCGCTGCCCCACGCCGCAACCCATATCTGCTCCCGGCTGCCCTTGGGGGTAAGGATGACGGAATGGGTCAAGCGGAAGGACAACATGTAATCTGTGACCAGATTTTGTTTTTAATGCACGTGTGTATACCTGTGTGTCGCCCATCGCATGTATGTGATGTTGCATGACTATGCTGCAATGTGTGTGTGTGCACATTGTGCAATGAATAAAGACTTCTTCACAGTCCAGTTGAATCTTTGTATAGCCAAATCTATCTAATTTGTATAGCCTTGACATTGAGGTTAGCATGCAGCTTCAACACCCGTTCCAGCCCATTGCATCACGAAATAACTAAACTGGCAGGCTGTGGGAAAGCAAAATACAACAAATCCAAGAAACTCAACAGCAAACGGACTCCTCGCAAGAGACAAAGTTGTGGTTGGAGGATGCTGGGTCCCCGTGCACAGTGTGCAGTCTAGCGTTAATTGACAATTAAGGTTAACATACACATCATTGTGGCCTCTAAGCCAGCATATCTACTCTACCAGTCCCTAAGGCGGCGTTTTTAATGGGGAATCAAAGCATGTGTGTTGGTACGATCTCTCTACATGCTGTATGCCTGAGGCAAAACTAAAGAGTCATGGACTATGACCACTTAATTTCCTTTCAGTCCTCATCAAAATCACATGTAAAAAAAGAAATCCCTTGATCAGTGTGATTTCCATGGACACCTCTCTCTCTTCATTTCTCTCTCGTGTTCTCTCCCCACCAGTTGTGTCCTAGGGAGTGTATATGTTCCCTGCTCCTGAAAAAAGGGTCCTATGTTCCTCGCTCTTAAAAAATTGTCCTGTTTCCCAGGTCCTATGTTCCCCGCTCCTGAAAAAGGGTCCTATGTTTCCCGGGTCCTATGTTACCCGCTCCAGAAAAAAGGGTCCTATGATTCCTGGGTCCTATGTTACCCGCTCCTGAAAAAACGGTCCCATGATTCCTGGGTCCTATGTTATCCGCTCCTGAAAAAGGTGTCCTATGTTCCCCGCTCCTGAAAAAAGGGTCCCATGTTCCCAACTCCAGAAAAAAGGGTCCAATGTTCCCGACTCCAGAAAAAAGGGTCCAATGATCTCCACTCCAGAAAAAAGGTCCCCACTCCAGAAAAAAGCGTCCTATGTTCCCCACTCCAGAAAAAAGGGTCCAACGTTCTCCGCTCCAGAAAAAAGCATCCTATGTTCCCAGCTCCTGAAAAAAATGTCCGATGTTCCCCGGTCCCAAAAAAAGGGTCATGTTCCCCGCTTCTGAAAAAAGGGTCCTATGTTCCCCGGTCCCAAAAAAGGCTTCTAGATCCCTTCTTCCATAAGATCTTCAAGCAAATTAACTACTACCGTCTAATCCCTGGAGGTCAATGAGTTAATGAGTGAATATTATTTTTGTTTGTTTTGGGACCATTTTGGAGAATTATTGAAGTGGAAAATAAGGATTGGATTTTGTAGTTTCTGGGAGGAACTGTTTTCTCTTAGTCGTTTGCCTCACTTGGACTGTTGAATACACATAATTTAATTGAGATGTATCTGTTGTTAAATGTTTTATTGCTTGTTGGCCTGTACGTATGTTTTTCTTTTGGTTATGTTTTCTTGGGGGTTTGAGTGTGGTGTTTTATCATACTGCTCTATGCTTGAGTCATGTGTGTAGTTGACTAATAAAAAAATATTGACTCACAACCTGATGAAAATCGGTTTAGGTGCTGACCTAACTGGCACCCCAAGCAACCGGTGATACAATATTATGTTAGTAGTATGTTGGTCATGTTTATTAAAAAGCACCTTAATGTAACTGCTTTGTGGTCAATTCTTAATTTAAACATAAATATTTGTAATAATGAGAAAGAGCGAGAACAGGTCCTGCCCATGCCAGGGGGGGGGGGGGGGGGATATCCCATTGTCTCTATTGACTTTGTATTTCATGACCAATAAAATTACCACCGTGTGGTGGGATGCACTAACCCTAACCCAAATACACTACCCACAGGGTAACTAGGGACCAGTGTGGTGGGATGCACTACCCACAGTGTGAAGCGGGACCAGTGTGGTGGGATGCACTACCCTCAGGGTAAAGCGGGACCAGTGTGGTGGGATGGACTACCCACAGGGTAAAGCGGGACCAGTGTAGTGGTGGGATGCACTACCAAAAGGGTAAAGCGGTACCAGTGTGGTGGGATGCACTACTAACAGGGTAAAGCGGGACCAGTGTGGTGGTGGGATGCACTACCCACAGGGTAAACAACCCGGAAATGAGAGTTCATGGAGGTTATTTTCCTCCTACAGTACCTGTCTGGTGCTCTTGTCTGCTCTGTGCTGTGCATGTCCAAATGTGTCCTAGATCCCGGTCAGGGGGTTCCATCTCATAGCTTGTCGTAGCCCCAGGCTCGCCTCGGGTTGCGATATCGTCAACTGACCCGAGTCCCAAATTAGATCTAATCTAGTCTTCAGCCAAGCAAATGCAGTCCCTGTTGCCCCCTCTGGTAAGCCATATATTTCCTGTATTGCAGCAATCTCCCCCAAAATATAGGCATAAATTATTCAGGGCAGACCCTTGTGCATCCCTAGCAATGGTGGAGCTCACTAGGCTTAAGAGATGAAATGATGGCTCATGTTTAAAGCCATATAATTTTAACTGTTTACTATTTAAAAAAAAAAGTTTACCCATGTTTAACATTCATAGCCTATTCTCAAGATATCTGTAAAAAATTACACATATTTTCGAATTTTAACCACTTAAATTAGTGTTTGTTTGATACCACGTGAGTTTTTATGGAAAAAAAACGGATAAACCGCCATATTCACCATATATCTATTATTTTTTTCCACTACTTTACAGCATATCAAAACGGGACAAAATACCTGTGAATAAGAATCTGCCATTATAAAAAAGAAAGGTAGACTATTTCGGTCAGAAATAGCGGTCAGAAATAGCCGAGAGTCTAACGTTAGAAAGGACCGGTATAACTAATATTTCTAGCGGGGGTACAGTAGACTGATTTGCCGGTATATTTCTCAACACAGAGCCCCTCCCATGGTAGAGCGAGCCCTCTCTCGTCTCACCAGTGAGCAGCCGGGAGCAGAGGGGCGTGACCAATCACAGTGAACTAGCTGGCTGGTGACACAACTCACACAAGTGGGCTCGCTCTGTGAGGAAAGTATATTCGACCGTGGTGCATACAAATATTCATTTCTACATTTTATACATAATATCCCAGCGTTTCAACCAGCTGCACATTATACTCACATTATGTGCTCATTAGAAAAAAGAATTTACGCATATTGGTCTGGACATGGCGAAACGCATGTTTATGAACATACTGAAGAAAAAAGACAAATAGATTTCTTTATAATTCATTTTATTTTACATGTGTTACAAACACAATCACTGTGGTGTTTGCACACTGACTTTGTGCACATATGACATTGCCTCTCCATTCGGGTTCTTTTCCCACAGCGCCCGGCGCAGCAGCAGCAGCAGCGAGACCACCACCACCGGCTAAGCGCACGGCACGGTGGTGGTTGTCTCGCCGCTGCTGCTGCTGCCGGTGCCCGCGGGGCAACCTCTCTCGGATTGCCACCTGCGGCATGAGAAGCTTGGTTGCCATCTCGTCGATAAATAGCCTCCGTCTGTACTTCCTCCCGACGTTCCAGCCTGGTTATATTGCCAGCCACAGCACCAATGCGTTGTAGAGGGACATGTCCAGCATGTTCGAGAAGAACTTCATCGGCCAGCGACGCGTCCCCCTCCGGCAATGAGAATGGCGCTGCTCCGACCGGCTGCCTTTCTGTTCGCTCCGTCGAGACTGTGCTTACTTTTGTTAATATTTATAGTTTTAAGAGTTTTGTCTGTACCAACAGTAGGTGCATTTAATGTGTATGACCGTCAGTCACTTATAGACATCGGATTACGGGAAACTTACCGATTGGATTACTCACTGGATCAGCTTTCCGAACCGCAACAATGGCCTGTGGAGATTCTCAGGAAAATGGGACCAGATCCCGACCCCAGGAACAAAGGAACCAGACGGCGTGGGAAGAGAGCTGGGATCCGTAACAGGCTGAGATCCAGACGACACCGAACGCCACTACCCAGTATATTGCTAGCCAATGTACAATCAATTGACAATAAACTGGACAATATCCGAGCAAGGATTCAATACCAAAGAGATGTTAGAGACTGCAACGTTCTCTGCTTCACCGAGACGTGGTTGACGCCGGACGTCCCAGACCACGCCATACAACCGGCCGACCACTTCTTCATCCACCGCAAGGACAGATCAGCAGAGTCCGGCAAACAACGTGGAAGAGGTATCGCCTTCATGTTTAACAACAATTGGAGCGATCCAACTAACGTGAAGGAATTATCGAACCACTGCTGCCCAGACCTGGAATATATAACCATCAAGTGTCGTCCTTTCTTCCTCCCGAGGGAGTTAACGGCGATCGTCCTGATCGGAGTGTATATTCCACCGCAAGCCAGTAACAACGTCGCGCTCTCCAGACTCCACGACGAGGTAAATAGAATACAAGCGGCGAACGTTAACGCCGCCATTTTAGTGGTGGGTGATTTCAATAGCGCCAATCTGAGAAAGGTATTACCTGACTTCTATCAGCATGTGACTTGCAACACCAGAGGCGGTAACATCCTAGATCACTGTTACATGCAATTTAAGGGTGGCTACAAGGCTCATTCTGATAGTGGCTTTGGTAAATCAGATCACGCGTCCATTTTCCTTTCACCAAAGTACAAACAGAGAATCAAAAGCACTCCTGTAGTCTCGCGAGAGGTGCAGAAATGGGATTTGACGTCAGAGGAGACGCTCCAGGCTGCGTTTGACTGCACAGACTGGAACGTGTTCCGCGACACAGATAACATTAATGTCTACACGGAGACAGTGCTGGACTATGTTTGTACTTTGGTGGAAGAAACAATCCCCACTACCAAAATGAGAGTTTACCCAAATCAAAAACCCTGGGTAGACAAATCCGTCCGTGAAGCTCTGAGAGAGCGCACCAAAGCATACAACGACGGCCTAGTGGCAGGCAACATGAATGACCACAAGGTGGCGCGATACAACGTAAAGAGGACAGTGACAGAGGCCAAACGGCGCTACAGGGATAAAATTTAACTCCAGTTTGAACAAGCTGACTCTAGAGCTATGCGGCAGGGGCTCAAAACGATGACAGACTACAAAGGCGCCTCCCTCAAACTGAACAGTGACATCTCCTTAGCAAATGACCTCAATACCTTCTATGCAAGGTTTGATGCTGGTAATAACAACACCAGCCCACAAGCCACGGCAATGGGGGGGGGGGGGGTCTGCTGCTGATGGAGACTCAGTGTTCAGGGTAACAGAGCATGAGGTGAGGCGGACCTTTAAAAAAGTGAATATCAGGAAGGCAGCAGGTCCGGACGGCATCCCCGGCCGCGTCCTAAAAGTCTGTGCCGACCAACTAGCCCCGGTATTCACTGACATATTTAACCTGTCCTTAGAACAGGCTGTCATCCCCACCTGCCTGAAGAAGTCCACTATTATCCCTGTACCCAAAAAATCCAAGCCTGCTTGCCTCAACGACTACCGCCCTGTAGCTCTCACCTCCATAGCCATGAAGTGCTTTGAGAAGCTAGTAAAGGGCTACATCTGCTCCTCCCTCCCCATCAACATGGACCCCCTGCAATTTGCATACCGCCCCAACAGGTGCACGGAGGACGCCATAGCCCATGTGCTGCACACAGCAGCATCACACCTGGACAAGAGGCAGGGGAACTATGTGAGAATGCTATTCATCGACTACAGCTCGGCATTCAATACCATAGTCCCCTCCATACTCATAGCCAAGCTCAGGGACCTGGGCTTGAACTATGACCTCTGCCAGTGGGTCCTGGACTTCCTGACGGGCAGACCCCAGGTGGTGAGAGCAGGCAACTGCACCTCCTCATCCATCACCCTCAACATAGGGGCCCCCCAGGGCTGTGTTCTGAGTCCCCTCCTCTACTCCCTGTACACACACGACTGTGTGGCTCAGCGGAGTAGCAATACAATCATCAAATTTGCTGACAACACAGTGGTGGTGGGCCTGATCTCTGCCAATGACGAGAGGGCCTACCTGGAAGAGGTCAAGGTCCTGGCGGGATGGTGCCAGGAAAACAGCCTCTCCCTGAACGTCAGCAAAACAAAGGAGATGATTGTGGACTTCAGGAGGTCGGGGGTCAAGGACTACAGCTCCCTCAGCATCGACGGGGCACCGGTTGAGAGAGTCAACAGCTTTAAGTACCTCGGAGCCTACATATCCGAGGACTTGACATGGACCACACACATTGACAGTGTTGTGAAGAAGGCACGACAACGCCTCTACTTCCTCAGGCGCCTAAGGAAGTTCCAAGTCAGTCAGAAGATCCTTAAGAACTTCTACTCATGTACAATAGAGAGCATCCTGACTGGCAACATCACCTCCTGGTTTGGGAATAGCACTGCACAAGACCGAAGCAGACTACAAAGAGTGACACGTTCAGCCGAACGCACAATTGGAGGGGGGCTCCCCACCCTCCAGAACATTTACAACAAGCGTTGCAGGGGCAAGACTAAGAGAATCATTAAAGACTCCAGTCACCCGAACAACTGCCTCTTTGAACTGCTGCGGTCAGGCAAGCGATACCGGAGTCTCAAGGCGAGCACAGAAAGACTCAGAAGAAGCTTCTATCCCCAGGCCATCAGGCTGCTAAACGAACAATGAACACTACACAACAACAACCATCAAACGCACATAGCACACACATCCACACGCACACACTCACTTTAAACAAACACACTGTAGCACCCACCCCACACACTTTATAGCACACACTCACTTTAAACAAACACACTGTAGCACCCACTACCCACACTTTATATTTATTGATGAAGGATTGCACTACAACTCGTACACCTTACTGTAAATTGTACCTAAATTGTACCTCATCCCATTTCTGCTTTGCACTATATAGTACTGTACATTAGTACACTGCATAGTATTGTATATTATATGGTAACTCAGTTACGTCTATTCTGCATCGAACATTGTACATATGTCTATACTGAACACTGTGACCTCATTTTCTACTTTTCTACTTCTAAATTACATGCTATACTATGTTATTTGATACTATCTTGTCTAGCACAGTCTCTGGAGCGTAACAGTAAGAAGCATTTTGTATAAAAGTATTCTGTACTTCTGTATGACAACTATTAAATAAACTTAAAGAAACTTAAACAACTGTAAACAACGGGCCACCTCCCCGAACAATTGCTTTCATCAGTCGCACCTGCGTAAACAACCACTGCCTCCCGCGAATATTGTTTTGGCCCACTTTGCCGTACATGATTGAAGCTTCTGTGCATGACCTGTATCTCACACACACGACCCGCCCCCCCCCCCCCCCCCCCAATATTGTTTTGGCCCACTTCAGGGGAACGTGTTTGAAAGTGACCCTGTCTGTCCCCATGCTGCTCTTCCATCTGCACACACACACACACACACCCACACACCGGAGCAGTAGACTGTGGCTGCAGCAGCCACATTCCCCCGGCCTCTTGCATGGTTAGTAGCCGGTGGTCTGCAGTGTTATTACGCCAACTTGTGTTCGAGATCGGCATCATGGGTCTTTGATTGATGGATTGGTCGAAAGCTTGATCACTGACTGTGTTGTACAACACTGCATTTTATATTTATATCGAGAATTTAACGAATGAGAGCAGATTTAAAAATGGTTAAAAATGCTGTTTTAACATGGGAGCGGATGGGAGTAGAAAAAGGGACCAGGGGTAAAGAAGGCACTAAACACTATAAGTATTGTTTTAGAGTGTTTCATATTATAAGCGTTTCACACAATGAACATATATGTAAAATTAAGATATTTACCCAATTTCATGAAATAATAATAAACACAGACACCGCTGTGCTCACACACACACTCAAAATATTTCAAAAAAGTAGAAAAAGGGACCAGGGGTACACAAGGGTTAAAACTGACATCCGTCCTCCTCCCCTTGATGGCAATGTGGCAGTCTCCATTAAGTCCTCTGATCCACACCTGTATATATTCAGTATATATTTGTCACTGCCTTAGGCATTTATAAGGACACTATCTGTGATGTTTATCCCAACCGTATGCAGGAGCTCGATTCTTACAGTATATAGCCCTTATCTGTGAGTTACAGCACCATTATGGGGGAACTGTCTTCCACGATTACCACCCTGAGGTGTTAGGTTTCAATTCAGGTGGCGAAGTGGGGGGTATTTAACTTACGAGAGTTTACACCAAGGTTCTACCATTGCAAGGTTTCAACTTCGTTACACTCACCTTTATAAACTCACTTCACAGTGACCCCAGCTAGGAGAGCTGTGCTCAACCATATATGGGACCCGGCACGGCGGCACGGTCTAGGCCCCCTTGTTAAGGAGCTCACAATACCCCAAAATGTTGCCCAATTCAGAAAAAGGTCGAAATGGAGATATTGGCAATTTCGAGTGCTTTGAAATGTTCTCTATCTGTCTCCTAATTTGCAAAGCATAATATGACTTGTAAATATGTTAACCTCTTAAGCCCGGAGCCCTATTCTCTGAAAATCCGCCTAAAATACATACCTAAGTAAATGGAATATTGCTCCACTTCTGCAAGTACCATTTGCATATTCTCAGTGAATGTATTCCCAGTGTCAGAAATATTGTGTCTATTACTAGGCTTGCTTAAATTGTGATGAAACAAAGGAGAATATGAATTATGATTTTTCTTTGCATCTTTGACAGTGAATAACACCATGCAAAAAATTACCAGACATGTAAACCTGCTACTGATCTCGTTCAGTACCTTCTTGAGATCATGTGTACAAAAAAATCTAAGGAAATTAATAAAGGGAAGATGATTAAACAGAAGGTTTTGTAGATACAGTACTAAATTCTCCCATCCGGACCAATGCAATTTGAAATATTATTATAGAATTTAGAATAGCAGGCTTATAAATTACCTTATTATAGCCAATTCGCACATTTATGGATTGTGCCAAATCGTATATATTTCAAATGCCCGAGTTCAATTTGGATTTAGTATCACCAGGGCCCAGGAGTTCAAAACATTGAATCCCTATTGATTGATTGATTGATTGATTGATTGATTGATTGATTGATTGATTGATTGATTGACATTTTTTATTAACAGATTGCATAATAGGTAGTACAGTACAGCTCAATACACACAATTGTTAAAGGGATGCAGACCAGAGAAAGACTTTCTCAGGGTCCCCCATTTTCAATTCATAATGAGTTGAAATGAATGAATACAAATATGATCCAATCAGATAGGGATTACAAGTTTTGAACTCCTGGGCCCAGGCGTGCATAAGAACAGATAATGAAATCTACTGTATGTACAGTCGCTTTTTTATTTTTGCCAGGGTGCCACAATTATTATAATTTTTTATCCACTTTTTCTCCTTTTTTTCTATTTTTCTCCCATCCCAATTTCGCTGTGCCAATTCTTCCCTCCCCTGTCTTGAACGTTGCTCGCATATGCCCCCCACTGGCCAGTTGTAGGGAGGATAGAAGCCTCGCATCACGTGTCCCCTCTGATACACAAGGAGGCAGCCTGTCACATCTTTTCACCTGCCAGCGCGGACTCTCATTGGCGAGGTGTAACGTGTGGGAGGCTCACACTACCCCCGCCATTTCCTGTCTCTGCTGTGCAGGCGTCCCCCAACCGACTTGTAGGAGTCGCTGTCCACAACGTCCAGATTACCACCCATCGACTTCCACCCGCTAACTCTGCCAATTGAGTTAGTATGACGGCCGGCCCAAGCCGGAGGCAACGCCGACAGCCGGATTCGAACCCGGTGTCATTTGCGTTGGTGACGAGCGCAATGTCCACTGCGCCACCCAGCCGCCTAGGGTGCCACCATTTTGAAACTAATTTCAAATCTAATTGTTGCTAACTGCTAGAAATAGGGTAGACAAACTAACTGCGCTCCCATATATGCCAATAACGTTAAGTTTTGTGGTTTATTATCCCGAGTAATAAGAGATATAAAAAATGCATACACACGGCTGGGTGGCGCAACGGAGATTGCGCTCGTCTCGAATCCAGGTGTCAGCATTGCCTCCGGCTTGGGCCAGCCGTCATACTAACTCGTTTGGCTGGATGGAAGTCGTGGGTGGTAATCTGGCGTTGTGGACAGCGACTCCTACAGGTCAGGTCAGGGCGCCTGCACAGCAAAAGACAGGAAGTGGTGAAGGCAGCGTGACCTCCCACGCGTTACACTTCAGCAATGAGAGTTTGCGCTGTCAGGTGAAAAGAGAGCCGCTGGCTGTCTCCGCATGTGTCGGAGCAAGCATGTGGTAGACGTCAGGGCTCCCTTGTCCGACCAGTAGGGGGCACATGCGCACAACGACCAGGTAGGGGAGGGGGGAATTGGCATAACGACTAAATTGGGATGGGAGGAAAAAGCACAGAAAAAATCAGGCGGAGAAAAAGAGGATAAAAAAAATTTAAAATAATGCATACAGAAGTAATTTGTTTGAAACCCCATAGAGGCCTTTGGGAAGTGTGGTTCGAAAAAATTCCAACGCTCATCGAAAGCTCTCGGTGACCTCTTCAAAATGGCCACAAAAAGAAAACTACAATTCCCGATGTGAACATTTTCTAAAATGGGTGGCTTTCACGACCAAAACAATAGTAAAACGAAAACGAAAACCTATTGGTAAACTAACATATTTATGATAATATACATTATAACTGCTGTTGTGACATGGTTATGATGTTTATACTAGAATATGTTTGAAAAATTAAACGATACTTTTGTCAGACAGTCTAGAGTCTAGACAAATAGATTTATGACGTGATGTCATTTGCGGTCCGCCGATGGACCGCACAGGTGGAAGAGGTTAGAGGTTAGATCGTGTGGCTGTATTATTTCCAATGCAGTATAAATAATTACAGTTCTGTCGGAGGGGAGTGGCTAAGTACTTTCAGTCTCAGGTGTCGGAGATGTGCAGAAATGACAGCTACCAAATCCATTCCGAGACAACGGACATGGACCCAGTACTTTATTGGCGGTGTGAAAATATGCAGAGAAACATTAATATCTTTGGAACCGTTTGTGTTAAATTGTATCTGAATCGGGAGATTATCTTCTCTCCGTCAAAATGTAAGTCTCCTGCCATATTTTGCTCCCCTTCGCGTAATTCAGGTTTCTCCGGAACACATTTTCATTTTTTTTTCATTCATTTTATTTTGTTTCGTACATGGGGGTACAGTTAATCTTTGCACAATATCACCAACATCTTTTTTTTTTTTTACATGATACACCCATGGCCGAAAAGGAGCAGGATGAAGAAAACTTATGTTTCCTGCCCCCTTCCAAACTTCATATTTATTTTAACATAATCGTCAGCTCAAGTGCACCTTACAGCTTCATACCATATAATAATAATATAATAATAATAATCATTACCATAACTATGATAACAATAATAATAATAATAATAATAATAATAATAATAATAATAATAATGATAATATGACCATGAATAATAATAATAATAATAATAATAATAATAATAATAATAATAATAATAATAATAATAATAATAATAATAATAATAATAATAATAATAATAATAATAATAATAATAATAATAATAATAATAATAATAATAATAATAATAATAATAATAATAATAATAATAATAATAATAATAATAATAATAATAATAATAATAATAATAATAATGTAATAATGTAATAATAATAATAATAATAATAATAATAATAATAATAATAATAATAATAATAATAATAATAATAATAATAATAATAATAATAATAATAATAATAATAATAATAATAATAATAATAATAATAATAATAATACACTGTATTTGTATAGCACCTTTCATACAAGAATTGCAGCTCAAAGTGCTTCACAGCAGTAAAAAAAGATGAGCACAACATTGGCAGATCAAGAGCAATGCATAAAGTGCAGACATAAAGCATAAAATAGATAGCAGCAAAATAGACAAAGTCAAGGTAAGACATAGAACATTAAATCACATCGTTTTTCATATTAGGATCTAAGATCTAGGGTTAACTCGCCGAATGTTGAGCGCCAGGCCCAGGACCCCCGAAAACCAGAGTATAGTCGGGTTTTCATCGTTGTTTCTTTTATTCGATATTTCCATTCATAAAAACATGCCGGCAGCCTGTGTTATCACTGGGGATGAGTCTGAGATCGCAAAAGTCCAATACCGCCACCTAACGCCTTGCGGCCGCTATTGCACTCCATTTGAAACAATGTGGCTTTGTGTCTGGGCCGAGCTGCGGCCTGCGGGCGGAGTCTAACTACTCGGTCAAGCCAAACGCTTATAACGCATGCATCGACGAGGGTCAGGTTCATGTTCAATGCTGGATTATGTTGGCACCTTGATCGACATCAGTACTTTGAATGGCGATCAGATAATTGGAATATTCTTCTCGGGACAGATCCTGGTCAAGGTAAGGACTATATGGTATCCATATTGTGTTGATCCAAAAATTCCTTCATGCTGATCGGGGCGTGTGTGTGTGGTGTGTGTGTGTGGCGTGTTCCGTTGGTTGCGATCAAAGCACAGAGGCGCCCCCCCCCCCCCCCCCCCCTTCGTGCATCTATGATGAAACATAATACCGATAATCTAAATTTGATTTGAGAACAGTATCTAGTCCAGGGAAGAAGCGATAACGTGTTTACTAGAATACATGTTGCAGGCAATTCGCAGCATTTTGGAAATTACACCAGACCGCCCTGAAACTACACTCATATTCACGACGGTATAAAACGGAAATGTATGGATGGAACAATTATCTGTTTTTTGCATCTTGACTGGAAGAAACTCAATGACAATCGACCATATTATTAGATCCATAGCTATAATATATAATATAGCTTTAGGCCTGCAAACACAGCCACGTATCCCCATGTTAAAAGGCGCTGGCCTTTCAACAGTAACAGTAAACAGCGCCATCTGGCGCTCAAAGTGTTAATAGGCCTCTTTGTTTATGGTTTGATTATCACTGATACAAAGTAAAATAGTGCAGTGCAATACAATAGTTAGTCAAATAGAATAAAATAATGCAATAGTGCATTGCAATAAATTAGTTATCATCGTATTTTTTCAGGAGGCCGGTAAGGAGTGCATTACAGTAGTCGAGTCGGCTTGAGATAAAGCCATGGATCTGGTTTTCAGCGTCTTTTTGATTTATAAATGGCCGTACTTTAGCTATGTTTCTAACGTGGAAGAATTATGTTTTTGTCAACTTGTTGATTGTGATTTAAAGCTTAGAACCATACATACCATAACACCAAGACTTAACTCACTCAAATACAGTTAGCAGCTGGATAGACTACAGATGGAAATTAGCTTCTGCTAAATCTGGTGCAAACATATTTTCAACAATGATTAATTGTAAAAGAAAAAAAAAAAAGTAGATTCGGGGCTTTTCAGAAAACATTCGGGGCTTGAGCCCAAGTAGCCACCCCATAGCCCCGCCCCTGGCGCACCGCATACAGCACTACGGTGCAACATGGCCGACCAACCCACTCTGACCAACCCAACGACCCAACAGGAGCGCAATTAGAACTGGCTGACGTGCGCACGTTTGGCACAGGGGGCAGACGCAGAACACCCACCTTCAAATGCCGCAGCAATTAGGTCAAGAGGATCATACAGCAGTTTTAAGTAAGTCTCCCCTGGCAATGTCTTAATCTAACTTTAAAAAACTTAAACGAAAAAAGGCTTTTATTTTCCAGTATGATTATCACAATGACTCAAACGCAAGTGCAAAATAGTGCTTTCTACCTTCAATTTGTTGGTTAGATGACCTCCATGATAAATCTTGCTCTCAGTGAAGTTTCTCATAATATATATCGCTTAGCCATTATTCCACATTCCACAAACAGGCATGTTCCCATGGGCAGGGCCGGAACTAGCACATTTGGCGCCCTAGGCAAACTTCACCACTGCGCCCCCCCCCCCCCCCCCCCCCCTAAGAAAAGTCTAAATATATATACATTATTTTATCTAGAAAATAAATCGTATGTCAAAATATTGGTTGCAGATATAGAGGGATTCGCAAAAGCTGTTCAGAAAAAAATAAAAAGCCTCTGGGTGGCACTCTAGGCAACCTCCTATGTCGCCTCGCCTGTAGGAAGCTCAACAGCATGTGTGCGTGCGTAAGACTTGTGTATGCACGTTTGATAAATCCTGATTTTTCTGTGCGTAGAGACATTCTAAATTCTGTGCGTAGGAACTAAAATAGAACACTTTCTACACATTATTGATACATGAGGGCCCTGGTGCAGGGGCGGATTTAGGATTGTAGGAGATCCGGGGCTTAGCCCAGATAGGTGCTAGAGATAAAGGCATGGATCTGGTTTTCAGCGTCCTTTTGATTTATAAATGGCCGTACTTTAGCTATGTTTCTAAGGTGGAAGAATTATGTTTTTGTCAACTTGTTGATTGTGATTTAAAGCTTAGGTCTGAGTCTACCATAACACCAAGACTTAACTCACTCAAATACAGTTAGCAGCTGGATAGACTACAGATGGAAATGAGCTTCTGCTAAATCTGGTGCAAACATATTTTCATGTAACAATGATTAATTGTCAAATTTCTTTTTCTTTTTTTTTTTAAATAGATTCTGGGCTTTTCAGAAAACATTCGGGGCTTGCCAAGTAGCCACCCCCTAGCCCTCATTCTATCTTGCGCATTCTCATTGAAATCACAGACTCAAAACATGTGGCAACTTAACTGTGCATCTTTGCCAAGAACCTTGATATTTCATCCAACTACGGAGGTCTGGGTCAGAGAGTGTGCCTGGAGAGACACGATTCCAACCGTGGTCCTGCCTCATTCTCACAGACCGCATCGGAGCTGGCGGAAAGCCAGATAACGGACCTCTCCTATCTTGCTTGGACTCTCCTCTGGTTACAGCCTCCCGCGTTGCTAAGCAACTGCATCCCAGCTGTTAGACGCCTGTTGCTTTGCTGAAAGCGGGAGCTCTGTTAAGAACTTTGTTGAACCGAATTTCACGTTTGTTTGGACTATATCAACCTTCGCCAAACATATGACTCTATATGTCTACATAGTGCACATAATCCTTTTGCATATCTATACTATATCTATATCTGTACATATCCCTCTACTCTACTGTAGTTACGCTGCTGACTACTACCATACTGTCTTTATACCTGTATCAATATTGGTATTACAACTCTGTACCTATACAGTACATCTGATTAGCACTACACCCAGTAGTACTCATTTATATTTTATACCCAGTTTAATCACATGTACATTGTATATTACTATTGCACTTTACTGTTACATTTGCACTCTGGTTGGATGCCAAACTTCTTTATGATGTCATTATACAGCACAAGTACAGTACAAGAAATTTGAATCAAATCTAATCTAATTAATTTGGTTGAGATCCAGAGAGACTCCTGGACCACTGGAGTGATCAACTACAGACCAGGGAAGCTTCGTTTCATCAACATCATGCCCTGTCTTCCCAGAGTAAGCCTTGATCGCTTAACATATCAATTGGTATCCAATGCAAATGAATATACATTAGGCTAAGATTAGGTTAGATCAGTGTAGGTTTTTAAACAGTATCCTATGTACTCTGCAAGTGAGTAGCCTAATCTGTCATTCCAATTGATTTCTAAAACTAGTCTCCAACATAGCCTAATGATTTCCTATTGTTTCGTGGAGTTTTGATAGTATTATTTTGGTATTGTAATAAGCTATCCATTTCATTAGACTCTCAGGGTTATTTTCCACTGTATATTATACTCAAACACACACTACCTTTATGAGTTGTATCGCTGCTTAGTTAGGTTACTGTCTGGTTATATGAATGTGCAGGTCAAACCTTTGAAGAAACAAATTCATAATTCAGATTTTTAGCCTGATATAATGAGTTAGCCATCCATCTCATAGGTACTTATAATGTGCCCCTGTTTGTTAATTAATAGTGTCTCTCATCACTGAGTCATATTATAAATCATTTGACATTACTTCAATACATTTCAAATCTATGAATCCAGCAGGTGAAGAATAACGAAATGGATACAGTATGTGCACATACCTTGGAAGGGAATATATTTAGCAAGAAGGTGTAGATTCTGGGCCCCATGAAAGAATATATTTGTAGGCCCCCGATCCATGCGAGCGTGTGGCAGCGCATGTTGACGGAATCCGGCTATAGGGCGACAATAATGTGGTCAGGAGGCATGGTTTCTATCTTGAGCCTTAACTGGCGTGGTTTCTTTATTCACATTGCAGGAGCAGTAATACACAAGTCCTCCTCGTGAGAGGTAGGTGGGGGAAGAGAGATAGAGTAGGAGGAGACATATCTATTTATACTCGCCACCTGGTAGTGTCTTGAGTAGCTCCGCCTAGAACGCCCTCTAGTGGAAACCGTTATATATACAGTTAGACAGTTAATAACAATCCTACCTAGAACCTCTGACTTCAACACTCCCACTTAGGTTTGTATTAGCATACTGGATAACTTCTTCGAAAGACATTTTACAAAGGAAATAATATACTCCAAAAACATCAAAAGAATATGGCAGTCAATATCTACACACCAAACATGGCAAATCTCTTCAATTTCAATTTGGAAGCAGGTTTCGTCATAGCGTCTGCTACCATGTCGTCTGTTGGACAATACATCAGTGTCATCCTTTCTTCTCTGATGACAGATCTGATGAAATGGTATTTTATATCGACATGTTTACATCTCTGTCTGCACACAGGGTTTCTAGCAATCGCAATGGTTCCCTGGTTGTCCTCGTAAACAACAGTCTTCTTATATACATAGGTATCCATCCCTTCGAGCAGTTGTTCCAGATAAATACACTCCTGTATGGTCATAGCTAGAGCCATATATTCGGCTTCACAAGTTGATAGAGCCACGGTGGGCTGCTTCTTTGTTTTCCACGAAACCAGTGAGCTGTCTGCGTTCAAACTCACACAATATCCTGTGGTACTCCTTCTATCTGTGGTGTCAGCTGCCCAGTCTGCATCACTGTAGGCTTTAAGTCCTAGACCCTCGCTGCTCTTTCTGAAACACAGTTGTCTGTCTGCTGTACCTTTAAGATAACGAAAGACATGTTTTGCTGTGATCCAATGCTCCTCTGTGGGGTCAGCGAAATGCAGTGACAGTTTACTCACTATAAAACATAGGTCAAGGCGGGTACATGTTGTTAAATAAATGAGGCTACCCACAGCTTCTCTGTACATTTTTACATCTGTCAGTTTCTGAGCATCCTCCTGATATTCTAGTTTTTTATCACATGGTGTTTCCCTTGATCTACATTCTTGCATGTCGAAACGTTTCAGGATCTTTTCCACATATCTCTTCTGGGATTCAAAGTACATACCTAGAAAATGCTTTAACCTCCCAAGGTCTTTCATTTTGAATCTGGTGGAGAGCATCTCTTTCACCTGTGCTAGGCTTCTGGTGTTGTCTGCTGCTATGATCAAATCATCCACCCAAATGACGATGATCACTTTTCCTGACTCCTTTGACTCCCTCGAGTAAACACAGGGGTCTACTGGGTTCTGTAGGAAGTGATCTTCGATAAGGCATGTATGAAGCATCTCGTTCCAATTTCGCCCAGACTGTTTCAGGCCGTAAATGGATTTTTCCAGCGTACACACTAGCTTATCTCCTTTCTTTTCGTAACCCTCAGGTTGTTCCATGTATATCTCCCTATCTATGGGTGCGTTACATCCATCTGATGTAAAATTAAATTGTCCTCAGCTGCTTTCTGCACCACTACCCTTATACTGGTCAGATTGGCTGTGGGGGAGAATGTTTCACCGTAGTCTATCCCCTCCCTCTGACTGTAACCCTTAGCTACAAACCTCGCTTTGTACTTATCGTGGCCTTCAATACCCTCCTTGATTGAATACACCCATTTTCCTCACACTGTCTGTCTGCCCTCTGGTAACTTGGTTAGAGTGAAGGTGTGGTTGTCCTCTAGGGACCTCATCTCCTCATCCATTGCTCTCTCCTATTTACTTGATTCAGGGGACATTATGGCCTCTTTAAAGGTCTGAGGTACCCCACTAACTACCCTGTAGCAGTAATCAACGGTGGTGGGTGTACTGTCCTCCTCGTCACTCCCTTTCCGAGCATAGTCTGTCAGATACATTGGGGGTCTGTGTTCCCTTGAGGGATACCTTGCACTGCTTGGGGCACTTGACGTCACCCTCGGGTGCTCCTCATCATTGCCCTCTGGGGGTGGCTGACTGTCTGCCTGCACGACCGTGCTAAGTACACTGGGCTGATGTGTCTCTGTTTCTACACACCTTAGTCTGGAGTCCAGCTCTGGCTCCTCTGTCTGTGTCTCGCCCTCACATGTTGTCTTTGTGACAAACTTGACTAGCCTGTGTTTTTGCACTCCCCCTTTACCGGGATAATAAACCAGGAAAGCGGGGCTTCCCTTGTCATGCCCTACAAAGAGTCCTTTTTCACATCTGGACTAGAGCTTTCCTCTGTCCTGCAGGTACGCATAACACACTGATCCAAATCGGTGCATTCTGGCTAGATTACACTTCTTTCCTGTCAGTGCTGTATACGGGGTGGTGCCCGTGTGCATATTAAAGCACCTGTTTCTGGTGTAAGCGGCTTCTTGCACCGCATAGTGCCATAGGCTCTTAGGTAAGTTACTATCTGTTAGCTTACACCTAGCCATCTCGAAAAGAGTGCGCCATTCTCTCTCTGCCACTCCGTTCTGGTGTGGGGAATATGGACATGACGTCTCGTGTCTTATCCTGTTCCTCCTCAACAGTGATTGGAACTCTCTGTTTGTGAATTCGGTTCCGTTGTCGGACCTCAAACATCTTACATTACCATAAGGGGCTATATATATATTTTTCCGTGGCCTGGAGTGTGTCACTCTTTGCTTTAAGAAAGTAAACAAACACTGCCCCTGTGCACACGTCTGTAAAAGACTGTACATATCTAAAGCCTACTATGGACTTGTTTCTTACTGGACCGGCAAGATCTGTGTTAACCAACGCAAGTGGTACCTTTACTTTTTCTGTGGGATTTCTGTTTCTCGATTGAGCAAACTTCCCCTTTATGCACACGACACACATTCTTTATCAGGTCTACGCTTTTCACCTTCAATGTGCATGCCCTCTGTCACTGCTTGCAGTTTCAGTAAATCCTCGTAATTACAATGACCCATAATCTCATGCCATGTCTGAATATCGTGGCTGACGGTTACTTTACACATATCATTGTCATTACACTCTGTTTTCAGGTAATACATTCTCTGATACACCTCTATGTCAAATCGCGTACCGTTGGGCTCTACAAGAAAATGTTTACCTTCAATGAAGAACACTCTGGCACCGTTCGCAGTAGCAGCTATTACAGAGAATAGTCCTTGTGGGAACGATGGTACATAGAGAGCGTTCTTTAACGTCACTGTATGCCGGCGCCTCCCCCCGCTGTCCATGAGGCATACCTGTGCATCTCCTCTCTCTTTCGCCAGCCCATAGGTGCGCTTTCCGTCTGCCAGCTCCATGCTGTGTCTCTCCGGGCGGAAAGTTCTATCAAAGTTCTTGAACCGACTCCTGTCATTGATGACGTGGGACGACGCACCTGTGTCCACGATCAGTCTCTTCCTTTGGGCCTGTTGCAGCTGTGTTGGCCTGGTGACGTATGCCGTCTGCTCCCTGGGGATGAAGCCCTCTCGTTCCGCTACTCTCCAGGCGTCGCCTCGCTCCGTCCCACGCCGACTATCACTGCCATCTTGTCCATGCGCGTGTTGCGTGCCCTGGTCGCGTTTCTTCATGCACGCTCTGCTTGCATGCCACGTGGATCTGCAGAAGCCACACCAGACAGTCCTCGTGCAGTTACCTCTCCGATGGCCTTTCTCTCCGCATCGCCAACACGCAAGCTCCGTCGTGGGCCTGGTCTTTTCCGTTGGCGTCACTCAGGCCTTCAACACCCTCTCTCCCGTATCCGCGGCGTGTCTTCTGAGGCCTTGAAGTTTCTTAGCTTGGCCTTGAACTGTCTCAGCGTCATGTCCGCTGAACCGTGTGTTACCAGGAGTGTGAACGGTTTGTACAGCTCCGGTAGTCCTCTCATCATCATCGCCATCATTAGCCCATCGCTTGGTGCTTCTCCGGCACTCCTCAATGGCGTCGTGATTTGCTCCGCTCTGTTGACGTATTCGGTCACAGTCTCGGTGTGCCCCTTCCTCAGGGCCGTCAGTGCTATGTAGAGGGCCATGACTCGGGGTCTTCCTCGCCCAATGTAATGCTCTCTCAATACCTCCAGGCTTTCTCTGCCTTTGTCTTTAGTGTCGTGGAATATCAGCCCCAAGCTGGTGTCGTCGAGCAGTGGCGCTAACTCACAGTACGCGTCTGCGTTATGCTGGTCGTCCAGGGCTTGCTCTTCCGCCATCAGGTCTCCCGTGGGGGCTGCCAGGATCGTCTCCTTCAGTCCTGCACCGTGCATGCAGCATAGCATGCGCTCTTCCCAGAGCTCGTAGTCCTCTGCTTTTCCATTGAATGAGGGCCATTTGTTCCTCCCTCTGGTCGCCACGCGTTCTAAGACGGGGTTCTCCCCCTCGCCTCCGTTGTGCTCAGCAGGCACCACGCATTCTAAGACGGGGTTCTCCCCCTCGCCTCCGTTGTGCTCGGCATGCTCCGTCTCCCCTGCTGCCACCTCCTCGGTACGCTTGGCTGCTACCTTCCTGTGACTCCCGGCTGCTACCTTCTTGACCCTCCTGTGAGACTTCTTGGCTTTCATGTTGCTCTTTGATGGTGGGTGTAGTTTTAGCTCCTGTTGGCCTAGCGTCTAGCCACGCGGTACTCCCGGTGCTAACCTAGCCTATACTTTAGCTAAACTTGCTACCCTTATTATTTCGCCCCCGGCGTGATCTGGGCCCATAACCTGTTGACAGAATCCGGCTATAGGGCGATAATAATGTGGTCAGGAGGCATGGTTTCTATCTTGAGCCTTAACTGGCGTGGTTTCTTTATTCACATTGCAGGAGCAGTAATACCTATTTATACTCGCCACCTGGTGGTGTCTTGAGTAGCTCCGCCTAGAGCGCCCTCTAGTGGAAACAGTTATATATACAGTTAGACAGTTAATAACAATCCTACCTAGAACCTCTGACTTCAACAGCGTGCGAGGGAAAAAAATGTGGGCAATTTATTTATTGATGAAAACGCATAATATGGTTTTTACCTATACATTCGGATCAGCAGTTTAGCACCTGAACTGTTGGTGGGTGAGCCTTGTAAAGGATGTCGCATTGCGTTCATCTTCAATGAATGGACCAATGCAATAGCCTACCAAATAACCTTGAGTCACACTAGGCTGGGAACAACCATGGGTCAAGTGATAGTAAACTGGACTGGCCGGACAACATCGAGGCCCTCTACAGGAAGGGACAGAGCAGACTGTTCTTCCTGAGAGGGCTCAGGTCTTTTAATGTCTGCAGCAAACTGCTGCAGATGTTCTACCAGTCTGTGGTTGCTGGTGCCCTCTTCTTCGCTGTGGTATGCTGGGGGGGCAACACCAACACAGACAAAATAAACAAACTGGTCAAAAAAGCAAGCTCTGTGGTGGGAGCGGACCTGGACAGTCTGGAGGTGGTGGGGGAGGACGAGGAGGAAGCTGTATGCTAGCCTTGAGAACCCCTGCCACTCCCTCCATGATGAGCTGACCACAATGCGGTCCATGTTTAGCCTCAGACTTATCCCCCCCCCCCCCCGACATACCACAAAGCGATTCGGGCAGTCCTTTGTGCCGGTGGCAATCAGGCTCCACAACCAGGCAGGGCCAGGCCGGGCTAACTGATGTGGACTGGAGGAGCTGGGTTGTGGACTGTAACCAATTAATTTAATTATTTAACATCATGATTGGACTTGTTTCTTTTTCTTTTCACCACTTTTAGCTCTTTTTATCCCTATGTATTTGTCCATCTTGTTTTTAACACATACTAATACGTGTATGTTATGTATTAACTGTTTCCACTAACTGTTTTTACTGTTTTTAAATTGCTGTTATGATGTAATGGACATCTGAATCTCCCCTTGGGGATAAATACAGGTTTTCAAGTCAATTCAATAGCAGATCTTCTACCTCAGACACCACTACAGGTGGCTCAGTATCTGTGGAATCCTGTGTCGGAGCCTCACTTTGTCCCTGACATTGACTGTCCATAGCTGCTTCCTCCTCATCTGTGCTGCTTTCATGGTCCTCAACTTCTTCTTGTACTGATACTTCTGCCTCTTCACCTCTGCTCTCCTCGTTGGCTGCCTTGCTCAAGGGCCCTGGCTCTAGAGTATCCATAGTGTACATCATTTATAAAAATGCCCTATAATAGTAATAACACAGTACAGCTCGAGCTATCTCTTAATTGTTATAATAATAATAATAATAATAATAATAATAATAATAATAATAATAATAATAATAATAATAATAATAATAATAATAATAATAATAATAATAATAATAATAATAATAATAATAATAATAATAATAATAATAATAATAATAATAATAATAATAATAATAATAATAATAATAATAATAATAATAATAATAATAATAATAATAATAATAATAATAATAATTTGTATAGATTTTTTCCAATTGCTCAAATCTAGCTATAGCTACTGTAACAACCTCAATGTAATGTGCCAGTGGTCAATGGTATTGCAATTACTGGAAGAACTAGAGTAACTAAATGTGAATATTACCTAAAGTTGTATTCAATGCATGGTAAGCATATTTAAAATCTGTTTGTTAACCCCAAGCCCTGCTGCTTTACCTCCCTCTCCTTCAACTGGGAGCTGGCCTGAGGGAAGGGGTACTGCTCCTGAAGCCGCATCTGTGCATTAGAGCAGATGTGATTATCATGTAACATTATACAGGTTAGGTTAGCTAGCCATAGCAAAAGGGCATAGCTGCTGGATACAAATTCACTGGGCTCATCTACACTCATCTAATTTTTTATAGCAACAGGTAGCTAACGTCAGCCACAAAATGTTGGCCACGCTGTTATGGGCTTCAAAACAATTTATGTGAATAAATACCTTTCTTGTGAAAATACTTGGTGACTAGCTGTCGACCTCTGGCTCTTCTATTATTTTCCTCTTGCTGACGTTTTTTTTTTCGTTTCTGAGCTCCTGATTCATGAGCTGTAAAGGACATTTTCCTGTCAGTCTGCTCTGTTCAAGCTGCACGCTGCTGTGTATGGACTGAACCATGCAATGAAAAAAGGGAGGGGCGCTCATTCTGTCAAACAGAGTAACAAGCACCTGTTTGCTTCTTTTGTGACGTTTTTTTCTAATACAGGCAATTATACTTTTGAGTCAACTACATTAACTTACTTTAGGATAATAATAAAACCATATTAATAAAAAGATAATAATAGTGTTTGTTCTCTGCCCCCCCCCCCCTCCCCCCCAGTGCTGGGCCCTTGGAATCATCCTAACCTACCCCCCCCCCCCCCCCCCGCGTGTATGCTTTCCGCAACAGAGTTCGGTTTCCGGGTTACTCTGATTGGCCGCAACCCCCACGTGACCGCTGCCGCTCTGCTGTGTGTTGTGTTGCAGCGCGCACCACAGCGGCAGAGGTCCCTGCCTTCCTCAATTTATACGCGTGTAAGTATTGACCAAGCCGTAATGAATCATTAAAAAAATATACCGTTAACTGGAATATGTTGTGCCTTTACACATATGGCACATTATGGTTTGTCATGACAAACCAATCAAATATCGCATCGCCGGCTGTCTCTGGCTTGCTCCAGCGGACACCAGAGTCCGCTGGAGCAAGCCAGAGACAGCCGGCGATGCGATATTTTATTTGTTTGTCATGACAAACCAATTACATAATCCAACATAATGTAAAGGCACAACATATTCCAGTTAACGGTATCTTTTTTTAATGATTGGTTACGGCGCAATCAATACTTCCATGCATTCGGGACCTCCATGTTTTGGGGGTATTCATCAGACAAATCGGATCCGGGGATTCGGCTCCCATCAGTCGGGCAAGAACTGCGGGTTTTCAGCCTCTCTCTCTCCTGGAGCTTAAGGGGGAGCTTAGTATTCCTGCCTCTGAGGAGGGAGACTACATGCAGTCACTGTGTGTTGTTGTAGCCAGTGGGTAAATCGCGATTTTTTTATTTGTTTGTCATGACAAACCAATTACATAATCCAACATATGTGTAAAGGCACAACATATTCCCGTTAACGGTATTTTTTTTTATTATTCGTTACGGCGTAGTCAATACTTCCATGCGTATAAATTGTTGAGGAAGGGCGGAACCTCTGCCGATGTGGTGCGCGCTGCAACACAACACACAGCAGAGCGGCAGCGGTCACGTGGGGGTCGCGGCCAATCAGAGGAACCCGGAAACCGAACTCCGTTGCGGAAAGCATACACGCCCCCCCCCCCAGCTACGCCCCTGTGTGTAGGCATATTGATCACCATGCTGAGGTGCAGCAGATTGATTTGACATTTGCACTGAAAATGCATTTAAAATCTCTCTGTATTGACGTCTACTACTACCAAGAACATGTTATGACCAAAAATGCTGATTCACAGGGGACTAATATTATCAGATGAATTCTGTCTTTCCCAAAATAATGGTAGGTAATCTGCACTTGAATCATTTAAAAAAAAAGTATTTTACTTATTATTATTTTTTATTACAGACATTGCCAATTTGCACAGGATTAAGATCTGCAATTATTACAAATTACTAGAGGTCCCCAGTGCATACAAGACCCAGGCAAATAGGGCTTTAGTTACAATAACTAACTATGACTGTGTTGCCTCATAAGTTAAGTATTGAAAAATGTCTGTAGGGCCATTTAGATGTAGCTTTTGTCTCCTGTTGACAAAATAATCAAGATAATTATTGTATGTTTTATGCTCTTGCATGTCTTTATCACATATTTGTAGTAGTAGATTTATAATAAACACAATAATATCATTGTTTACTAGATAATCACTATTTTAGCCTTAATATGGAACATGAACATTATGGGAGTGTGGAATAATGACCCCCCCCCCCTAAAACAATCTCCCAGCCCTAAAAACAAGGCTACAAACATCACAAAACAAACTGGTCAGACTACTGCTTGGCCTTACTCCTAAAACCCACCTTACCCCTGCCCATTTTGACAATCTAGGATGTCTTAGAGTAGACGACAGTACCTGTCGAAATACTTCCTAAAGGTCAGTGAAGTCCACGACCACAACACCAGAGGGAGTTCCACAAATCACACTCAACCCAGATTCGGCTCAAACAAGGGATTAAACACGTTTCGCAATTATGCCACAATAATGTGGAACGCACTACCCACAGCCGTAAAGGAATGTGAATCCCTACCCTCCTTCAAAACCGCTGGAGGACCCTTATGTAAACAAGACAAAAGTATTTGTCTGGTCTTCATCCTCTTAGCAGTTGTTAGTATTGAGCTGTACTGTATTATACCCATTCTGCAATCTGTTAATACAGTTTTCAATCAATCATGTTCAAACCCTCCCCCATTCATCCACCTTTGTATCTCACCTGATACCACCCCCCCCCTCTTTCTAACCCACCCCTCCCCCCACATCATGGCCCCCCTCCATTCCAATTCCTGGGCCATTCTACCCATAAACCCTTTCTCTCCACTATAAAGACCCACGTCTCACTGGATTCTAGGAGCTCTCTGGAGACACAGCAGGCCAATATCTTCATTGAGTCATCCGCTATAACTCTTGATTTACTTGTACCTATTGGGTATAATAAATGTTTAACCAAGTCTATATTTGACTAAGTGCATATATTGATCCGATTATATTCCTCTACAGGAGTCAGACAAGAAGATAATATATACCAATGTCCTCTGTGCAATCAATAGAAAGCTATCCGACTGCAAGCAAGCCTAGCTTAGCACAAATCAATGGAAGCGGATGCGGACCACTACCCTAGCTGTTGGCCAAAAACATCTCTCCCGGAGTTTTAAGCTAGGCTAGTTTAAAGGAAATTGGTATCTAACTCTGGAGAAGACGGTGAGCCCATTTCCCATAATGCTGGTGTGTTCCTTTAGGAGTGTTTTACTTTGAAGGACATGAAAATATTGGGAAAAGTGGGAAGAGTATAGGAAAAAAAGAAACAACATCACAGGAGAGGGAAAAGGAGACAAGAAGAAAAAACAAAACGAAAATAAACTATGAAGGTACCAAAGAACCCATGTCACTTTTTTTGTATTTTTTTTGTATTTTTTTATTGTTTATCTCTTTTCTTTGTTTTTGTTTTGCTGTGTTTTTTCCTTTTCCCCTTTAGTGAATTTATTTTAGGTCAACTCGTCATTTGATTTTGATACTAATTTTTCTAATATCAGCTATATCTTTTAGTTCTTATCTATCGAATTCTATTGTACTGTCGTTTATAATTTTGACCGCCAATTGTATTATTGTATGTGGATGTTTTGTTTGTAAATCAAAAAACTGAAAATAAAAATGTAATAAGTATAAAAAAAAAAATATATATTGGCCATGTCTGCTTAAAACATTAACTCTACACAGCCCAGCTACGGCTACGACGTGGCTATGACCCCTGCCCTCAGCCATGTCTTAAAAAGTCGATGTGTGATCTTGGAAGTTGTCTGCTGTCGGGTGCTTCCCCAGCCGTAATAAAGATGACCACTGTTCAGTCAAGGATTCTTCATATCCAGTATTTATGGTCCTTGTTGTAAAAGTGTTTGGTATTACACTGCCATCACAAAACAAGATAGGACCATTACGCACGTCGTGAACAATTAAATGCAAGTGCTAAGGAGGACAACATTATGGTTGAGTGGAGAATTATAGTCTTGTCTCGAACACCATGTTTAAATGTCATCAGGAATAATTTAAACACCATCAGAGGCTTCATCATTATTAGGGGCTGGTATTTATTTAGGGGGGGGGACCAAAAACGGGGGAGGTATGTATTTAAATAAGCACTGGTGAGGGACTTCTATTTTTAATTGCTATGGAGAGAATTTATAAAAAATGTCTTGTTTATTTTCCTAATATGTGTTTACCGCTGAATGCTCTCTTTCAAATACATGCTGCTGATTGTCTCACATTGAAACCATCCTCTAGTATGAGAAATTGTTTGCACGGTAATGTAGAGTCATTGTGCACTCCATTTGAAACATCCGCACACCAGAAGGCTCTCTCCAAATTAACAGACGTATTTGGTAAACTAAAGCAGACTGATGGTTTCGCTATTCATTTTGCTAATCTAACAATGACTTTGGGGACTCCCAACTGCTTCAAAGCATTTTCACCCATCACCAGCCCATTATCCTTCCAGGGTGTTACATTTATATTGTGTGTTTGTAATGGCTTCATCAGCCACAGTGTTACTATGCAAGTTTGTTGTTGGCTGGTTGTGCATTTTTCTGTTGTTGATTGTGTAATATCTGGTTTGATATATTGTAACCAGATTCAGATTGTATAATTGTGGGCTGGTCGTTGTACATATATGGTGTTGTTATATTATGAAGTAAGTCCTCTACCATGATGCACCCCTGCAACCTCTCTTGTTTAATATTAACTCATTGACGGCCACCAGCTATCGCCATCTGCACTGTTTGGCGCCAGCGTTATTGACCATTATAGCGATGTTTGCAGACCAATCTTGTGTTCTGTATTATAGCTATGGAGACAATAGTATGGCTCCTTTTACAGGCATTGTTCATAGTCCATTACTGACTAACCAGTTCATTTCTACACACTGTAGTTTGTTACACGCTACACGCTAAACATCGCCTCATTTCCAAAATAATCCAGTCTTTTTCCATAGATTGCGAGGTATGACACATTATTATGCAATAAGCCCAAATCGTTCTGGTTGCTCGCCTGAAGCCCCAAATAGTCCCAAATCAAAGGTATATACCATGTACATATGTCTCTTCACAAAATCATCAAGGGGGGGAGGGGGGGATCGTTTCAACTAGAAACTGTGATCGTGTTTGTCAACAATGTGATTGTTACAAAAACATGTTTCAGGGTCGGTAACATAGACATAGAATATACCTTACCTTAGCCAGAAGGTATTCCAAAAAGAATAATTCAAAGTGATCGCATCGCCATCGCGATTACACGTGTATATGTCTATACTTGTTTATATGGGAACTAGGCTTCAGGCAACAAAATCCCGAGGCGATCGCTGTGTCTCTCTTTCCAGGCAGGAGGAGGAGACCTTGCACAAAAAAGAAGAAAGGAAAAAATGTATCCACACCAAGCCATTCCAGTTCAAAGGTAGGCGATACTGCCACCTGGTGAGATTTGATCGTCATTGCAATTCCAACATAGGTAGATGTTGAGAATCATAGACACCTAGATGGCTCCGGCTGACTGTATAGAACGGGGATCAAAGGAAAATATCAAAGGATAAAAACCCGAGTATACTCGGGTATGGCCGTGAAAGAGTTAATAGAATAATGTATTAATATATTCCCATACTGTACACATCAACGCTCTGAGATGTAATTAACACAGACCGGGAAATACCTAAGCAAACCATGGAGGCCTGCATGCTATAATTATTATTATTTTACGTCTGTCTCATGACCAACCACTGACAAGAGGCACTATTGGACCACTGGTTGTAACTTGTATCCCATGCCTTTGATTTTCTGACCCAGTATGTGTGAGGCCTGGTGCTCCTTGCCTCCTTTCCTATAGTGTGCAACACATTTCCAATGACATGACAAGAGATTGTGACACGATCAGTCTGTGAAATGCTCTCTGTCTTTACAGCCTGGAGTAACAGGTTGAAGGCTGAAAGCTGAAGGCTTGAAGCTACTGTAGTGTATGCCCATTTTTTTTTTATTTTTTTTTATATATACACACTCACACACACTTGCATTCTATCTAACTACAAAGGATGGAATCTATGTCTGCGTGCATACATGTCTGTGGGACGTATATGTCAAGAAGCGTTAATCCGATCGACTTCACACTCAGCAGGTGTATTGCGGAGGACCCAGGGCAGTGCGTTATCTATTTCGGTGCAATTTGGCAAGATGGTAGTGCCATAACAACACACTTTAAGTTTGGTGGGTGTACTGCTGAGGCCCCAAGTGATTGCAGTGTCGAGTGTGAAGTCGATGGGATGAGCGGTTTCCAAGAACACTGCAAGCAGCCATGCCTTGGGTCTCCACAACACTGCAAGCAGCCATACCTTGGGTCTCCACAACACTGCAAGCAGCCATACCTTGGGTCTCCACAACGCTGCAAGCAGCACTTCCAAGCAATCGGCCCGCTCCAAACAGGCCACGCCCCAAACGGGCACTGCACTAGTTGTGTAAGTAGTGGCTCATTTCTAACACAGGTGGTGATGCAGGAGTAGAGCAGGGAGCGCCTCCTGAGTACAGAGCACATTTCAATATCTGTTTTCAAATTCACTCCATTCAGCTTATGATGTTGCATTGCCAATCCCCATTTACTATTAGGCCAATGTGGTTAAACATTTATAGAAAGGTTACTGGCTTATTTAATTGAATGTTCAAATTGTTACTGTCTTTTACTTTCACTTTCGACTTGAGCGAGACCTGGCTCACTGCCCCTTGGGAAATGTGTGTGTGCATGCTCTGCATCTTTCCATTATCATTCTAATATTGTAATCAAGATCAAGAACCTTCACCATCTGACACAATAATGTGCCTTTAAATATAGGCTAATCCTTTCAAACTGGTTTAGGTAAGGGGCATTGAAATCAAATTGTTTGCTATGCCCACATTGTAGATCAGGGCTACTCATGGCGATAGAAATTCTGGTAATCCAATTTTGACACAACTGCCTTGGTTTAATTGTTTTTGCAGAGCAATGATGAAGGAAACAGCTAGTGTTATGGTGAAGGCGCATCCATCTCAATGAACGCCAGGGACTGCATCAAAGCAGTGGTGGAGACACAGCAGTGAGTGGAATACATACAACGTATGGGTAAATGCAACACCATCTTCTCTACACCACCTACATATTCCTAACATATATTTTAGTGTAGAAACATGAATACATTTTTTCAGTTCATTTTTATTTATTCGTAGGCCTACATGGCATTTTTACAGTCCAACAGTGTCTTCTGTACATAATATAGTTCACTTAATATGATCCACTAAATTCCATGGCCGAAAGGAACAGGAAGAAGAAAACGTATTATTGTACCTTCCCCTACACACATACACCGAAAGATTGTTCATAGCGCAATGTTTACCAAACCAAACAAAATTGACATACTTATTTTGCAGAAATGAAAATACCGGTATCAACACAATTAAATGAACATAAATAAATGTAAATTGAACATAAAATGTTGTGTATAGCAGTTAAATTGCATATTTACTGAGGTTCATTCATTTATATATACACACACACACACACACACACACACACACACACACACACACACACACACACACACACACACACACACACACACACACACACACACACACACACACACACACACACACACACACACACACACACACACACACACACACACACACACACACACACACACACACACACACACACACACACACACACACACACACATTTATCTGAATGGTGCCACAAAAGTTATTAGCAATTGAAACAGATGCCCTGTTTTAATTAGCATACAAATCTGGTTAAATAATGGGGTGAGTTCTGTCCTTTTAGCATTTGCAATTGAAAGTCGAGGTGTGCGTCAGGAACTGGAGACTACTGTACACCAACATGCATGCCCACATGCCACACTACTTTTGGATGTGTTCCGCTCCACACACCTGCCTACCTCAGGGCATGCTGCCTGACAGACATTTGTGCTCTACTGAGCACACTTTCGAACATGATTTTGTTATACCGTTATATACTTAGCAATATCTAAATGTTTCCTGTAATGCTATTTGAATGAAATTAAACTTCCACAACCTGGAAAATGGTTTCACACACTCTTATGCTTAGACATGTTGAATTGTACTATGGTTGCAAGATTATATCCTTAAGTTCAACCGTGTAGGTCAAATAGGCCAAGGTATCACGTAACAAATTAATTAACTGGCCATTTCAAGTGTACATTTTTGATCACCAGGGAGTTTAAAAATTGCATTAATTAACTCTAGAACTACTTCATAAACACTTATCTGTTTTAAATCACATAAAAAATCGGACTCTAATGGCACACACCTCGGTCCCTTTATTAATGGAACTACCCTAGTGCGCCTGGTTGGTGCCGATTGTACTTGGAATCATGACCTGTCTTTTTGTTATAATGCCATGCGAGTGTACATAGCTAAATTGACAGTGTCAAGTGGGATTGTTTAAATGTCTGTGTGCCTGAGCAAACGTACCGGTAATAGTTGGAAACGGTCCATCATTGTATTTAATTTTATTCTCCAAACCTTGGTGGGAAACGTAACAAAACAAAGTTATTTGTGGTAGAGGGAGGGCCATGTATTTACACCTCATTTACTCAGGGAGGGTCACGTGAAAATAATGTGTAGCTCCGGGAGGGTCACGATAAATACTCTGATGAATAACGAACAGTCCCTTAGGATGTTTGGTTTGGTCTACCTCACCATAGCAAATATGAGCATTTCGGAAAACAGTTGACACAAATCATGTGGATTTTCCAAAACGGCCCCAACACTTATGGGTTGGCTGGCCATAAGGGAGGAAGGGAGGGTAAACGTTATTATTTTGTTGCCATCACGCCAGCCAACACTACTAGCCCTTTGCATCAAAGTGATATAAATGATTCATGAACATCTGCCATTGTTTTGGCTCCATTGTCGAACTGTGGGGTCAAGCAGCTCTCTCGCATCAACAATTATTATGCTCTCCCATCCCGCTGACCCTGCCTGAGAGCAGGGAGGTCAGAGTGACCTGGCATTCATACTTGACAAACCAAACCTTTTCCCACAATCAACTATTAACCGAGAGTGTCTTTAGCATCAGCTGTTTCTGAGCACTCTTTTTTAATATGTAATGTCCTTCTTTCTTCTTGTTGACTAAAAATCTATATGCTAATATGTAACAGTTATCTTCAAAGCTCATGATAAGGTCGGCTGACTGAAAGGTATTTACTGTATGTTTATTGCTTTGGTGGGTTATAGGAGAGAACTGAAATCTGGATGAGAAGAAAACCAGTCAACCCACATCATTAATTTTCCACTTCATGCATAGCTTCATGAACAGCTGTGATACAAATGAGTGACTAGTTAGCCCTGGCCACGGTCCTTAACGGTGAGGCTCACAAAGTAAGCACTGTCCAAGGTGCTGAATCATAACTTGTACACATTGCTGCCCATGGAACTATGAGGAATTGTTTGTCTTGGCTGAGTGGGTATATTTTAGGTTCTAAGGTGCAGAACGTCTACACCCCAACCATTTACATTAGTATAAGGTTATAGATTTGTTTTATTCAATTGAAGTTAATGACTATTTGGTTTAACAACAGCAAAACTATATCAAAACATATGTTTGCAAACTCACACAACTTGTGCAGTATATAATTATACCTACAGTAACATATACCCACTCAGCACATCACTCTGACATCACTGCTCTCAGGCAGGGTCAGCAGGATGGGAGAGCATAATTATTGTTGATGCAGAGAGAGTTGCTCAAATTGAACTTGTGAGTTTGTGGTCTCGACTTACCATCGCTAACGATGTCCTACTTACAACTAGGGATGCACCGATCCGATATTGATATCGGATATCGGCCGTGATATGACTAAAATAGCTCGATCGGGTATAAAAAAAAATAAAAAAATAAATAAATAAATAAAAAATATATCTGACTGAGACCTGGAAGACAACTGTAGGGCTGAAGCAAAAAGTACAGTCCTTCATAAATGCCTGCCTCCGCCGCATTCTAATAGTGAGATGGCCAAATGTCATTACAAATCTGGACCTGTGGGAGCGCACAAAACAACTACCCCCGCCAGAAGAAATAAGGAAGAGAAAGTGGATGTGGATAGGCCATACCCTGAGAAAGGAAGACACAAACATCACCCGGCAAGCCCTACGATGGAACCCACCTGGAAAGAGGAAACGCTCCAGGCCTCGAAACACCTGGCGCCGTTCTTGGAAAGAGGAAATGAAAGAGGCTGGACTGGGATGGCACAACATCGTTCGGGAGGCCAAAAACCATGCAACATGGAAAGAAATCGTCAGTGGCCTATGCTCCGCAGGGAGTGCAAAGGCTTAAGTCAAGTAAGTCATATATATCGGGATTTTTTTTTTATAATAATAATATAATATAATAAATAATAAATAAAATAATAAATAACAATTCAGTACATTTATATCTATGTGTTAATTTGTTACATTTTGTTTCACTATGTTAGGAGTATTGTTTTAAGTCAAGCCTGATGTTGCCTTGCACAAAAGAATGATCCCAGTCTCTTCCACACAGTTTATTAATTGAACAATGGGTATCGGATCGGTACTCGGTATCGGCCGATACCCAAAACCCAGGTATTGGTATTGGGACTGAAAAAGTCGGATCAGTGCATCCCTACTTACAACGTTGTGTATACTGTACCACAACAGTGGATCGTACTTATGGACTATTCTCTTATAACGTTGGGTATACCACAGCAGTGGATCGTCCTTATGGACTATTTTCGTGAACACGGAAAACGCAAGTTGCATTTGAAGGCAGCACAAGGGTGAGTAATTTATATACAAAATATAATTTTTGGATGGTACTCCTTTAATGAAAGAGATGCAATGAAGTGCCAGTTGAATAACTGAAATTAATAAACGTTTCTAGATTATGCTCTGCCTTCCAGGGCCACTGTGACATTTCTCTCTCGAACATGGCATTCATCTGTGTTTATTTAAATGCCTACGGAGATGAGGGGCAGAGGAGGAGCAGAATGGCTTCTTAACCTTTATTTCTCAATCTGTCTCTATTTCCACACATAAAGGTGAAGAGCCTTGCAAAGTGTAAAGTGGATGAACTTATCCCGCCAAGAGCAACAGACATATCTCGTTGAGGTCCTTAATAAAACGTCTGATGCAGTCAAGCTGAGCCAATTCATGGCATGCTAATGCCTATACCCACGCAGCAGATTGTAGCTCCTTAGTCACACACACCATTAGGAATTCAATAACTTCATGTGTGTCAAATGGATTCTCTACACCAGAGTGTCCCATTAATGTGCATGTCAAGGACCCCCAAATAGGTCCACATCTGCTGAGTTTTGACAGCAGATATGAGTTAGTGATCAGAATTCCATTACTGTCCAATTCTGTCCACCGATAGGTGGAGGTAACAATGAAGAGAGTGAAGCCTATAATTAGAATAATCACTCTTACACATTCTCTCATTTGGGCTAACTTTTAGTGAATGAAATTCCTTCTATTGCTGGGGACCCCTTGGAAACTCTTCAAGGACCCCTGGCAGTCCCTGGTCCTGACTTTGGGAACCACTGCTTTTACTGTATACTTCTAACTTTTAATTATGTGATTCTTTTCATATATGAAAATAACAATACTGTATGTGAACCACCCTTTAATATCTGTATTTTCAGTTTCATGCAATTACCTTGCACATATAAATAAATATGACATTAATTGCTTTCCCTTGTGTCAGAGACTGGTGATAGGTCTTACAGTATATACTAAGGTGGTACTTCAGGGTGAGTCATTCGGTAGTGATGAGCGAGATTGTGACAGGATGGGGTTAAACAAATTACTATTTAGTGGAAAAGATATTATGTCTGAGAAATTGCACAATGCTATATGAAGAGCCTGTCTCTATTGTGAATAATACTAATGGCAAATGGACTGCATTTATATAGTGCTTTTATCCAAAGAGCTTTACAACTTATGCCTGGTATCCCCCCCCCCAAAGTGAACACGGATGTCCCCTTGGCAAATTAGCTCAATACTTTCTATGCACAACAGCCTACAGGCCACTACAATAGAAGGTACATTTACATTTTATATTTAGTCATTTATCTGATGCTTTTATCCAAAGCAACTTACAAGTTCTGTACGACAAGTCATCAGGAAGGGCACAATTCTATCAGCTGAGTAACAATGTTCATCAAAGTGTTGAGTGCAGTGTAGGTTAGTGTTGTGTATTGACATTCTAAGTTTGCCCCTTATTAGATACCGTCACGCCCCCTGCTAATAAGTACTGCCGTCATTGTAATCACCTGTGTTGAGTTTTCCACTAAAGAGCTGTCAACTGGAATTTACCTGTGTCTCGTGTCTCCTCATTATTATATGTTATACTAAATAACCAGATGAGTATACAACAAAACTGGCGACGAGGATAATACGGATCTCACGCTGTGTTTGTTATTGTCGGCAATAGTCCGCATCTGACGTGTTTGTTTGTTTTCGCGAGTGTGCAGCGCGACGTCGGGGCTGGGGTAACTTGGCAACGGTGCATACTGCTGTGTTGACACTGTTGCGGGCGGAGTATAGAGACGGAAAAAAGGTGAAATCTCCGCGATGGGAAGGAGACTGAGTAAATGAGGATGGGCGGATGGTGCCAGATCCAAAGACAGTAACTCAAACGAAACAAGGAAAGGACTAATTGCAGGAAGATGGCTGCACTGTTTGGACATATTGGACCATTCGAGGAGACAGAACAATGGAGTTCTTACACCGAGAGGTTTGAGTATTTTGCACTTGTTAATAAGATTGAAGAGGATATCATAGTACCTACATTCTTAAGTGTTATGGGAGCAAAAACATATAACCTACTGCGCAGTCTGGTGCAACCGGAGAAGCCAGGGGACAAGTCCTATGAAGACATAGTGGGAATATTAAAAGATCACTACTCTCCTAAGCCACTGGTCATTGCAGAACGTTTCAGGTTCCATAAAAGGAACCAAGAAGAGGGTGAATCTGTTTCACAGTTTGTAGCTGTACTTAAACGCCTGTCTGAATATTGTGAATTTGGTATTTCACTCAATGACACCATACGTGACAGACTGGTGTGTGGTCTCTACGCAGTGAGTCTATTCAGAAACGACTACTGAGTGAAGCTAACCTGAGACTGGAAAAGGCCATAGAGATAAGTACGTCAATGGAAATGGCTGCCCGAGAAGCACAGCAGCTAAGTCTATCAGCCCAAGTGCACAAGTTGTCTTTTGAGGACAAGAAGACAACAGCTGGCAAGCCATGCTACCGCTGTGGGAGAATGGGGCATCAGCCATCAGAGTGTTGGTGTAAAGACGTAGACTGCAGAAACTGTGGTATAAAAGGCCATATCGAACGTGCTTGTGGTAATAGAAAGACCCAGACATACAAACAGCACACTGAGATGAAAAAAGGTGGTTTCTACAGAAACAAGAAGAAACGTGTGAATAAGATGGAGCACGAACATGACGAGCAGAGTGACTGTGAGTCTGATGATGATGATGATGATGATACTGTACATGTGTTATCTGTGCTGGACAGTGATGATGGATACTGGGTCACACCACTGTTGGTCAATAAAGCAGTGCGGATGCAAGTGGACACCGGCACACGTGTGTCCATGGTATCAGAGGCTGTTTTCAGAGAGAAGCTGCAGCACCTGACTCTTCGAGTGAGCAAATTGAAGCTAAGGACCTACACTGGATAGGCTGTTCCAGTGTTAGGAGTTGTGAATGTGACAGTGGAACACAACAAGCGGAAGAAGACTCTTCCACTGTACATCATTCGTGGAAACCATCCAGCTCTGCTAGGACGGCGATGGCTTGAGAAACTCAGACTGAACTGGCAAGAAGTGTTCCTGGTTAAGGATGGAGACACAGGCCCCCTACAGGAGATTTTGAAGAAGCACTCCAAAGTTTTTGGTGGAGACCTTGGTAGCATGAAGGACATTACTGTTAAGCTGACAGTCAAACCAGGAAGCACACCGAGGTGTTTAAAGGCTAGACCTGTTCCGTATGCCATCAAACCCAGGGTAGATGCAGAACTAGACAGATTGGTGGAGAGTGGGGTGTTGGCGCCAGTGAGCACCAGTGAATGGGCCACGCCGATTGTTCCAGTCATGAAGAAGGATGGGGGTCTAAGACTCTGTGGTGATTTTAAAGTCACTGTGAACCCTGTCTTGATTGCAGAACAGTATCCACTACCCCTCATTGATGAACTCTTTTCTGGTTTAGCTGGGGGACAGAAGTTTAGTAAGATCGACTTGTGTCAGGCATATCTCCAGATGCATGTAGATCCAGAGTCACAGGAACTGTTGACCATAGTGACACACAAGGGGCTATTCAGGTACCAGAGGCTTCCTTTTGGGATTACTTCTGCTCCGGCACTTTTCCAAAGAGCAATGGACCAGATCCTAAGTGGGCTACGAGGGGTCCAGTGTTACCTGGATGACCTGCTTATCACAGGACCGGATGAGCAGTCGCACTTAAGGAACCTGGGGGCCACACTACAAAGACTGGAGGAATATGGTCTTAGAGTCCGGGAAGACAAATGCGAGTTTTTCCAACCTTCTGTCGAGTACCTGGGGCACGTGATTGACAACACTGGACTCCACAAAGCACCGTCAAAGGTGAAGGCTATTGTGGAGGCTCCATCTCCGACGAATGTGAGTCAGTTGAGATCATTCCTTGGCCTGCTGACATACTATGCAAAGTTTGTGCCTGACCTTGCCAATAGGCTGAAACCGCTCCATGAGCTGCTACACAAAGCCCAAACATGGAATTGGACAGACAAATGTGAGGCAGCTTTCAAAGGAGCAAAGACAGCCTTCTCTCAGTCTGAAGCCCTCACCCACTTTGACCCCGCTTTGTCACTTCAGCTGGCGTGTGACGCCTCACCTTATGGTGTGGGTGCAGTAGTATCACACATCATGCCATCAGGGGAAGAGATACCTATCGCCTTTGCATCATGGACGCTGAGCAAAGCGGAAGGCAATTATGCGCAGATTGAGCGTGAAGCACTGTCTATAGTGTTTGGAATAAAGAAATTTCATCAATATCTCTACGGCAGGAAATTCACGCTACTGACAGACCATCGACCTCTCACCTCTATCTTCGGTCCTCATACAGGCATTCCATCGCTTGCGGCCAGTCGTATGCAGCGATGGGCTCTGTTGCTGTCTGCCCACCGGTATGACATTAGGTATAGGAAGTCGGATCAGCACGGGAATGCTGACGGGCTCTCGAGGCTCCCGTTGCCTGTCACACATAATCGGACACCACAAGCGGAGATCTTCTACTTCAAGGAAGTGACCGCTGCTCCAGTGACCTCAACTCATGTGAAGAAACACACACACACGGACCCGGTCATGTCTGAGGTTATGGACATCGTCACTCGTGGACGGGGAGGGGAGATGACACCAAGCTTGAAGCCTTACCTGGTGAGACGAAACGAGTTGTCGGTCCAGTCTGGATGCCTATTGTGGGGCTATCGTGTCATTATTCCCCCACCACTGAGAGGGAAAGTGCTTGACGAGCTCCACTCTGGACACTGTGGGGTCGTGCGTATGAAGGAAATTGCACGCAGCTATTTCTGGTGGCCAGGCCTGGATGCAGCTATAGAGGAGAAAGCAAAGTCATGTTCTGCCTGCCAGAGAGTGAGAAACCTCCCACAGCTGGCTCCATTACATCCGTGGGACTGGCCTGAAGAACCATGGCAAAGAGTCCACATAGACTTTGCTGGACCATTGGAGAACCACATGTTCTTAATCGTAGTCGACGCTCATAGCAAATGGCCTGAGGTTGTCGTCATGACGGGCACCTCCTCTATGAGGACCATCAAAGAGCTAAGGTCTATCTTCAGCCGCTTTGGTCTACCACAACAGCTGGTTAGTGATAACGGCCCACAACTAGTGTCTGAAGAGTTCAAGACATTCATGGAGGAGAATGGTATTCAGCACATCAAGTCTGCACCCTATCACCCTGCTACCAATGGGCTCGCTGAAAGGTTTGTACAGACCATGAAGCAAGCTCTCAAGTCCTCTCAAGGTACACAGTCCATCAACAGGCGCCTCAGTGATTTCCTGCTGTCATACCGAAACACACCTCATGCTACGACAAAGGTCTCGCCTGCCTCAGCTATGATCAAGAGACAACTCCGCACTCGACTTGACCTCCTGAGACCCCAAAATACGAGGGAGATTGTGCATATGCAACAGAGAGCTCAAGTGGAGAGGCGAGCGAAAACAAAGTTTCGGAGCTTCACAGCTGGAGACCGGGTTCTCGCCCGGAACTATACCAAAGGGGTCAAATGGATGCCTGCAACAGTTGTTGCAAAAACAGGTCCTGTGTCATATACAGTAGAAACCAGGGATAATCTCATCTGGAGAAGACACATCGATCAACTGCTCCACACGGCTGGTTTCCATGATGACTCACCTCAGCCGCCATCCTTTGTTCCAGAGCAGGAGACCTACCAGGAGCAGCATTCATCACCAGAAGAGCCCCAGATGCAACCTGCAAGAGTGGCCCCTGTCCCAGGCACACCTAGGCCTATCCCAGCCATCACTTCTCCCAGACCCGGACTCCTACAGTCCTCCCCAAAAGACAATGAAACTGACTTGCCTACAGGTCGTTACCCCAGTAGAGTCAGACGCCCTCCTGATAGACTAACCCTTACAATTGGGGCAGAATAATCCCCAGGGTTCAGTCTGGGAATTGAGGTAGTCTACCCTCTTTCCCTAGTTCAGGCAAAGGTTACTAGCCAATGAAAGTTTAAGTTTAAAAACTATTTGTTAAGTTAATTATAGAATGAGGAATACCAGGGGCGGTTAGGTGGCCGAGCGGAGATTGCGTTCGTCACCAACCCCGGAGCTGTGAGCTGGATTCGCCTGTTCGAATCCAGCTCACAGCTCCGGGGTTGTCACCAGCTTGTCTGGCCGTCCACACTAATACAATTGGCTGTATTAGAGGGTGGGAGAAGCTGGCGGGGTGGGTCCGGGTTTTTGTAAACAGCGACTCCTACAGTTCGGTCGGGGCGCCTGCTAAGCGCGGATAGGACTTGAGGGGGATAGTGTGATCCTCCCACACGCTACGCCCTCTCAAATGAGAATCCGCGCTGCCAGGTGAAAAGAAGCGGTGATTGGCTGGACATGTGTCGGAGGAAGCACGTGGTAGCCTCCACTCTCCCAGATGATCTGACTGTGGGGGGTAAGTGCGCAGCGACCAGGAAGGGACTGGGAATTGGCATACGACTAACATTGGGATGGGAGAAAATCGGAGGAAAAATGGAGGGGGGAAAAGATAAAAAAATAAAAATAAAAAATTAGGAATACCAAACCACAGTGACACTTAGTGTTTTTTGTTAATGTTTAAGTACTTACTTTTTAGGGGAACCTTCAAAGTTAAGGGGGAGGGATATGTTGTGTATTGACATTCTAAGTTTGCCCCTTATTAGATACTGTCACGCCCCCTGCTAATAAGTACTGCCGTCATTGTAATCACCTGTGTTGAGTTTTCCACTAAAGAGCTGTCAACTGGAATTTACCCGTGTCTCGTGTCTCCTCATTATTATATGTTATACTAAATAACGAGATGAGTATACAACAGTTAGTATATCAGGACAAGTGCACGACAGTAAGGTTAGTTAGGGTTAGATTATTATTATTTTTTTTTCATTTCAGATAATGGTTGAAGAAGTGCGTCTTTAGTCGACGGCGAAAGATTGGACGGGTTTAGGCTGTCCTAACTGTGGTGGGCAGTTCGTTCCACCATTGTGGGGCAAGGACTGAGAATAGGCGGCTTCTCCTTGATGACCCTCCCAGAGCTCGGATAGCAGTCGGTCTGAGATGGCCAGAAGATGCAGAGCGTAGGGGTCTTGAGGGTGTGTAGTTAGAGACCATTGACCGGAGGTAGGCGGAATCGGTTCCCTTTGCCGCACGGTATGCCAGGTCGAGGGCGTTGAAGTGGATACGTGCAGCAATAGGGAGCCCTAAGAAGTGGGGTGACATGGGCTGACTTCGGTAGGTTTGAGATCAGGCGGGCCGCTGCGTTCTGAATGAGCTGAAGAGGCTTGGTGGCAGTGGCCGGAATGCCAGCAAGCAGTGCGTTGCAGTAGTCGAGACAGGAGATGACTGGATTGGACGAGGAGTTGGGGGGCTTCTTTTGTCAGGAAGGGGCGGATCCTTCTGACGTTGCTCAGGAGGAATCTGCAGGTTCTAGTTGTCGCTGCGATGTGAGTGGAGAAGTTCAACTGGTCGTCAAGGACAACACCAAGGTTCTTGGCGGTCGGGGACGTGGTCACAGCTGCATTCTCGTCTGTGATGGAAAGGTCGGTCAGGGCGGAGGATTTGGCCGGCAGGTGGAGCAATTCTGTTTTGCTTAGGTTCAGTTTGAGGTGGTTGGTCATCATCCAGGCGGAGATGTCGGACAGACAGGCCGATATCCGCTCAGAGACGTGGATATCTGAGCGAGGGAAGGAGAGGAAGAGTTGAGTATCATCGGCATAGCAATGATATGAGAAGGCATTAGAGCTGATAATGTTACCCAGAGATTTAGTGTAGAGGGAGAAGAGAAGGGGTCCTAGGACCGAGCCCTGGGGGACACCTGTCCGCAGGGGGCGGGTGGCCGACAGGGTCCCTCTCCATGACACTTGGTAGGAGTGGTCATTGAGGTATGATGTCAGCCATGTCAGGGCAGAGCCAGCCACTCCCATTCCTGCGAGGGACGCAAGGAGTGTCTGATGGTTGACTGTGTCGAAGGCTGCAGATAGGTCTAGGAGAATCAGGACTTAGCTTTTGCTAAGTGAAGTGCCTCTGTGACCGCAATGAGGGCCGTTTCTGTGGAGTGAACAGTCCTCAAGCCTGACTGATTAGGGTCTAGGAGGTCATTCTGTAAGAGGTAATCACTAAGTTGGTTGGATACAGCACGTTCAAGTGTTTTAGAAAGGAAGGAGAGAAGAGAGACTTTTATTTTTATTCTTTATGAGCAGTGTGACTCATTGTTTTAGGGAGGTGGGGACCACCCCTGAGTTGAGGGAGGAGTTGATGGTTGCAGTTAGGAATGGGAGGATGTCTGATACTATGGTCTGGAGGAGTGGGGAGGGTAACTGAATTGATCCAGCTTGCATGTAATCGGACGGTTCAACGTTACCAGTGTCAGGGTCTCAGTTTCTGTAATGGGGAGAAAGATGACGTGAAGGATGAGGTTCTCGATTCAGTATTTGGAATGGGTGGGGGTTGGGAGAAGGAGCTGCAGATGTTCTCCAATTTTTCTTCAAAGAAGATCGCAAAGTCTTCATTATCATCATCACACCTTTATTTGTATAGGCAGGTCAGTTAAAACCTGTTCCACCCCACGGGGTCGGTACCGACCCAAAAAATTACATCTGGTCATAAATCCATATATTTTTTAATATTGCATATAAGTTGCGATTTTTTTGTCAAACGTTTTCAAGTATTAACATCACTAACATGTCACCAAAGCATGTAGAATGTATATTATCATCAATACGTTAAATTAGCAATAGGTTAAAAGTGCCATTAGATCATTTTAAGTTTTCGATTTTGTGAAGTCTATTCCAAGACGGAAACGGAAAGTTCAGCGTTCTGAATTAATCATATCAATAACTGTTATGATTCGCGATAATAAGCCACAAAAGGTAATGTTTTTGACAAATATTAAAAAACAGTTAGTTTCTCCTCCCTATTGTTAGCATGTAGGAACAAATAGATCTGAAATTAGTTTCAAAACGGTTGCACTGTGGGGAAAATAAAAAAGTACACTAGATTACAGTAGATTTCATTATCTGTTCTTATGCACGCCTGGTGATACTAAATAAAATTGAACTCGGGCATTTGAAAGATAATATATGTATATATATATATAAATGTGCGAATTGGCTATAATAAGGTAATGTATAAGCATCATATTCTATATTCTATAATAATATTTCAAATTGCATTGGTCCGGATGGGAGAATTCAGTACTGTATCTACAGAACCTTCGGTTTAATCATCTTCCCTTTATTAATTTCCTTAGATTATTTGTACACATGATCTCAAGAGGGTACTGAACGAGATCTGTGGCAGTTTTTTAAGTTTGGTCATTATTATGATGGTGTTATTCACTGTCAAAGATGCAAAGAAAAATCATAATTCATATTCTCCTTTGTTTCATCACAATTTAAGCAAGCCTAGTAATAGACACAATATCTCTGACACTGTGAATACATTCCCTGAGGTCCATAGATGTACCTAGATACCAAGAATATGCAAATAGCCCTTGTAGAAGTGGAGCAATATTCCATTTACCTTGGTATATATTTTAGGCGGATTTTCACATTGTGTGGAACAGCTTCTGTGGAATTTGTATTTCTTATTTGTTACATATCTGTTTTAATGGTATACAATGGGACAGACCTTTGTTTGATATAGCTATAAACCTGCATTCCTTCAAATATATGATTCATCAATTAAACTTATATTGAAATACACTATATAGCCTATACACCAACACTGAAATGACAGTGGATAAATAAATAAATAAATAAATAAGAACTAAAGCTAATCGGTGGAAATAGACTGCATTAATATTCCATAACAAGTCTTGCGTGCGCCAGTATGGCTTACGTGTCTAATGAATGAACAGTATATGCTTAATATATTCATGTTACTTGTTTCATTAGGATTTTGTAGATACTATATATATGCTCTACCCTACGTACAGTATAAGTATATATACCTATACTGTACGTAGGGCAGAACGTATCGACTAAATCCTAATGAAACAAGTCATTAATGGAATAATAAACCTATACTGCGTTCATTCATTACGCCGTAGGCTATATATATTAATATATATATTATGTAAAGAAGACAAACGTCTTTCTCTGGTCTGCATCCCTTTAACAATTGTGTGTATTGAGCCGTACTGTATTGTACCCATTCTGCAATCTGTTAAATAAAGTTTTCATTCATTCATTCATATACAGTACTGAGCGCACGCACGTGTGTGTGTGTGTGTGTGTGTGTGTGTGTGTGTGTGTGTGTGTGTGTGTGTGTGTGTGTGTGTGTGTGTGTGTGTGTGTGTGTGTGTGTGTGTGTGTGTGTGTGTGTGTGTGTGCCCGCGCTGTGCCCTCCTTGAATCCCTCTTCCTGGGGTGAGTTTAGGGGGGTTAGGGGGGTCGTGGGGGGTGCTCCCATAGTCAAGCGGACCGTACACGGAGCAGACTCCCGCGGGCTCAAAGCTGACCTAAAGGGTACTCAAAGCAGACCCAACGCAGAGTCCAAGTGCGAAGCTCCTATTTTCTGACGCACGGACGTCCGCGGCTCCCACTTGGTGTCACACAAACTGGCGCGAGGTGTAAACTGGTGTAAACTGGCGCGAGACATGTAGGAAATTGGTCCGCGGAGATCCGCTCGACTATGAAAGCTCAAAGAGTCCAGTGGACCTCCGCAGAGTCCAGTCCGTGTACAGTCCGCTCGACTATGGGAGCACCTTAAGTCTTCCAAGAGAACTCTTTGGAAAATATTGGGGAATGAGACCCACTTGTCCTCATATATGGCTGTAACCTCAGTTCCATGTTCCCTACAGCGCAGGAAGAAAAATAAAATTGTTCCCTACCTTCATCCCATCCCCGAGTCCCCACACCCTCTGTGTACCTCCTCTCTCCTTGTGGACCAAATACAAAATTTAATAAAAAATGTATACATAATACACATTTTTTATCTTGAATTTTTTTTTAACAAATAATAATAAAATAAGATAATAATAATAACAATAAAATAAATATATAATTAAGTAATTAAGTTGTATTAGCCAGTAAGTATCTTGAACAAATCACTATTTCTTATTATTTAAATGTATATATATAGACATAAAAGTAAAATTAGGATGCTGTATAATTAGATGCTGATAAAATTGTGCAGTCTATCCATGGGATATATAGGCTACCTATTTAATCATGTAATCTATACTTGTACTTATAGTGTTATTAATTCAGACTTGGTTGCTTCAGAAGCTAGTCTCCATGTCTCGACCGTTTCATTCTCAAGTGATTGTTGTTCATTTTACTTAAGATCATTTCCATTGTTATTACAGTATATATATATATATATATATATATATATATATATATATATATATATATATATATATATATATATATATATATATATATATATATATATATATATATATATATATATATATATATATATATATATATATATTATGAGGTAATTAAGCCGTTGTTTAATTAATAGGTAATGTATGCATTTCATAGCAAGCATCATTTTAGCAGCTGTACAACCCGGTAGGCATATCCATTTCTGATGTACGGTATCTTCAGGGAAACAGATGGGCCTCTGGCTGTAGTGTAGCTGGTGGGTCTTCAAATAGAAGGTTATGAGGTGAAGCTGACAGTTGGGAGTTTTCAGAGCTGCATGTTAACCATAATTACACTACCCATTTCACTTTCATCTTCAGGCATATCAAAGTAATTTTCCTCTCCTTGGGGGCAAACTGTGCGGTTCAGGTGAAGGAGAGTCAGGAGTGTCAACAGTAGAGGGGAGAACTTTAAGCATAGCCCTATTAATATGTTTTTCTGTCCCAGCTCTGTTCTTGGCTGTCCACTGCCCCCCTCCTCCCATTGGACAATGTGCAATAGTGAATGTGAAATGTGTAACACTGGGCAATAGTGCTCATCGATCTTAATTTATTGATTTATTTTACTGTTGGCTCCATTTTTAACTTAAATTTGGACTTTATTGTTTGTCCGCCTCATTGCTTTCCTCTATCTATCTATATGTTATTTTTTTCAAGTTTTTTGTAATCCCTTCCATTGGCATCCAAACAGGGCACAATCTCATAACCGTATGGTCAGACATCCTGGATTTGGTTGCATCCCAAGTGGATGGTTCCTTCGGAAGATGAGGGTTCCTGGTGCGAGTATCTCTGCTATATTTGTGGTCACGTGCTAGCCTACATTGAGCTGCCAATCATAGCTGATCCTTAGTATGATGAGATTATCCAAAGCGATTTACAAGTTGTGTACAACAAGTCAGCAAGAAGGGTAAAACGCTTTCAGCTGAGTAGCAATGTGCATCAAACAGTGATAAAACTTGGGTGCTACAGTGTTGAGTGCATACATATTAGTATAGTAGGTAGTAATATATAGGCAAGGAGTTTTTAGTGGAAAAGTGCATGATAGTAAAAGACAGTAGGAAGGTTATTAATTTTTTTTATAGATATTTATTTTCTCTCCTTCATTTCAGATATTGATTGAAGAAGTGTGTCGACGTCAAAAAATTGGTCGGGTTTCGGCTGTCCTATCTGTGGTGGGAAGTTCGTTCCACCATCGTGGAGCAAGGACCGAGAATAGGTGGCTTCTCTTTGATGACCCTCCCAGAGCTCGCATAGGAGTGGGTCTGAGGCGGCCAGAGGATGTCGGGTCTTGAGGGTGTGTGAATAGCTGGCTTCTCTTGTGGGTCGTGTGGGAAAAACTGATAGGGTTCAAGCCAGGGAGGGATTTCGGCTCTGTACTCCTGCTGGATTTGGCACTCAATGAGTTAAGGGTGATTGCAAGCCTCCTCCATTGACTTCCAGAGTTTCTTCTACATGCTGAGCCAGTTCCAGCAGGAGAGGCCCGACCAGCGCAGCTCCGCCCCCATACAGCTGTGAGAGCTGCTCCGTGCTCCAGACTTCTCTACGCCCACACCTAGAGGCGAGGACGGAGGGACGGGGTGGAGGGATGGAACTGAACACAGGGTGAGGGAGGGAGGGAGGCGTCAACCGGGGACGTCATCTTTGTTCTGGAAGCTCCGGAGCTCCAGTAGAGGGGAGCTGGGTGGAGGGAAGCGGCAGACTGGGGGGCGGGGAGGAGCTTTGTACATTTCCACGCTCAGCGCATTCTATTTGACCTCCATGAGGCGGTGGCTCAGCGCGGCTACGTTGCCCAGAGGGGGAACAGTGCCACAGTGGTATCAGCTGCCTCCTGTCTCTCTGTCTGTCTCCAGATCCGCAAGTCCAAGTGGGGTGGACCCAGCTTACACCGGCACTGAGATCCTGACACTGATCGCCAACACCAAACATGTGCCAAACATGGATCCCGCTGGAATACGCATAAACAGAAAGAAAACACCAGAACACTGCTTGATACATAGCACTGCATGAAAACAAATAACTAAAAAAGAAAAACATACATAAAAACTCAATCACCTATCTTGACCTCATACATTTTGTCAACATGGTCATCATCAAGTTAAAGTTTCTTTATTAGTCATGTATGTTAACACAAGGTCAACGATACAATGCAATGTATGTGTTGGAGTAGAGAACAGCTCAGCTCAGCAGGAGCACTAGATGCATTAGAGCATGAATCATATAAAGGTAGAATAAGCTTAAAATATGTGAGATATTTACTCAAATAATCCATCACGTCGAGTCAACAAATTGTGGGATATTCCATCCAAATTGTGAAGTATTCCTCACGTATAAATTGTCAATTAATCCCGGCGGGCCTTCACCCAAAATAACTCGTATATCTGACTATATTCAATATCCAAATTGTCAAGGTTATCATTAATATCCAATAACAAAAGGTAGAAACATCTTCAACGGTTTATTCCAAGTGAATCAATTAATTGTTACAGACAGGAGACGTTGCAATGTGGGTCATTGCAACGGGCAGACATTCTACATTCTGCCCAGAGCAGGTAGAATCAAGCTTCTTTTATGTAATCACTGAGCCAATGAAAATGCTTATTCAGGAATAGGATCAGAAACAAGGTCTAAACATGGTTCTAGTTAAGATACCAGACGTTAAGACCAGGGTGCGATCCAAGAGGGGAGCCCGGGGAGCTATAGCTCCCCTAGATCAGACATCAGCTCCCCTGGGGGTCTCTAAAGCTCCCCTGGGAGCTGTATCATCATCGTGTATAATAATAAACGTATGCTATTTTGGATGTATGATTAATGATTTGCGTGTAGTGGCTACTTACTGGGACACAATTCACGGCATTCTAGCCTTTTGTGGTGTTTACTACATCTCCCATGACCCTTAGCGGGGGATGACGTAGATAAAGAGAGACAGTGAAAGTTGAATGGAAGTGTTGTTTGTGAGACAGTAGCGTGCGTAATAAACTAGTGTTTTTGCATCGGAACACGACTCCGTCTACGCTATCATTACTGCATTCCTACATTTGTGACCCTTGGACGTATTTCGGAGATTATATCGAACATGTCAACTGAACAACAGAACGCAGATCGCAGAACTTTGAACGCAGTTTCACTCAAGCTGCGCAGAGTGCCAACGCTTGGTTCGCGCGAAGCCCAATTCGCTCTCAGGAATATTACCGCGGATGCCACCAAGTACTACTATGTGGTAGCAGCCCTTACGAATTCAACGGCAGCGAGAGTGGTGAGTTTGCTGGAAAACCCACCTGCACATGACAAATATGTGACTATAAAAACACGCTCTGAGTTTTTTTCCGCTGAGAGGCGCGCTGCGCGCCGCGCACCCCCCCCCCCCCCCCCCCCGACGACGGGGCTCACCCAAAGATGATGCTATGGATCGCACACTGGTTAAGACTAGTGCTTAGTTCAACAGTTTAGAAAATCTGAGGACACAGTCTCCTGACAACAGGTGGCTGTTGTGAGGAATGTGATGGCATTCCCTGTGGGCACACATAGAACCTCACTTTAGCACAGTAGATTAGTACATTGTAGACAATGTTATAGATTGAATTATAGACGGATAGATAAACAGATATGTGTCACGTACGTGGGTTGTTCATTATCATTATTGCCATATTTTTAACACCATGTAAACATCAGGTTAGTATATGTAATATTATTATGTCTTGGTACTATTGTACTAATTCCCTTTTATTTTTCCCTTTGCCATGTGCCACCCGTCCATCCTCTGGAGAGCATTTATAATATTTGTATTCATTATTATTATACATTTTTTTTTGTCACTCAAACCTGTGGTAAACCTCATATTTTTATATTAAGAGCTAATTAAATAGTTTACACTGTTTATTTTTCTCATATTTGTCATATAAGCTGTCGGGGTCGCCTGACCCCTTCCGGCGGGAATCAGTGACATTTTAATGTTAAGAGGTTAATACAACTATAATTTCAATCAAATTAAATGTTAATGTGAATGTTAGCTAACCTGTAACATTTAATCCAATATTTTCACGACACATGATATGGGGCACATGTTATGACATTCTAATGTCTGCAGCAGCCCTTTCTGCCCCAGGAAGTGGGGGTGGACATCGGGCACGTAGCAGCCGCCTCAGTCAGTAATGATTTAGCCCTCCAGCTCCGGGGACACAAGCGCACCATAGGTCACGTTAAACACACAAGAAGAGGACACTACCTCTTATCACGCAACAGCCCGCCGACGGGACGTTTTATGACGATTTGCCCACCGGCACTTTGGCGACCCCTAGTGGCTCGGGTGTGCATATCGAATTGAAGGCGTATTTGTTGCCTGTCGATAGCGACAAAATCCGACCAAATCCGTTCAGCGGTTCTCGAGTTACATGCCGGTATTTGAGGCTTGTGCAAAGTACACGGTATTGCGCAAAATACCACTCCCGACTCAGGCTGCAGTAGTTCCTTCAATCTAGATCCGATCTCGAAAATGATTGTGGATTGTTGTAGCCAATGAGTGTGGGTTCCAATGATACCCCATGTGGGGATGTGTGAATCAGGGATCTAGGTGAACAACTAAATGATTTAACAGGAAGCCAAATTAATTGAAGTCTATGAGAAAACTGAGTTTGTCTTTGTACACAGTTTTCCAAAATCACTCCTAATCACTCATTTATATCTTCTTTTTTTTATCCACTTTTTCTCCCATTTTCTATTTTTCTCCCATCCCAATTTCGTATCATCCAATTCAACCCTCCCCTGTCTCGAACGCTGTTTCTTGCCTCCCACAAGCCGGCTGCAATGTGGACTAAGTCATACATAGCACGAGTCCCCTCCGATACTCGAGGTAACAGCAGTCGCATCTTTTCACCTGCGCGGCGCGATCTTTCAGCGTCAGGGGTCTGCGCTTTGGAGGGGCGCCGCCCCCATTGCTTCCTGATTCTACTGCGCAGGCACGCCAACCGACCTGTAGGAGTTGCTGTCCACAACGCCCGATCCCCACCCATCAGTTTCCCACCCCCTAATACTGCCAATGTGAGACTCATGCATGTGCTATAAGAATAAAGTATGTTGTTTTGGTTTGCAAAAAAAGTATGCAGTCCGGAAGTTAAAGTAAAAAAATTGCCACTTTTCTGCCCGCTTGAAGGGAAAAAAGGAAACTTGTTGTGAGTAATAGCAAGTATAGCATTGGGACATAGAAGTAAAACTGTATATTGTATAGTATGGGTGTAACGGTACGTGTATTCGTACCGTCGCATGCGTCGCCAACAAACAACAACAACATTCTCCCCCGATCATGCTGATCAAATAAAAAAAAGAAACATACTTTTTCGGACTGATCATCTGAGCTCCTCTCGACTCCAGTTGAACTGCTATTGTGTTTAAATCCAAATAATCCTCTGCCATTGTTGTGTAACATCTCATCTGTTCTAGTATTCAGTCTCGTGCAGTTAAATCCTCTCTAGAAGTGAAAGTGAAACTTACCAAGCCCTTAAGTTGTTAAAGGGGCACTAGGCAATTAATTTACTCTGGATGCCTGAACACAGAGTGACACCAGTATCACTGACTACCACGGCAAGCCTATAGACAATTATTCTATTTAATAATAATAATTATAATAATTATCATAAATATAATATATAAATAAAATTAAAAATTAAATAAAAAATGTATTAAAAAAACTAATTATATTAATAATAATAATTATAAATATTTTGTTTTTCAAAGAGTTATTTTGGAAGACTTATCTTGGAACCACTGAGACAGAATCAATGACAAGTTCACTCTGAGTCCCGAACTTGGTGGAAATATGTCTTAAGTGGCTGAAACGGTCGCACCTGTGACAAGATCTGGTACCTGCTTGGCGAATGGCATTCTGTCTTAAACTCGAAACGCGCGTTCCCGTCTAGGTCATTTGCATACAAACCACGCCCCGACACTCCTTATAAGGCAGTCAATATGGGCAGTGTGCAAATCCTCGCTGAAATATCAAAGTGAGGCTCTGAGACGAGAGGAAGTGAAGGCGCACACGTTGCGTAGCAACGGCGAAAGAACTTCACAAACGCTGAAATAGAGGTGGGGAACCCTTGTAAACAAGACAAACGTCTTTCTCTGGTCTGCATCCCCTTAACAATTGTGTGTATTGAGCTGTACTGTATTGGAAATTCTGCAATCTGTTAATAAAGTTTCCATTCATTAATTCAGGTACTGTTATCGGGAGTGGAGACGTATAAGGTTTGCTGTTCTGGGCCCAAATCACAGGAGAGGTGAACGCCGTGTCCGGCGAGGGGCGCATACCCACTTCGCTGTTCTGGAGGATGTACGAGTCGTGCGCACCTCCTGGGAAACGGGCGACAACGTTCAACAGCTGGTTGTTGGCGTTGCAGATGATCTAATAATAAATAATAATTATAAATTCTATTTGAAGAGAGAAGCTATATAAAAGAAAGGGTAGATATAAATATATAGTAACACAGGAAAAAAGAAAAAAACAAGTAAGATAAGAAAAGGAAGCAAGGTGCTGTCCAATTGGATGAAGTGGTAACAAGAGAGTTAACAAAAAACAGAAACTAGAAACATACCTGTACATTGATAGAATGGTACTGCTTCCGATTAAGGTCTGGGAACGGGTCTGGGGAGGGTGCCAGGATGCGCACATGGGTGCAATCAATAGCGCCGATGATGTTTGGCAGCCCAGCGATGGCATGGAATGCCGTCTTCACTGGGATCTGCTCTTGGGCGGAAAAGGGGAATCTGATATACTGTGTGGTCAACTCCACGATGCCAGCCAAGACCCGTGGGAGGCAGCAGCTGATGGAGGTCTGGGATATGCCCACCCTGTCTCCTAGCTCCCTCTGGAATGTTCCAGTTGCTAGGAAGCCCAGGGTGGACAGTACCTGCACGTGCGGTGTCACAGGGTTGGAGCGTCTGGTCTGGCTCCTCAGTGATGGCTCCAGCGTCTCGGACAGCTCCATTAGCACAGGTCTTGGCAGCCTGAAGCGTCCCAGCAGGTACGCGTCACTCTCGGCGAAGAGATCAGCGTGGTCCCTGTACTGGCGCTCCCTCCTCATTGCCTGTTCGTATCGAGCGTGATTATTCTGGACATTACCCATAATTGTGTGTGTAAGCCTAGGGTGCAGAGTTGACCATTTAAGCATAGCGCGATTAATCACTGTTAATTGGATGCCAGGGTTCAATGTACATGATTGCTGTTCAAGTGCACCTGCAAGGTCAGGTTTATTTGTCACACGCAACATCATACCGGTAAGATGAGCAGTGGAATGTTTATCCACTGGCTCTTATAATGTATACAATAAGCAAATGTCCCAAACTATAAATAAGAACAACAATAAAATGATAACAGAATTATGTAGCTGATGTATTTATTTATTCCAAGTCATTTGCAGTGTGTGTAGTGCTATTATTTATTTTTCCGACATCAAATAACGTAATTTCTTATCGTACAAATATTGTCATATTTATTTTAATTATGATTAAGTAATTAATTCCAAGGAGGCCTGTAGTGTTGACATGAAGGAATCACTATGAGAACACAGTCTGTCAAGTTAATCAAATTTTCAATTAGTCAATCAATCAAGAGTGCTCCTCAGCACTCTTAAATCTGCTCTCAGCCACGCTCAAATCTGATCTCAGGAAAATTTGGGGACTTGCGCTCCCAGCCCTAATATGTCTTAAATGGGCAGAAATCTGCCTAAGAGGACATTTTTTGTCGTAAAATTCGTTCGGGAATGAGACCCATTGTATTGCAATTATCTTAGGATTTGTATATTGTATAGTAGTGTACATAGGACCCAGTGCCTTTAAGTCGTACCTCAACATTGTATTGCAATTATCTTAGGATTTGTATATTGTATAGTAGTGTACATAGGACCCAGTGCCTTTAAGTCGTACCTCAACATTGTATTGCAATTATCTTAGGATTTATTAACATGTCTATTTTATCATGTCTATTCTACTTATTTTATTTACTATTTACTATTATTTACTATTGTATTCTTGCACAATCGAAGCGGGCATGGCCAACCACATGTAACTGTATGCCCTGGTATTATGTGATAAATAAACCTCTTAAATCTTGAATCTTGAATCTAGACGTATCCCTCCATGACACAACACAAACTGCCTCGGCTAGTCTTTTGTGCCAGTACATTTACATTTACATTTAGTCATTTAGCTGACGCTTTTATCCAAAGCGACTTACAAGTTCTGTGCGACAAGACAGCAAGAAGGGTATAACTCTATCAGCTGAGTAACAATGTTCATCAAAGTGTTGCGTGTTACAGTGTAGGTTAGTTTATTAGGACAAGTGCATGACATTAAGGTTAGTCGGGGTTAGATTTTTTTATTTATTTTTTTATCATTTCAGATAATGGTTGAAGAAGTGAGTCTTTAGTCGACGGCGAAATATTGGACGGGATTCGGCTGTCCTAACTGGGATGGGTAGTTCATTACACCATTGTGGGGCAAGGACTGAGAATAGGCGGCTTCTCTTTGATGACCCTCCGGGAGCTTGGATAGGAGTAGATCTGAGGCGGCCAGAAGATGCAGAGCGTAGGGGTCTTGAGGGTGTGTAGTTAGAGACCATTGACCGGAGGTAGGCGGGAGCGGTTCCCTTTGCCGCACGGTATGCTAGGTCGAGGGCCTTGAAGCGGATACGTGCAGCAATGGGGAGCCAGTGCAGGTCCCTAAGAAGTGGGGTGACATGGGCCGACTTCGGTAGGTTTGAGATCAGGCGGGCCGCTGCGTTTTGAATGAGTTGAAGAGGCTTGGTGGCAGTGGCCGGGAGGCCAGCTAGCAGTGCGTTGCAGTAGTCGAGGCGGGAGATGACTGTTGATTGGACGAGGAGTTGGGTGGCTTCTTTTGTCAGGAAGGGGCGTATCCTTCTGACGTTGCTCAGGAGGAATCTGCAGGTTCTGGTTGTCGCTGCGATGTGAGCAGAGAAGTTCAGCTGGTCGTCGAGGACAACACCAAGGTTCTTGGCGGTCGGCGACGCGGTCACAGCTGCATTCTCGACTGTGATGGAGAGGTCGGTCAGGGGGGAGGATTTGGCCGGCAGGTGGAGCAATTCTGTTTTGCTTAGGTTCAGTTTGAGGTGGTTGGTCGTCATCCAGGCGGAGATGTCGGACAGACAGGCCGAGATCCGCTCAGAGACGTGGATATCTGAGGGAGGGAAGGAGAGGAAGAGTTGAGTATCATCGGCATAACAATGATATGAGAAGCCATGAGACGTGATAATGTTACCCAGTGATTTAGTGTAGAGGGAGAAGAGAAGGGGTCCTAGGACCGAGCCCTGGGGGACACCCGTCCGGAGGGGGCGGGTGGCCGACAGAGTCCCTCTCCATGACACTTGGTAGGAGCGGTCATTGAGGTATGATGTCAGCCATGTCAGCGCAGATCCAGCCACTCCCATTCCTGCGAGGGCCGCGAGGAGGATCTGATGGTTGACTGTGTCGAAGGCTGCAGATAGGTCTAGGAGAATCAGGACAGAGGAGAGGCCTTTCGCTTTTGCTAAGTGAAGTGCCTCTGTGACCGCAATGAGGGCCGTTTCTGTGGAGTGGCCAGTCCGGAAGCCAGACTGATTGGGGTCTAGGAGGTCATTCTGTAAGAGATAAGCAGTAAGTTGGTTGGATACAGCACGTTCAAGTGTTTTAGAAAGGAAGGAGAGAAGAGAGACAGGACGATAGTTGGCTATGACGGTGGGGTTCAGGGTTGGTTTTTTTATGAGGGGCGTGACTCTGGCTTGTTTTAGGGAGGTGGGGACCACCCCCGAGTTGAGTGAGGAGTTGATGGTTGCAGTTAGGAATGGGAGGATGTCCGGTGCTATGGTCTGGAGGAGTGGGGAGGGTAGCTGGTCCAGCTGGCATGTAGTCGGACGGTTCGACGTTACCAGTGTCAGGGTCTCGGCTTCTGTAATGGGAGAGAAAGATGACAGAGTGAAGGATGAGGTTCTCGATTCAGCGTTTGGAATGGGTGGGGGTTGGGAGAAGGAGCTGCGGATGTTCTCCACTTTTTCCTCAAAGAAGATCGCAAAGTCTTCGGCAGAAAAAGATGAGGGAGGAGGAGGTGGGGGGGGAGTGAGGAGGGAGGACATGGTAGCATGCAGTTTGCGAAGATTCTTGGCAGAGGCCTCGATCCTATGGTGAAAGAAAGAAGCTTTGGCATTAGTAATGGTTTTGGAGAATGTTAACAAGAGGTTGTGATATGTGTCGATGTCAGCAGTGAGGCGTGACTTTCTATACTTCCTCTCAGCCGCTCTCAGGACCTGTCTTTGTTCTCTCACTGCATCCGTCAGCCATGGACTGGGTGGGGAGCGGCGGGCAGGTTTCTCAACGAGGGGACAGAGCTTGTCGAAGGAGGTTGCAAGGGCTGAGAGGAGGGTGGAGGTTGCCATCTCTGTGGGGAGAGCAGAGAATGTGTCACTCAAAGGTAGAGCGGATATTATGTCAGAGGAGAGGGTGGAGGGGGATAGGGAGGGCAGGTTGCGTCTGAGTGAGACGGTTTGAGTTGGGGTGAAGACTTTTCGGTTAAGCATGAGAGTTAGTGAGAAGGATATGAAGGAATGGTCAGATACATGTAGGGGAGTTACCGTGGTGTTAATGATGCTGGAGTTACGGGGAAATATGAGATCCAAGGAGTTGCCTGCTTTGTGGGTGGGAGGCATGGCAGTGGGAGTCAGGTCAAATTGTTGTAGGAGGGAGACCACTGGGACCGACTGAGATGAGTCAGGCAGGTTGAAGTCGCCCAATAGAAGGAGCGGGGTACCATCTTCCGGTAAGGAGCTTAGAAGCATGTCCAGCTCATCTGTGAAGTGATCGAGGGGACCTGGAGGGCGATAGAGTGTAACAATGGTGAGATTGAAAGGATTAGAGACAGATACTGCATGATATTCGAGGGAGGAGAGTGACAGTTCTGGGAGTTGCGTTAGGTTTGTAGCCCATGAAGGAGATGTCATGAGGCCAGTGCCTCCACCCCGTCTGGAGGGTCGAGGTGTGTGAGTGAAGTTATAGTTTGTAGATAATGCTGCAGGTGTTGACGAGTTATTGGGGGTTATCCAGGTCTCAGTTAGAGCCAGGAGCTGCAGATTTAGACTATGGGCGTAGGCAGTAATGAAGTCAGCTTTCTTGACTGCTGATTGACAATTCCATAAGCCTCCCTGTACTGTGACAGGTGTATTAGTGGCTGTAGGAGGGTAGGAGAGATTAGCCGGGTTGCTAGCAAACTGGCGTGGATGGGTTGATTCTGTTCTTGAGGAGCAGATTGTGGATATAGGTGTGAGGCACATTGTGGTGTCAAGAGTGGTAGGAGGAGGTTGAAGGGGGTAGGGAGGAAGCAATATAGTAGGGAAATAGCAGAGTGGGAGGGAAATGTGGGATTATGGTGTACTTAGCACTGGGTGGATCGGTGGATCCCTCTGCTGAGAACTCCAGGAAAACTCCTCCTCTTTGTCCCTCTTCGTTTCTCGACGCTTCGCTGACGCTAAGCCAGCAAGTCTTTAAATCACTATCACTAATTACTGATGAGTGACACCTGCAGCAAAAGGCCACACCTCCAGTTTCTGTCAGCTGGGTGAAACTAATTACAAACAATTTCCACAACACAATTGAGTCACACACTTCAAAATGATGTACACAGTATTATTCAGTTAAAAGATCCTACCCTCTCTGCTGTTGTCCTCAGAATGAATCCAACAGAGAGAAAGCTGGTATTTAAGCAGAAAAACTGTCACAAGTGCCCACTTAACTACATGCACAAAGGCCACACCTCCAGTTTCTGTCAGCTGGGTGAAACTAATTACAAACAATTTCCACAACACAATTTAGCCAGTAGCCATCAGGCTCCACAACTGTTGGCCGGACTGCTGCCAATTTCTGGAGAGCTAACAGCTGGTGAACTTGAGAACTGTCTGACTCTTGATAATGAACACTGCATGGACTCTGGTGCAATGTATTACTATGGTTTGGACCATGTATACCATCATCACTATACTGTCTGATTGAATCCTGACACTCATTGCTGTTCACTACCACTACTATCACTATCATCATTACTACTTGCACTTTGTTCTATGTTCTATTATTAGTACTACCTATCCTAAATGACACTTGAATTTCCCCAAGGGGATTAATAAAGGACTTGCCTTGAGACATCACATCCCCACTGGGGGGGGGGGGAGCTCCAGTCGAGTGGATACTGGCAGGTCAAAGAAAACCCTGCTGACCAAGAGAAGACGGCGTTCACTTCCGCCTTGGGCCTCTTCCAGTAAAAAATAAAAAGCCATTCAGCCTGAGCAACGCATCTGATCTATCTGGATGATGTCATTGTATACTCAGCCACGTTCCAACAGCACCTCCCCCACCAAGGGAGGGTGTTTGAGCGTCTCCAGACACACGGACTGAAGCTGCAGCCCCTGTAGTGTCATCTCCTGCAGTGACAGTCAAGTGCTTAGGGCCATGTGGTCAGCAGAAACAGGGTGGCTACCTTGACAAGTCCTAATTAAGCGGGTGGGGGTTGGATGGTAGGGGGGCTGTCCCTTATGTGGTTAAATACTGTCTGCAAATAAAAACAGTAGATTAACCTTTTTCCGCCCCAACATAATGGATAACATTTTTCCCCCTGCTCCATAGCTGTGCTAACTAGGACTAGAGACGATTGATAATTTATATTAACGATTGTAATTAGATAGTCGTGCACAGCTGTGCGCAATGTGAACTAATATGGGGAGACCTGAGAAGCCTGCCTTCCATTGTGGATTGTTTGAACAGGTTCCCAGGTCTGACCCTATGTTTCCACCCCTGCTGTTTTCCACAAGTCTCCCATAGGAGCGTGATGATGTCATGGGTGATCAGTGATCACCTGGGCTCAGGGGTGTAAAGTACTTGAGTAATTGTACTTTGTTACAATACTTAAGTACTGTTTTTGGGGATTTGTACTTTACTCAAGTATTATTAGGTTTGTATACTTGTACTTTTACTCAATTACATGTCAGAGAAAAAAAACATACTTTTTACCCCTTACATTTAAAATGCAGACCTACAAAGTACAAAGTACAAATCTCGCAGGTCCAACTATTTTAATTAGTATATTTGTTTCTCTGGCCGAACTAATGTTAACGTTATTAATCCTGCGGCCGCACTTTATTTAACAGCCAATGAAATCCCCATCGATGGAAAATGAACCCACCCATACCCATGCTGATTGGTCCTTGTGCAAGACTAGAAAGCAGGGATCTTTGATTAAACACCTGCTATCAGAAGAATAGACAGTCAGAAACAACGTTTTACTTTAACTTTTTAGTACATTTAAAAGTAGAAACTTTTTTACTTTTACTCAAGTGTGTTTTTAGCCAGATACTCAGACTTTTACTTGAGTACGATTTTGAGACGGTACCCATACTTTCACTTAAGTATCATTTCTGGGTACTTTTTACACCTTATGGCTTATAATGGCAGTTGAGCACCAAGATGGCAGATAACTTCAGGCTGAGGTCTCACGACAGCATGCTGTCTGTCCCACCTGGTATCTACCACGTGGCATTCCCCATCATCAACAGACTGACTTTGACTACTACTGTACGTTACTGCGGGACCTGAGAGTGGCTTGGCTGGGGGTCCTCCTCCTGTAATTTCCCCCCAAGCTATGTAACATCTGTGGCTTACATACCTTGCATATAACTTTGTCTCGATGTTCCATGATTTTGCTGACCAAAAATGTTCATATTTACAAACAGGGCTTTGTAGATTGTTTGGGGTGCAAATCGCTCTCTCCGCAGATTAGAGTTAGTAAGAGAAAGATGAGAGAAATCGGCACCAACCAGGCACACTTAAAAGCTTTTACCAAACAACAGCATGAGTAGGTCTACATTAAGGCGGCACCGCAGTCGGTGCACTTACAGGGGGGATGCATCACGGCAGATCTCTTAGCCTACTTCACCACTCAAATAAACACCAGAGAGATGTACAACGAGCAGCCCACAAAGTGCACACGCAGCCAAGGGATAATGTGAAGCCATACTTTACATAACTACACAAGCGGCACTAGACAAATGCACAAGGCAAACTCAACACAGTATGAACACCACAGCAAATGCTGAGGCCACCAAACACACAATACAAATGTAACTTACCATGAATGGATGGACTACTGCATTGATAGATGATGGGTGAAAATGCTTTGGAGCATTGAACAATAATTTTCGCTCATAGCAAGTGAAGCCCCACATTTCACCACATGGGTCTATGAGTTCCTCCATCTCCCCTTGTGCATCATAGATGACACCGTAGAACAGTCATGTGTTCATGTGTTATCCTGTCCAATCGTTTTTTTCCTCATGTGCTTTCTGCAAGGCTAAGTTAGTATGCTACGGGCGGGCATAGCCAGTGGCGGATTTAGGCATAGGCTCCATGGGCAGCCGTTCAGGGCAGCATCTTGCTGAGGGTGGCATGAAGAAGCTAAATAAAAATTGTTTCCTGAATGGTGAGATTTGCGCATTTCTTTTAATCGCTCATTGCATGTCACGTCAGGTCAATTAACCTGGGTGCCCTGTTTGTGACTGTGAGCTAGGCAGGCAACTGCCTGGGAAGGTCCCACTCACTCAGTACGACATGGGGAGGGGGGCGGGGGATTCGGGAATCTATTATATCACTCACTCAGTCAGATACAGTAAGATGAATATAGATACAGTAAAATGAAGATACAGATACAGTCTGTTGTTTGAAATGCAACTGTTTAATACAAGTATTTATTTGATACAGGATTTGTCGCAGGGGGGGTTATAAATTATCCGTATAAGCTAGGAACGCCAATGGGTATAGCTAAGGTATATGGCTAATAGCTGAATTACATCCTGGTGGTTAGGCCTATCGCTGCAGTGGCAGATTGAGGAAAGGCTGACACACAGTAGTCCGGAATAGAATCGGAAGTAGTGGTCGGTTTTGGTCATTTAGCTAGTTAGTAATATCCATTGTCATACTGTATCTAACGTTACACCTGCTGTAAATATAGTTGTGTCGCATCTAGCTAACCTGTGCATTCTGCATGCCCAGGTGGCGTCTATTCTTATCCTAACGCATGTATGCTTCCGCGTGCGCGTTTTGCTAATCTGATTGGCCACTGCCGTTTCTGGTGCGATCTGATTGGCCACTGACGTTTCTGGTCATGTGACATGTGCGCCCAATCGCGTGACACACCCATTTCCGCTTCGACCAGCAGCAAACTACCTAACGCAGGGCCTAGTTTATCACTGGTTAAGCTTAGGCGACTCTTTCGAAGTTGGTTAAGGTTAGAGTTTGGAATCAGGGCTGGCGTTCTATTGCCCTGCTCTAAGACAAACTCTAACCTTAACCAACTTCGAAAGAGTGCCTAAGCTTAACCGGCGATTGGCGCGACCAGAAACGTCAGTGGCCAATCAGAGCGCAAAACGCGAACGCGGAAGCATACATGCGCTAGGATAAGAATAGACGCGTCCAGGTGCTCCACTCCCTCCTATAACGGGCCAACCAATGGTGTGAGTCGTTATTATAAATCATGTATGAGAGGGAGAGACAGAGAGATAGGAGTTTTGCTCAGTACATTTGATGACTGCCAAAGGTTAAGGGTTATGGTATGGGTTAGGTTTCAACAGATATGAAGAACTAAATAAAAATTAGGACATAAACAGTCTTCACTGTATTAGAGCCTTAGTAGCAGATTATTGGCTTGAGAAATCTCACATTTCCTGACCATCTGCATATATCCTGGGAAATATGTATAAGCACTGGATTCTTACATTTACCGAAACACACACACATACAGTATACTAAAATATTCATTAGTTCATTCTTTTTTCATTTGTTCCGCTCATGGTAATGCACAGTTCCAGAAAAAGAAAATAAGCGTTTCATGATCAAAGCGCCTCACAATTTGCACATTCCTTGACTGAAAAGGATCATCTTATTTTGCCTGCCCCTTACTCAAAACATACATACACAACATGAGCAAAGGGAAAGAGAATCACTAAGGAAACCCATTACCTTATTCATTCTTTATACATTTTCTTGAAATTATAGATTTTTCTTTTGAGAATTCCACAGTTTTATACTGCAATACACACCTGCTTTAGAGTAGTCCATGCATACTGATTGTTACGAAGGATCAGATTAAACCGAATATATGTATTTATTGATTGATATATATTGCATAATATTTGTATATCGTCTGATATCCCTTGTGTATTCTTTGTACATATACACGGAATATCCCTTTAACCTAGTACAGACCATAATATTTCGTTCTCCTATTGGACAGCGGTCCCTTAGGCGCCATTGCCATACCCCCAGGGTCTAGTTCAAAGTCACAGTCAAAGACATGCCTGGGCATGAACGGCTCTGCGCAAGGATACGAGACAGGAATAGGGCTGGTACTAGTTTGTTCACCTAACGTATAAATACGGCGCAGGTGAATACAGAAGTTAAGTTACCCGATAAGTTGAAGCCTCACCCACGATACAACGTGCGGTGAAGTATGGCCTGTTTGGCCCCAAATAGAGCATTGAGACCGCGTGCGAATTGATAGCTGAAGTATCAGAGTTTAACGCTGTACCGTCGAGTTCGACCTATTCTATTATTTCAGTAATAGTCTATTTATGTATAGTGTATCGTGCGGCTACCGTTCTACAGTGACCAGCATTACCAACGCTTCCTCGCACCAGCTAGTGTGCTTATCCAGGCTGGGCAGCTTAACCTGGCGCCTTCACCCGAGGAGCCCTAGACGAGGACCGTGTGGATTATGTACACTGGATAACCTACCCGACGACTGCATAGCCCTTTTCGGCTGGATTATATTTGCTTTGGTCCTGTAATTGATGGAGCGGAGAATCGTCTACACCCACAATTGTGTGGGATTTACCCTGTGAGGAGCAACGTCGAGCCCGCCTCTCAGAAGCCTGAGGCTGGCTAGCTTTCTTCCATGCGGAGCTGCATGCTACGGAGAACAGCTGTTATTCGTCTGCGGATCAAGAGATTATTGCACCGTCTCCTGTACTTGGAGTCTCTCTATTCTTCGTTGACCCAGACTATACTACCGACAAATCCTCTCCCCTTGCTGGCCTACAACCGGAGGGACCCTACCAGTATCTCCCGCTGCCTTACTAGAGTACCATAGATATAATTCCTAAGATTCAGGTTGTATTCATTATCTCCTGCGTAATATGAGAATGGACATACGTTATTGATTTGCTTACGCACATTATTTTGCCTTATAAGCGCACCCTACGTAAAGTATTGTTATATATACTATCATTGCTGCTAATAAATATTCTTAAACCCAGTTTTGTGTGGAACCGTGTCATTGTGGAGGTGTTCATCATGATATACCTGTGTACTGTATGGCCAGTAGTAATGTACATAAGACGGTAGTGGTTTAATGATACCATACTTATTAATACAGTCAGGGAATTGTACCCCTCAGTTACAATTGGTCCTTCGAGCCGGAGGGTAATTAGCGTAATATTAATATAATATTAATATTAACATGGCCGATGATGAACACTCCACAAACGGTTCTCCTAAACTAGATCGCCCGCAGCGCAGACATCAGCCACCTCCTTATCTAGAGGCATACGTTGTCAGTCCTAGCTTATACCTAGCTTTAAAAGGAAGTTAAATACGGATAAAATAACTAAAGCGGATAGTAAAAGTATGCCAAACCCTAACGACCAGGCGACCCCGCCAGTAGAGACCCTAGTGGGTTCTAACGTAACTGACCAAGCTCACGGGGGGGACCAGGAGGGACATGACATGACTTTACCCCCCGCCAACGTCAACGAGGTAGTCCCCGGAGAGCTCCAGGATAAAGAAAGCGCTCCAGGGACGGAACCCGACCCACTACCAGAAGAGACGCACACCCAGGAGACGGACCTCCTCGGAGCGCGACAGGAGAACGGATCTCCCACGAGCACTGCCAGAAGCCGATCACCTCCGCCGGTGTCTTCCCCCAGCGAAGCGGACAAGATGCTGGCGCAGGCACTCATCGCCACCCTGGCAGCCTCCACCGAACGCGATCGACTTCAGGGTGAACGCGATCGACTCCAAGCGCAACAGACGAGCGAGCGCGAACAAGCTGCAGACGAACGAGAGCGCCTTCACGCGCAACTCCAAGCGCAAGCCCTCAGTGAACGCGAACATTCTGCAACCGAGCGAGAGCGCTTCCAGGCGCAACAAAGGAGTGAAGACGACCGCATAAGACTGGAGACCAGACGCCTTCAGACGGAAGAGAACATTGAAAGAAGCCGCGCCAATGCGCAGCGCGACGCCGCAAATGCCCAGCGCGAAGCAGTGCGCGAAGCCGCTCATGCCCAGCGCGAGGCAGAGCGCGACCGGCTGCAGGCGCAGCTGATGGACAAATTGATTACCATGGCGACACCCCCTCACTCCGCACGGAGCTCCCGGAGATCATCACGACAAGGGTCTAGGGCACATTCGCCTACCCGACCAAGCGACCCGGGACCCCGCCAACAGGAGGATCCTGTCCACGTCTCCGAACCCCCTCCCCGGCCGGTCCATACGAGACCCAGCAACCGGGAAGAACCGGACCACGCCGAGAGACTGAACAGAAGACTCCAGGACCTAGCAGAGGAAGAGGAGGAGGAAGAGGAGGAATGTCAACCCGACCAGCAGCAACGTACTCTGGACCAGGAGGCCCAGTACAGCCCCGACCAGCAGCAACATACTCTGGACCAGGAGGCCCAGTACAGCCCCGACCAGCAGCAACGTACTCTGGACCAGGAGGTCCAGTACAGCCCAGACGTCAGCCCCGAGGCCCTGCGCTACAAACCCCCGACTCAACTCACGGGTGAGTTTGACGCACCGCCAGCCCCGAGGAACAGCACCTGGGTACCCGACCTTCGGTACCCACCAAGTACCAGCCCAAGACGACACGCACGGGGAGACTCGCCCAGGAGGCCTCTCCCCCAACGCTCACCGATGTGCCAGCCATCCATGGCATCGTACCTTGGCACACCGACGTTCCCGGACTTCACACACGAGAACAGAGCACAGTACACAGAGCTACGAATGTGCTTAGAGACAATGATGTCCGATGTACCGGATGAAACGTACAAGTATGCTATCCTACTCAAGCACCTGAAGGTGCCCAGAGCGCACAATATAGCGCTGGCATATTCCAACTCTACTACCCCATACACCGCGGCTCTAGTAGCCCTCGACCAACGTTATGGACGCGTATGGGACTACGTGATACAGGAGATAAGAGACATTGACCGTCTCCCCCCAGCCAGAGACAACAGAGCATTGGATGACCTCTCTATCAAGGTACAGTCCCTGGTAGGGATGCTGGGGGCCCAAAAGGAAAAGGGGATATACGAACTGTACGCTAACTCTAATGTAGAGAGAATATTAGAGAAGCTCTCTCCCGCCCGACAAGAGCGTTTTCGGCGGCAGAGAGACCACCGCGACCCCAACGGTCCAGAGGCATCCCTCCTAGACTTGTCTGATTTCCTCGCCAGGGAGGTCAGCAGCCTACGACTGGACACGTTCGTATGGAGTGGACCAAGCCCAAGACCAGGACCTCGGGGATCAAATGATAACCGCCGGTCGGTGACCGTTATGCACCAAGCCGAATCAGTACCGCAGCACAAGAACCACAACACCCCCTCGACGAAAGAGGAGTGGAAGATTGAATGCCAGTACTGTGAAGGAGAACATCGGCTGTATCAATGCGACACTTTCGGGAAGCTGACCACGGATGAGGTGAGTCAGTGGATCAAGGACCACCGCCGCTGCTTCCGCTGTGCGCGCAGCCACCTGGCAGCTGAGTGCCGCTTGAAGAAGAAGTGTAGCAGGTGCGGCGGCACCCACTTGGAGGTCCTGCATGACATCAACAAGCGTCCGCCAGGACAACAAAGTGGGCCCGTAACGGTAATGTACCAGGCCGAGGCGGTGGCACCAGTACCAAAGATCCACCAGACCGCTCCCTACTGTCCCGACTGCTACAGCAGACACTGGGAGTCACGGTGCTACTCGGACGACTGCGAGTCGGCACCACCCCAGATGATCCAAAGCAACCGACCAACAGGAGTGCTCCACATTGACCAGCATAGCGGGACCCCCCGAGTGCTCATCAAAGTGGTCAGAGTGCTCCTGAGCTACGAGGACAAGGTCCTGGACACTTACGCCGTCCTGGACGATGGGTCTGAAAAGACTCTCCTCCTCGCTTCCGCCGCAGCCCAGTTGGGCCTGCGGGGTGCCAAAGGTACCATGACCATACGCACCATCAGAAGGGACCAGAAGACCATAAAAGGTGAAAGGGTCTCCTTCAAGATAGCAGCGGTGGACCAGCCCGAGAAGCAGTATAGTATAACCAACGTCTTCACCAGCCACGACATAGGCCTATCACAGTACACCTACCCCATCCCACAGCTGATGGCGAAGTATGTGCACCTACGTCAACTACCTATACCGCTTATCGACGGCGCCACACCGACCCTGCTCATCGGCTCCGACCACGCGGACCTCATTCTCCCAATTGAGGCGGCCCACATCGGACCCAAAGGATGCCCAGTCGCGGTTCAGACCCGACTGGGGTGGACTCTCCAGGGCCCCCTCTACGGACTTGACAGTCAACCCACGTCTACACGCTGCCTACACACAAAGGCGAGCGACACCGGCCACTCCCTCGTACAGCCCGTTGAGAGGCTATTGACATTAAGCGAGAGGCCTGTGAGAGAACCGTGGGCACAAGAGGGAGTTCGGAACTCCACCCCCCTCAGCTGCGCTCCAGATGTAGCTGACCTTGAACCCAGCACCCCAAGCGACTCCTTGACGGGGCGGCCGGAACCGGCCCCTCCTCAGACGGGGTACAGAGCAAACAAGAGAAACAGACGGAGGAGGAGGAGGCACAGCCAAGCACAGATCAAAGCAGTCTCAGGCCCGCTTCCTCCTAAACCCCCCTTCATCCCGTCCAGTCGTCATGATCATAGACCAGTCACTACCCCGAGCTGCGTGGCCGGCCGGCCGCGTAAGCAAAGTGACCACTGGTGCCGACGGAAAGGTCAGAGCGGCAGAAGTGCTCGTCCAAGGGCGGACATACACCCGGCCCGTGGCGAGGCTGATGGAGTTGCCAAGGCTCCCCGACACTATTGATGACGACCATGACCCCCTGACTTTGTGAACTGCCCTACCCTCACAACGGACATTGAGTAGTGGACAGTGCGGTTAATCTGTCTCTGCTTATCTAATTAGGTAGGACTAATTAGGAGGCGGCTGTTACGAAGGATCAGATTAAACCGAATATATGTATTTATTGATTGATATATATTGCATAATATTTGTATATCGTCTGATATCCCTTGTGTATTCTTTGTACATATACATGGAATATCCCTTTAACCTAGTACAGACCATAATATTTCGTTCTCCTATTGGACAGCGGTCCCTTAGGCGCCATTGCCATACCCCCAGGGTCTAGTTCAAAGTCACCGTCAAAGACATGCCTGGGCATGAACGGCTCTGCGCAAGGATATGAGACAGGAATAGGGCTGGTACTAGTTTGTTCACCTAACGTATAAATACGTCGCAGGTGAATACAGAAGTTAAGTTACCCGATAAGTTGAAGCCTCACCCACGATACAACGTGCGGTGAAGTATGGCCTGTTTGGCCCCAAATAGAGCATTGAGACCGCGTGCGAATTGATAGCTGAAGTATCAGAGTTTAACGCTGTACCGTCGAGTTCGACCTATTCTATTATTTCAGTAATAGTCTATTTATGTATAGTGTATCGTGCGGCTACCGTTCTACAGTGACCAGCATTACCAACGCTTCCTCGCACCAGCTAGTGTGCTTATCCAGGCTGGGCAGCTTAACCTGGCGCCTTCACCCGAGGAGCCCTAGACGAGGACCGTGTGGATTATGTACACTGGATAACCTACCCGACGACTGCATAGCCCTTTTCAGCTGGATTATATTTGCTTTGGTCCTGTAATTGATGGAGCGGAGAATCGTCTACACCCACAATTGTGTGGGATTTACCCTGTGAGGAGCAACGTCGAGCCCGCCTCTCAGAAGCCTGAGGCTGGCTAGCTTTCTTCCATGCGGAGCTGCATGCCACGGAGAACAGCTGTTATTCGTCTGCGGATCAAGAGATTATTGCACCGTCTCCTGTACTTGGAGTCTCTCTATTCTTCGTTGACCCAGACTATACTACCGACAAATCCTCTCCCCTTGCTGGCCTACAACCGGAGGGACCCTACCAGTATCTCCCGCTGCCTTACTAGAGTACCATAGATATAATTCCTAAGATTCAGGTTGTATTCATTATCTCCTGCGTAATATGAGAATGGACATACGTTATTGATTTGCTTACGCACATTATTTTGCCTTATAAGCGCACCCTACGTAAAGTATTGTTATATATACTATCATTGCTGCTAATAAATATTCTTAAACCCAGTTTTGTGTGGAACCGTGTCATTGTGGAGGTGTTCATCATGATATACCTGTGTACTGTATGTCCAGTAGTAATGTACATAAGACGGTAGTGGTTTAATGATACCATACTTATTAATACAGTCAGGGAATTGTACCCCTCAGTTACACTGATGCTTCAAATTGTATTTCCTTCTAAGGTTCTCATCCTCTGAGCTAAAAACAAACAACCTCTGCAAGCTTTCCTCTGCTTTTGTCCATGTACATAACTAATAAACTCAACTAGATCTTTACGTTTCATTAGTCCTGATTTATAGTAATAAACAATCTGTTGGTGTGTTCTCTTGAATCCACTTCATGAATCATTCTCACTGCTCTTTTCTGTAATATAAACAATGGCTTTATGTTGTTCATGTACGTGTTGCCCCACACTTCTACACAGTAACTAAAATATGTAACAATATATATAACAATTAGTGCTGTCAATCGATTAAAATATTTAATCACGATTAATCGCGTGATTGTCCATAGTTAACTCGCGATTAATCGCTAATTAATCGCTTAAAAAATGTATCTAGCTTAAACAGATCTTTTTCAAGTTCCAAGTTTTAATACTCTTATCAACATGAGAGTCAACAAATGCTTGCTTTATGCAGCCATTTAACACAAAAGGATGACCCTCATGCATTGCAAATTTGCATCAAATTCAAAACAGAGTGATGCACAATTTTTTTTGCATTTTTTAACTCACGATTAACTATAAAAAAGGGAGGGACGCAAGGAGTATCTGATGGTTGACTGTGTCGAAGGCTCCAGATAGGTCTAGGAGAATCAGGACTTAGCTTTTGCTATTGTATTACTATTTTTTTTATAGTTAATCGTGAGTTAAAAAAAATAGTGCCGTTAATAGAATCGGGCGATAACGTGTTAATACCGCGTTAACTTTGACAGCCTTAATAACAATACATAATCTGCATTTCCTTGTAATCTAACGCCTACTTTGCTTTGTTCAAAACCGGTAAATTCTTATATACTTTTGTTTTTTACATTTTGCTAGCTATATACAGTAGTCAGGTCCGGGGCCTAATGTGTAACACTTTTGGGGTCCATGACGTGGAAAGAGTTGAGAAGCTTTAATTTAGTGCCCATGGTTTTGCCAAGTGGCGGCAATCATGGTGATAATCTCAATTTGACGCAGTTCTTCCCAATAACACTCAATGAATTAAAGAGTCATCAATGAGTGAAAAGGTCTGCCACAGAAGGAGAGATAGATTAGTGGGCCAACTCCAAATTCACCCGGACAATTATGACTCTGCAGTGTGCACGTGGAGTGTGCTGGGTACAAGCATCTTTTATTACATCTTTGTACTGCCCATGTCGTGTCCCAATGAAAAGGAATCCTACAGTGATTGATTGTAATTTGTCTGAGAGAAGAGTTGAACTCATCAAAGTCTATTATGTAAGTGTTACTGTAGTCAGCAACTTCATAGGTTCAAGGCTCATTTAGCGGTTTTCTGTCACATGACAGTACAGTAGATGCTGGCTGACGCTTGGAGCGGCTAATCTACACACCACATGTCAGGTTGGAGAAAGGCAGGCCAGGTTCTGTCCAGTGGTACGGTTTAGGCAGGGCCGGATTAACGACCGGGCCGTCCGGGCCGCGGCCCATGGGCCTCTAGTGATGAGGGGCCTCCAAAAAAAATTTAAATTAAATTTTTTTTAAGGCCCCTCGTCACTAGAGGCCTTTTGGAGGCCCCTCGTCACAAGAGGCCCCAAATTAGTATTATTATTTTTTGTTACTTTTATTTAAAAAATAATTGGAGGCCCCTCGTCACTCGAGGCCTTTTGGAGGCCCCTCGTCACTAGAGGCCTTTTGGAGGCCCCTCGTCACTAGAGGCCCCAAATATTTGTTTATTTTTTTTTCTTATTTTGGAGATCGATGTCATACTGTGACACTGAAATGAAAACATATTTCATCAACTAAAATATTTTGTCAACAAAAATATTTCATCAACTAAAATATACAGTACGTCACACCCTGCCATCTGCAAGTGGCTAATCTTGAGTAATATTTCTCCTCTTCATAAGAGTTTGAGGTTTTCCGTTTGAGGTAAAAACAGTAATAAAAAGTCAAAACTTGCATCTCCACATCCCAGCCCCGACGCCTGAATACTTTTACCAACGGATTTCCAGTTCCGCGTTTGCGTTCTGCGCTCTGATTGGCGACTGACATTTCTGGTAGCGCCAATCGTGTGACGCCTCTTTCTTTCACCGGTTAAGCTTATAGGCACTCTTTCGAAGTTGGTTAAGGTTAGAGTTTGTCTTAGAGCAGGGCGATAGAACACCAGCCCTGATTCCATACTCTAACCTTAACCAACTTCGAAAGAGTCGCCTAAGAAACGTCAGTCAATATTTCTATTGTATTTTTTTTCTTTTATACATACATACATACATACATACATACATACATACATACATACATACATACATACATACATACATACATACATACATACATACATACATACATACATACATACATACATACATACATACATACATACATACATACATACATACATACATACATACATACATACATACATACATACATACATACATACATACATACATACATACAGCCCCACCCCCAACTAATAGACAGTCCCCTCCCCACCGTATGTAATGTATATATTCTCTCCCCACCATATGTATATTTCTCTCCCACCCACCCACCCCCTCCTAATGTACAGTCCCCTCCCCATCATATGTATATACTCTCTGTCAGGATCTATGGGTAACAGTACTGTATATTTGCATATCATATATGTCACAAATGTAACAGTACTATATACCTGTATGTCAGGTATGTCCCTATGCCATAAATGTCATGATGTCATATATGTTGTGCATGTCATACATGTCACTATGAATTGAAAATGGGGGACCCTGATGTAAACAAGACAAACGACTTTCTCTGGTCTGCATCCCCTTAACAATTGTGTGTATTGAGCCGTACTGTATTATTTGTACCCATTCTGCAATCTGTTAAATACAATTTTCATTAATTCATTAATTCACAGACAGTAACACAGGACAAAAACACATTTCAACCCCCTCCCTTCCCTAATTATAATTTAAATTGACATTCACGTAAAAGTAAGCTTACTATTCTAATATTATATTCTTGTCTCCAAAGTGTGTGCATGTTTTTTTTCTTCCTGAGGATGGCGCCACATCCGCCCATCTAAACATGATGTGTTTCTTTTCTCTTCTTAATTGATTGAGTGAAAACTTTATTAACAGATTGTAGAATGGGTACAGTACAGTACAGCTCAATAATTGTTAAGGGGATGCAGACCAGAGAAAGACTTTCGTCTTGTATACATCAGGGTCCCCCATTTTCAATTCATCATAACATATATGACATACATGACATACAGATAGACAGTACTGCTACATCTATACATTTATGCCATACCAGATTTGCAAATACAGTACTGTTTGTGATACGAAAAGAGTCCAGAAAAGAGAGTATATACATTTGACATAGAAACTGTACATTGGAGGAGGTTGGGTAGGTGGGGTGGGGTTGGGGGGGTGGGGGGGACTGTACATTGGAGGTGGTTCGGTGGGTGTGAGGGGTGGGTGGGGGACACTGTACAACTGTACAAGCAAAACTGTACATTGGAATATTGACAAAACCATACTTGGTCATTTACTGTACATTGGAGGGGGTTGTGTTAGGACATTTACAGGGGCCAGTTTCGAATTGCAGTCTCCCGTAGGTGTTCTTTGAGAGTGTTCTTGAAAGTGGGTAGTGATTCACATTCCTTTACAGCTTTGGGTAGGGCGTTCCACATTGATGTGGCATAATTGCCAAACGTGTTTAATCCCTTGTTTGAGCCGAATCTGGGTTTAACATGATTTGTGGAGCTCCCTCTGGTGTTGTGATCGTGGTATTCACTGACCTTTGGGAAGTATTTTGACATGTACATGGGTACCTTGGTCGTGTAGTGTATCTTGTAGACCAGGCCCATTGCAAGTTGCTGTACTCTGTCATCTACTCTAAGCCATCCTAGGTTGTCAAAGTGGGCAGGGGTGATCAAAGTCCTTTTAGCTTGGCCCTCAGAGCCCACCACTTCTAAATATTCTATATATTTTTTAAGTGACATAAAAACACCACTGTGCGTGCGTGCACATGTATGTGTGTGTGGGGGGGCCTCCACAAGAATCTGGCCCAGGGGCCTCTGAAGTCTTAATCTGGCCTTGGGTTTAGGGATACAGTAAAGCAGGCTGTGCTTCAGTATAGTACAACACAGTATTAGCTAACCTACACTGGCTTCCGGTAACATTTAGAATTGATTTCAAGGTCCTTCTCCTTATATAGAAAGCACTAAATGGAACAGGACCAAGCTGCATGCAAATTCTCTAGTCAACTATGTGCCTCCTAGAACATTGCGATCATCTACTACTGGTCTATTGAAGGTTCCAAGCCACAGTCTAAGGGAAATCGGGGATGCAGCCTTTGCAAACTATGCACCAACATTATGGAACACACTACCTATGGACATTAGGGAAGCTAGATCTTATTTAAAAAAATAAGCAAAAAATGTACCTCTTCACCAAAGCTTCTAATACACTCCGCTGTTGATTGTACTGTAGCACTATTTTACTCTGTCCATTCTATTGCATAATTTTACTATATATTCTATTCTACTATTTCTTTATTCTATTATTGCACTGCATTATTTTACTCTGTCTATTGCTTTTTATTACAGGTTCAAAACTGTCAGGTATTAAACTGTGTGGGTATCAAACAAGATACTGTCAGGCTTTAAAACTGTGTAGGACCCAGGCCTAGAACTGCACCCTGAGAGAGGGAACTGCACCCTGAGAGGGAGGTTTGCCCTGGGTGGGAGGTTCAAAGGGTCAAAGTGGGTATAAAACAGGAGGGAAACTGTGGATACCAAACAGAAAAGGTAAAGACGACTTTGAACTGTTGAACAGTAATCCAGAACAATTTTATTGCACTGTAAAATATATATTTTTTAATCTATTCTATTCTTTTTTTGTATTTAATTTTTGTATTATTTTTTAAACAAACATAATAAACAAACATGACTCGATAAGATATACAAGCATTATTAACAGTGCACATCCAATAAAATCACCATATAGTTAAATGTCTTATACAGGATATACCCCCAATACCTGCTATCTAATACCCTACACACATATGCTCTAGCTCGTACCCCCCCCCCCCCCCCCTCCCGGACCCCCCATTGGATAATCCATCAATTATCCCTCGCTACCAGACATTACCATTATATGCTAGCTTTTATTTTCTCCACCACTTCTAACCACAATGTCATTTTGGATTCATTGAGACCCAAAATTCTTGCTGTATATAAATCACATCGAGATATGTAATAATCCAGACCTTTCGGCAAATTTTTTCCGGTTGGAACCATCGTGATGCTATCAGCTTTTTAGCCACTGTGATACCCGATAAAACCAATCTCTTTAGCTGTGGGTGTACTGCACACTCAAAAACATCATTCAGCAGTAATACAGAGGGGTGTACAGGTATATCCAGAGTTAAGAGATTTGATAATTGCTGGGTCACCTCTTTCCAGAATATCTTAACTGGTGGGCAGTCCCAGTACATGTGCATAAATGTCCCCTTGTCCCCATTTGTACATAAGGAGCATTTGGAGTCTTGCCTCCCTAAGGATTTCGACGAAAATGAGCCTTTTTTCAAAGCCATATAACTTTAACTGTTTACTATTTTTAAAACTTTTTTCCCCATGATTAACAGTAATAGCCTAATCTCAATATATCTCTAACAGATTACTTATATTTCGGAATTATAACCACTTAAATCTGTGTTTGTTTGATACCACGTCTTTTTTCATCAAAAAAAAACGGATAAATAGCCATATTTATCATATTTCTACACATTACATTACACATTATGTAATCTCGACGAAATACCTCTGAATAAAAATCAGAAAAAAAAGAAAGAAACGATGACTAATTCGGCCAGAAACAGCAGAGACGCGAAACGTTACTAGACGCCAGTGGAGGTTTCTCTATGACAACACGTGAAACACAAATTCACTCATAATTCATAATTATTATTAATTTACATATACCTATATATATTAAAAAAAAAAAAAAAAAAAAAAAAACTATATATATATATATTTTTTTTTTTTAAATTATTATTATTATTATTTTTTTATTATAAATGTTTTCCACTGTAAAAAAATGCCAGTGAATTTTTTTTTCTTCAAAAATGGCCAGAATTGACAGCTCTGAGCAGGCCTGCACTGCAGTATTGCCTGCAGTAATTATTCGTGAAGAAAACTTCACAGGTGTGACCCTTTGTTAAATAAATAATAAATAACAGCGAATCAAAATAGGCTATTAACTTCATCTAAGCACGGTCTGTGCAGTTAAACTCTTGCCATTGACTGGAGGATTGATTGATTGACAGCCCTTGACATCCAATATTACACGGAGGTTGAATGATTGACAACCTTCAAAATCCAATCAGAGACTGTCTGCAAGTGGTGCCTGCCAGTCTGCAGCTGGACTGGCGTCAGTGTTCTACTATAGTCAACGTTGTGTTGCATCATCTGTTTGCCTGAAGAAGAACATTAATTTGCCTAATATAATCATTCATATTTTAAGATCTTTATTCACTTGTTCACTTATTGTTGTGCACTGCATCGTTTACTTGGATGATATATATATATATATTTTTTTAAATCTCAGTTGAAGACTAGTGTAGTTAACTAACTTCCTTGTTGTTGTAGCTGGCTAATATAGGAAATTATTTTTGCAAAGAATTATGGATGCTCCTCCAAACATCGTAGATCGGATCATACAGGAATCTTTTCACACATTCTCCTATGAAGAAAAGCTAAGAGTAAAAGCAGACGGTTATAACGAGACAGCAAATTAATGAATGAATGAAAACTTTATTTGGGTGAATCGCTTGGGTGACCACCTGTCGGGAGTCGGAGTCCCGAAAATGGAACGTGTGTCACGCATCAACAGAATAGTGGATTTCGACAGCATCCTCACGCAAATGAAGGATCGATTAGATCACAAAAGACTGCTGTTTGATGATATATATATATATTTTTTTTATCTCAGTTGTTGTCAAACGAAAGCCTGCAGTGCTTAGCCTGGACCAGCCGAAGTGTAGTAGTTCTAACTTCACTCGGGAGACAAAAGCCAAACATCAATTTGATGCAACAAGCTGGCTCGCGATGCTATATTGTTTACATTTACCATGGGATTAATGCACGCGGCTCGAGTCGGACTCGTCACATGGAGAAGCTGCACTATTCAACGATAGATGAGAGCGATCGAGATACCGTCTTTATGGGTAAGTCGTGTCTTCTTGGCTTTAGAATGTCAGTTTGTGTAACGTTACTGTAACCGAATTTAAACCGCATCATAACTCCTACATCGACCATGTCACTTTTCAAAAGGCATGAATGAATGAAAACTTTAATTAACAGATTGCAGAATGGGTACAATATACAGTACGGCTCAATAATACACATAATTATTAAGGAGATGCAGACCAGATAAAGACTTTCGTCTTGTTTACATCAGGGTCCCCCATTTTCAATTCATAGTGAAATGTATCTTGTGTTATTAGGAGCCCTGCTAAAGTTGGTAGCTAACGTTATATTGATAATGTTTCAATATTATCAGGTTGATATTATTAGGTTGATAATGGTGTCAGTGTTTCAGATAGCAAGGTGTCAGAGCTTTGGTTGAGAGAGATTACAGTGCTGTCTCTTAAAACTCATAAACAAGTATTGAGCAAGACGAGTTAGTCTGTTGTGTTGTGCGTATTGTATGGGAGGGATAATGATGACTGTGTGTAACTAGGAGGGATATGAGGACTGTGTGTATGTGGCACTGAATTGATGTAAACAAGACGAAAGTCTTTCTCTGGTCTGCATCCCCTTAACAATTGTGTGTATTGAGCCGTACTGTATTGTACCCATTCTGCAATCTGTTAAATAAAGTTTTCATTCATCATTCATTCATTCATTCATTCATTCATTCATTCATTCATTCATTCATTCATTCATTCATTCATTCATTCATTCATTCATTCATTCATTCATTCATTCATTCATTCATTCATTCATTCAGTGTAGAAAGAAGAACTATAACATTCTCATTATCAAAGACCACAGTCTTAAACACACGCACACACAAAAGATACATGGACTATTGTTATTGGACACAAGCCACACACATGGACCCTGCACTGCACCATAATACACCTGTGATTATAGTATACTTGTTATTACACACACACACACACACACACACACACACACACACACACACACACACACACACACACACACACACACACACACACACACACACACACACACACACACACACACACACACACACACACACACACACACACACACACACACACACACACACACACACTCTCTCTGTCTCTCTCTCTCATTCAGTTCTGTTGTGAATATAAACCCGCCGTGGTCTCTCTCTCTCTCTCTCTCTCTCTCTCTCTCTCTCTCTCTCTCTCTCTCTCTCTCTCTCTCTCTCTCTCTCTCTCTCTCATTCATTCATTCATTCATTCATTCATTCATTCATTCATTCATTCATTCATTCATTCATTCATTCATTCATTCATTCATTTGTTTATACTTCAGTATGACAAGTATGATATTTAAACATGGTCCCCAAAATGAATGGAAGCGAATGAGGAGCCTGACACCTGGGAGGAATGGGGGTGTTGCAGCGTTGGGGATGTTTAAAAAATATAATTTAATATATAATATAATATAATAATTTGTGCTTCACCTAAAAATTTGGTCAGCAGCCTCCACTGCTAGACGCTTATAAATACCACAATCTCCTGCGGGCGTTTTCAAGTGGATCCCCCGGTGGAATCTTGAACTCTGGTTGCTGGTGGGCAGGCGACCGGAGGTGGTCCGTGAAATGCACTTCCTCATTGGAGCGCGGCGGCCCTGGGGGGCTCGGGTTTCGGCGTCTGGCACGCTGTGGACCACGGGGGTCCGGTTCGCGTCCGGTTCTGTGTTGAAAATACGCTCGCTCCCCCCCCCCACCACCCCAAAGCATGTATCCGCAGCTTCAGCCACTTCAGCCCGCAAGAGCACCTCAAGTCAAGTCAAGTCAAGAGTTTTAATTGTCACGGCATACAGGTATACAATGAAATGCGGGTGGTCTTGCCCGCAACGATGTGCAATACAGTGGTACATATAATAGAATCAAAAGAAGGAAACAACATTGTGCAGTAACAGGTAGCAGGTAACATGGAGTGACATCTCGGTATCTGTACATAGTTATTTACAGAGCATATGGGACATGCTAGTTAGCTTTGGTAGTGCAATACACTGTTCCTGTTATTCTAATTTAAAGTGTCCTTTCCTTTGGCCATAAGTGTGCGTGTGTGCGACATGAGTGTCCCACCTTCCCCTGAATTGTGGCAAAGTTAGCTGTAGAGCAATTATGCCACCATGTGTTTTACATCGGTAACAGCACATATTAACGCTAGACGGGCTTCTTAGGTTGTGGAATATGCAAAGCATTTGGTAATTATATCGAGAATTTAACGAATGAGAGCAGATTAAAAATGGTTAAAATGCCATTTAACATGGGAGCGGATGGAGTAGAAAACATGACCAAGTCCACCTAGGGACTAAACACTATATCTATTTTTTTAGAGTGTTTCAAATTATAAGCTTTTGACACAATGAACATATATGTAAAATGAAGATATTTTCCCAATTTCATGAAATAATAATAAACACAGACACCGCTGTGCTCACACACACACACACACACACACACACACACACACACACACACACACACACACACACACACACACACACACACACACACACACACACACACACACACACACACACACACACACACACACACACACACACACACACACACACACACACACACACACACACACACACACACAAAAGTAGTTTTCATGACCAGGGAGGCACAAGGGTTAAGACCCATTTTTTTTCAGTCTTATAGGAGTCAAGTATGTCCTGTGAATATAGTTAAGATTTATTTGTTGATGGTCCGGGTTCCTTGATGTGAGTCGAACATTTGCCCAGGCTTCTTGCTAATCAAAATCACTTTCCAGGTCTGGTATATCCCTCCTCCAGACAGAGTCTAGGTGGAGGGTTTCATACGAGGACGTTAGTAATTGATGATAAAAATCTGAAACAAAACCTCTCGATGTCTCTCTTTTATAGAAGAATTTGTGTTCAATTGGTATCTTTAATGGAACACCGTGAGACTTCAAACATAACAATAACTGTATGTAATCTATTCTATTCTACAATTGTATTGCACTGCACTATTGCACTATTTTACTCTGTCTATTTTATCTTAATCTTTTTATTATTGTCTATTTAAAACTGAATCAAACCATAAACAAGGTGGCCTGTTGGGATGTTAGATCCTAATGTGAAAAACTGTGATTTTATATGTCTGCACATATTTTATGCCTGTCTTTTTTCTGTTGTGAAGCACTTTGAGCTGCAGTTTCTGAATGAAAGGTGCTATACAAATATTATTATTATTATTATTATTATTATTATTATTATTATTATTATTATTATTATTATTATTATTATTATTATTATTATTATTATTATTATTATTATTATTATTATTATTATTATTATTATTATTATTATTATTATTATTATTATTATTATTATTATTATTATTATTATTATTATTATTATTATTATTATTATATAGAGATAGGTAATCGATCATTAAACATGTGTATATATGTAACAGATGGTATCGTGAAGCGCAGTCAAGAAGGGCTGGGGTGAGTAGCGGTGCCAGGATGGTATCGTGAAGCACAGTTCGAAGGGCTGGGGTGAGTAGCGGTGCTATGGGTTAAACTCACTCTCACATCCTCAAAAGACGCATAGACACGGTACAAAGAAGTGAATTCACCTCTTTGTATAGCGGTCTGTGTTGTTGCACGCAGCGTGGCAGACCCGTGTTCGAATCTCCCTCGGGCATCGCAGTTTGAGGGGACGTTGTCACAACCGTTACAATGGTGCAGACTGACCCCAGATTCCTTGGGTAGAGTGGAGTGAGTTTAAGGAGGGTGAGTGTAACGCAGTGGCGGCTCGCCACTAGGGGCGCTCGGGCGCCGCCCCCCCTCAGGAACTACCCTGGTTATATGAGAGAACAAGAAAAATAAGTTTTTAGTTTTTAGTTTTATAGCCCTATAAATAATATAAACATGTTTAAAATGAATAATATTTACTCATTTTAAGTATGTTTGTATTTCCAATGCACAATATAACGTTATTATCGCAATTAAAAAACACTCGTTTTCCAGAGCAGGAAGTGACATCACGTTTTTTTTTTTTTTTTTTGTATTTCTCGGCCCGGGCTATACGCGATAGCGCTCTGAGTGCGCGTCACAGTTTGATCGCTGTATCCGTCACAGCCAATCAGTGCATAACGCGTTGTGCGTTGAAATATGACTATTATGTTAGAATCCGGGCGCGATTTGAAGCGGTCTAGCCAGTAGCGTCAAGAATATCTGTAGCCGCATTTCGCGGAGATGCTCTCTGATTGGCCGACGCCAGTATTTTTTTCCGTAGCAGAATTTCACAGAGACGATCTCTGATTGGCCGAATCCAATTTCTAATGTTCCAATTCTAGGTTATTCCTACGTTGGTTCCTAGGTTGGTAGGTTGGTCGGTGGAGATAGTTGTGTTGTTGTGAGAATGATGCAGGCAGCTGTTTGTCTTAGACGAGCGTGCCGTGACTGCAAGTTCTTTAGACTGTTAAGCTTAGGCACTCTTTCAAAGTTGGTTAAGGTTAGAGTTTGTCTTAGAGCATGGCGATAGAACGCCAGGTAGTTTGCAGTCTGTTCGAGCGGAAATGGACAAAGGAATGTACTTGTGTTGTGCTAACGAGCTAACACTTGGCTAACAAGCTATATGGCTGATGCAGTCTGGAGACAGACTACAGTGGACAGTGGTCTGGAATACATCATCAGTGGATTATACACGTTTATCAAGCTCTCCTGCCCTGGACGTGTCAACTAAACAGTGAGTCTCTCTCTCTCTCTCTCAATACAGTACGGCTCAATACACACAATTGTTAAGGGGATGCAGACCAGAGAAAGACGTTTGTCTTGTTTACATCAGGGTCCCAGATTTTCGATTCATATCGATAGTTTAATAGCTAGCATTGGCTCGTTTAACAATATGCAAAATATGTGTACAGCCCTGTACTCATACTGAAGTTATTCTTGGTATATAATAGGTCTGATTGTGTAACGAATCGATTCCACGTCGCGCTGTGTGTGAGAGAGAGAAGGAGAGAGGGAGAGATCTGCCTGTGTTTGGAGACGGGCGAGTTTTGTTTCTAACATTTCTATTTATATATTGTGTTTCAAGTTGTGAATTAGAGTCTAGACTATACTTTATTTGACTGGTTGTGTGTTGTTGTAGTAACAGCTGAGCGACTCGTTCATAAGAGCCGATTCATTGCCGTGAGCGTGAGTCGAATCGCTCACGTCTTGCCATGAGTCTGTTGCGTGGTACTGTACTGTACATGTTTGCAAAATGTTTGGTATAGCGCCCCTAGTGGCGAAGTACCCACCGGCCGCCACTGGTGTAACGGATGGTATCATGAAGCGCAGTCAAGAAGGGCTGGGGTGAGTAGAGTAGTGGTGCCAGGATGGTATCGTGAAGCACAGTCACAAAGGGCTGGGGTGACTAGCGGTGCTGTAACTGAGGGGTTACAAAACCCTGACTGTATTAAAGATTGTGATAGATTAAACCACTGCTAGTTATGTACTTTAATTACTGGCCAGACAGTACATCAAATATAGATGGTGAACACCCACAAGAACACGGCATTGACACAGAAATACTATTGGAGGGTAATTTATTATTATTAGGCAACGTTAGGTTACAGAATGAGAATTAGGGTCGCGCTTGTATGGCGAAGAATATACGTAAAGTCAGTCAAGAGCATAAGTCACTAAGAATAGCAGGAATCCTACGATGGGTCTAAACTGACGCCACCTGTTGTATAGTAGCAATTATATAGGGCAACACTGGTACCAACTGGAGACAATGGGTTCCCTCCGGGGTGTAAGGCCTGGAGGGTAGAGGAATGTTCGGGTACTCCGTCTGATTCAATGGGGAATAAAGAGACTCCAGGTACAGGAGTCGGTGCTTGTAAACTCCCTTGATCAGCAGCAAAAGCAATAGTTGTAATCCAAAATGCTCGACAGCATTGATGACAGCTATCCAGCCCCGTCCACGAGGCAGGCCCGAGTGGTAATCCTCACGAGGTTAAATCCCAAACGATAGTGGAAATCAACGATGCTCTTCTCCGGTAGTCACGTCCCAAAGCAATATAATCCAACCAGGAATGGTTCTGCAATCGCCAACGCCGATTCTCCTGTGTACATGTCCAACGGTTCTCCGCCTAGGACTCCTCGGGTGTGGGCGACGTATTTAGGCCACACAGCCTGGTTAAGTGCACTAGCTAAAGACACGACGAACCGATGGGTAATGCTACACACGGAAGAACTGTGGCCGCACGATATACAATAAATTATCGACTATTTACTTCACATTAGATTAAGTCGAACTCAACGTTACTTCATTAAACTCTGACACTTTAACATTCTATTCGCACGCGGTTCTCAATGCTCTATTTAGACGCAAGGTTGCTCACTTCACTGCACGTTGACTCGTGGTGAAGGTGGGTAAGCATACTGCTGTTTACACCTGTGCCAATATATATACTTAAGTGAATATCTAGTCCCAACCTCAGTCCTTGTCTCGTATTACTACGCTGACTCTGGGCATGTTCTGACATGCCTGCAGTTGTCTTTGAACTTGCCGTTGGGGGCTTGCGCGCTGGCGCCTGGGGGCGCTGTCCAATAGGAGAGCGAATATTACTCTGGTCTGAACGCAGGTAAAGGGATATTCCGTGTATATATATAAATAATATACAAAATATATCAAACGATACATATATATATTCAGTTTAATCTGGCCCTTCACAACAGCCGCCTCCTAATTAGTCCGCACCTAATTAGTTAAAGGAAGACAGATTAATAGTCTAGTCAACTGCTCAATGTCTGTTGTGGGGAGTAGGGCAATCTACAAAGTCAGTGGGTCATGGTCGTCATCAGGGGAGTCAGGGAGCCTCGGCAACTCTATCAGCCTTGCCACGGGTCGGGTGTGACGGTGAGGCAGGTCGGCCATCCTGGGTATACTGGGCTGTGCTCGCCACTGGCGACAGTCTGGTCGAGTCCACTGGAAGCGACGTACTGCTTCTCTTCCGTTCAGTATCCAATAGCGACGTCGGATCTCAGCGAAGACTCTCTCTGCCCCAGCGTGGTGCGCATCCTCGTCGTATTTCTTTATGATGAGCTCAGTGACCTTGTGTTGGCTGTTGAGGACTATAGGGAACTTGACGTCATCCGTTAATTCCGGGGCCCGTCTCAGATGACCACCCACCCTGATGAGGCCATGGGTGTCGCGCTCGGGGGCCAAGTGGAGCAGTCTGCTGTCTGACGGGATTGGCTTTGTTCCCTGCAGGCAGTCTAGCTCGTCGGGGAACGAGTCTCTTTGGGCTCGCTGTAGCAGAAGGAGTTCTGCCTCTTCGTAGTTAGCTGTGTTAATGTCGGTAGTGGGGGGAACCTCAGGGTGGTGCCACAGGAATGTCTTTAGCTGCGCACTCTCAAAGGTGAGGCAGTCGTCTATTTTAGGGTCAGTGGGGACTGGGGTGTGCGTCAACCCACAGAACATAGATTTCTTGATCTCTGCCTCCTCTTGACTAGCCTCCCGAGGGTTGGGGGTAGGCCACTCTTCCTCCGGGAGCTTGAGGAACTCAGGACCGTCACTGTAGATATTGTGACGTGTGAGGTCATCTAGGGACATCCCCCGTGTGATGACATCGGCTGGGTTCTGTTTTGTGTCCACGTACCTCCAGCACGCTGATCCTACTAGGTCTTGGATCTCTGTGATTCTGACTCCCACGAAGACCTTGTATCTACAAGAATCGGAATGGATCCATGTGAGTACGGTCATGGAGTCTGACCACAAGATTGTTCTTTGCACCGGGATGGTGAGTTCACGTTGGATTAACGTGGCGAGTTGCGCGCCTACCAGAGCTGTGCAGAGCTCTAGACGCGGGATCGATTGTTGCTTGCGGGGGGCTATCCTTGAGCGAGCCAGGATGAAGGCTGTGTGTATTTCTCCTCCCTCCTCTCGGGCCCGCAAGTAAGCCACCGAACCGTAGGCCACTTCTGAGGCGTCGCTGAAGACGTGCAGGTCCATCTGGCACGTCTCCAGCCGCACTGTGGGTGGGAAGTAGCTTCGGCGTATGTTCACATTTTGGAGCGAGTTGAGTTCTCTCTCCCACTCTCTCCAGGTGGAAGCGAGGTGGTCGGGTATGGGGTCGTCCCAGCCCTGTTCCTTGTCCCACAGCTCTCGTACAATCATTTTCGCCCGGGTGGTGTAAGGTAGGATACACCCCAGCGGGTCGTATTGCCTTGCGAGTGTTCTGTATACGCTCCGTCTGGTGGTCGGTAGAGGGGTCGACCTTCCCTGCTCCGTGGTCAGGGGTGTGTATTTGAAATGGAGTGAGTCTGTTTTGAAGCGCCAGACTAGGCCCAATGTAATTTCCTGTGCTTTACCTGGGATGGTCGCCATCCAGGTCTCGCTGCTTGCTGCCTTTGTCTCTGGGGAGAGGCTGCGAAGTACTTGAGGGTCACTGCTGGCCCACTGCCGGAGATCAAAGCCACCTTTGATCAGTGAGGCGCGGAGCTTGAGTAGGAGGGCTTCGGCTTCTTCTGGCGTCGAGACGCTTTGCAGACAGTTGTCCACGTAGAAACTCCTCTCTACACTTTGTCTGACCTCCTCGTCAGCTTCAGGGTCTTCTGTCACATGTTTTTGCAGTGCGAACGTAGCACAGCATGGGCTGCATGTGGTTCCGAAGGGGAGGACCTCCCATTGGTAGATGGATGGTTGCTCATCTTTGATCCTCTCTCTCCATAGGAACCGCAGCAAGGGCTTGTCCTCCTCCACTAGTCTCACCTGCAGGAACATCCCTTTGATGTCGCCGCTGATGGCCACCTTGTCTTGGCGGAAACGTAGTAGTACGCCGAGGAGAGAGGGGCCGAGTGTTGGGCCGGGCAAGAGTTCTTTATTCAGATTCTGTAGTCCGATCTGGTAGCTGCAGTTGAATACAATGCGATCCTTGCCGTTGTGGTGGACCTTGTGGTGGGGCACGTACCAAGATTCGATCGTCTGGTCGGCCTCTTGAATGTCAATTTTCTTTATGTGTCCCGCTGTGATCAGCTTGTCGATCTCAGCGCGGTACACAGTGGCTTGAGTGGGGTCTTTGGCTAGACGCCGCTCGGTGTTCAGTAGATACCGCTCTGTCGCTTCTTTTGAGGCGTGGAGGGTGGGCATACCCTCTCGCCTCAAGAGTGGAGTTGCGTATCTCATCACTCCATTGACCTCGACTCTCTTTGTCCTCTGCTCGAGGAGGGTTATGGCATAAGTGTCTTCCTTTGAGCAAACAAGTTTCTTTTCATTCTTAAAGGGCATCGCGTCTAATGTCCATAGCCTCTCGACGTGCTGTAAGAGGGTGGTGTCTTCTTCGTTTTATCCTCGAGTGGAGACAGCGAGTGGCTGTCGGTCGGTTGGGAGACCCGGAGAGGGGGCCTTGTAGTGTCCAACCCAGGCGGGTCTCGACCGCTGCTGGACAGCCACTGGGCCCGATGTGGACCCGGTCCGTTGGGACGATGAGGTGTGCGTGGTCGGATCCTATGAGCAGGGTCGGGGTGGCGTCGTCGATGAGCGGTATAGGTAGTTGACATCAGGCCATGTGAGCGGATCGGAGCGTGAGCGGCGCGGGGAGCGGAGCGGGCGGTTTTGACGTGAGCGAGGAGTGGGTTTTAAAATTAGTCGGCGCGACGTCCGGAGCGAGAGTTCTCCTCCGCTCCAATCCACTCCAGGCCGCTCAGTGGTTTAACACTGTTGATGTAATATATACATGCAGTACAATGCCAAAGCAACAGATGGCGATGTACAAACATGAAGGCCATTTTCAACCAATGAGAAGGGTGAACCTGTGATATCCTGTTCAGGCTTCGTCACTGTAGAGACGCCCACCATAGATATCTATGACGCCCACACTCACTCCTGTTAGAAAAGGTATCGACGCCATTGTTGTTGACGTTAGCTTACATGCTAACGTTAATGGCAGCGACCATAGCATTGTGGCTCGGCTAGCCTATCATCGCTTAATAGAGCTAGTGAATGGATAAACAACGTTATTTAACATTGCAGAATGGCTACAATTACAATGCGGCTCAATACAAACAATTGTTAAGGGGCCCAGGGGGTGTAGACTGTTGTAATTTGAGCTAATTTACACCATGCTCAAAAAAAAGAAAAAAAAACTGCAGAGCGATCTGGCGCGGGGAGCGGGGAGCGCTCGATTCAAGGTGAGCGGGGAGCGAGCGGAGAGCGACTTGGGGGCGGGGTCAACATGAGCGATTAGCGGAGCGGACCAAGCTTTAAAGAGCGAAGAGCGGATTTCTCGGCCGCGCCGATCCGCTCACGTGGCCTGGTTGACATAGGTGCACGTATTTTTGCATCAGCTTTGGGATGGGGTAGGTGTACTGTGACAGGCCTATGTCGTGGCTGGTGAAGGCGTTAGTGATGCTATACTGCTTCTCGGGCTGCCCGACCGCTGCTATCGTGAAGGAGACATTTTCACCCTTTATGGTCTTCAGGTCTCTTCTAATGGTACGGATTGTCATTGTTTCTTCGCTCCCCCGCAGACCCAGCCGGGCTGCGGCGGATGCGAGGAGGAGAGTCTTTTCTGACCCATCGTCTAGGACGGCGTAAGTGTCCATGACCTTGTCCTCGTAGCTTAATATCACTCGGACCACCTTCAAGAGCACTCTGGAGCTCCCGCTCTTCGCAGGGTCTATGTACATGACGTTCACTCTCGAGCTGCTTGGGGGTACGGGTTTCTTCTTGTTGCTGTCGTGTAGGACCTCCAAGTGGGCGCCGTCGCACTTGCTGCATCTTTTCTTTAAGCGCCACTCAGCTGCCATATGGCTGCGCGCGCAGCGGAAGCAGCGGCGGTTGGCTTTGATCCACTGACTCACCTCGTCAGTGGTCAGCTTCTTGAAAGTGTCACATTGAGACAGCCAATGTTCCTTTTCACAGTACTGGCATACAATCTTCCACTTCCCCTTGGTCTGGGGGGTGCTGTGGTTCTTGTGCTGCGGCACTGACTCAGCCTGGTGCATAACGGTCACTGACCGGCGGTTATCGTTGGACCTCCGAGGTCCATCTCTTGGGCTAGATCCACTCCACACGAATGTGTCCAGTCGTAGGCTGCTAACTTCCCTTGCGAGGAAAGCGGTCTAGGAGGGATGGCTCGGGGCCGTTGGGATCACGGTGGTCTCTCTGCCGCCGAAAACGCTCTTGGCGGGCTGGAGGGAGCTTCTCCAGTATTCGCTCCACATTAGAATTTGCATACAGTTCATATCTCCCCTTCTCCTTTTGGGACTCCAGCATCCCTACTAGGGATTGTACCTTGATAGAGAGGTCATCCAGTGCTCTATTGTCTTTGGCTGGGGGGAGGCGGTCGATATCCCGTATTTCTTGGATCACGTAATCCCATATGCGTCCATAACGCTCGTCGAGGGCCACTAGAGCCGCGGAGTATGGGGTGCTTGAGTTGGAATATGCCAGCGCTGAAGTCGGGGCTGTACTGGGCCTCCTGGTCCAGAGTACGTTGCTGCTGGTGGGCTTGACATTCTTCTTCTTCCTCTTCTAGGTCCTGGAGTCTTCTAGTCAGTCTCTCGGCGACGTAGGCCGGTTCTTCCCGTTGGCTGGGTCTCGTATGGACCGGTCGGGGAGGGGGCTCGGAGACGTAGACAGGTTCCTCCTGTTGGCCGGGTCCCGGGTCGCTTTGTCGGGTAGGGGAAGGTGCCCTAGACCCTTGTCGTGATGATCTCCGGGAGCTCCGTGCGGAGAGAGGGGGTGTCGCCCTGGCGATCAATTGTTCTATCATCTGCGCCTGCAGCCGGTCGCGCTCTGCTTCGCGCTGGGCATTGGCGCGTTCTCGTTCAATGTTCTCTTCCATCTGAAGGCGCCTCTCCTCCAGTCTTATGCCGTCGTCCTCACTCCTTTGTTGCGCCTGGAGGCGCTCTCGTTCAGTTGCAGAGTGTTCGCGCTCACTAAGGGCTTGCGCTTGGAGTTGCGCGTGAAGGCGCTCTCGTTCCGCTGCAGAGTGTTCGCGCTCGCTTAATTGTTGCGCCTGGAGGCGCTCTCGTTCCGCTGCAGAGTGTTCGCGCTCGCTTAATTGTTGCGCCTGGAGGCGCTCTCGTTGTTCGCGCTCGCTCATCTGTTGAGCTTGGAGGCGCTCTCGTTCCATGGCAGAGTGTTCGCGCTCACTTAATTGTTGCGCCCGGAGGCGCTCTCGTTCCACGGCAGAGTGTTCGCGCTCACTAAGGGCTTGCGCTTGGAGTTGCGCGTGGAGGCGCTCTCTTTCCGTGGCGGAGTGTTCGCGCTCACTAAGCGTCTTTGCTTGAAGCCGGTCGCGTTCACCCTGAAGTCGGTCTCTTTCGGTGGAGGCTGTCAGTGTGGCGATCAAGGCTTGCGCCAGTCTCTGGTCCGCCTCGCTGGGGGATGACACTGACGGAGGTGATCGGGTGCTGACAGGGCTTGTTGGAGATCTGTTCTCCTGGTGCGCTCCAAGGTCTATCTCCTGGGCGCGGTTCTCTTCACTTGGTTGTGTGTCGGGTTCTATCCCTGGAGCGCTTTCTTTATCCTGGAGCGCTCCGGGGTCTATCCCGGTGACGCTGTCTGGAGGTATAGTCATGTCATGTCCCACCTGGTCCCCCCCGTGAGCTGAGTCAGTTTCGTTTGAACCCACTGGGGTCTCTACTGGCAGGGTCGCCAAGTCGATAGGATTGGACATGCTTTGACTATCCGCTTTATCCGTATTTAACGTATGTTTAGATAAGCTAGGGGGTAGAACGAAAGCGAATTCCTCCAGATATGGAGGTGGCTGACGTTTGCGCTGCGGGCGTTCTAGCTTAGGGGAGCCGCTTGGGGAGTGTTCACCGCTGGCCATGGTTAATATTAATATTATATTAAATATTACACTGATACCCTCCGGCTCGAAGGACCAATTGTAACTGAGGGGTTACAAAACCCTGACTGTATTAAAGATTGTGATAGATTAAACCACTGCTAGTTATGTACTTTAATTACTGGCCAGACAGTACATCAAATATAGATGGTGAACACCCACAAGAACACGGCATTGACACAGAAATACTATTGGAGGGTAATTTATTATTATTAGGCAACGTTAGGTTACAGAATGAGAATTAGGGTCGCGCTTGTATGGCGAAGAATATACGTAAAGTCAGTCAAGAGCATAAGTCACTAAGAATAGCAGGAATCCTACGATGGGTCTAAGCTGACGCCACCTGTTGTATAGTAGCAATTATATAGGGCAACACTGGTACCAACTGGAGACAATGGGTTCCCTCCAGGGTGTAAGGCCTGGAGGGTAGAGGAATGTTCGGGTACTCCGTCTGATTCAATGGGGAATAAAGAGACTCCAGGTACAGGAGTCGGTGCTTGTAAACTCCCTTGATCAGCAGCAAAAGCAATAGTTGTAATCCAAAATGCTCGACAGCATTGATGACAGCTATCCAGCCCCGTCCACGAGGCAGGCCCGAGTGGTAATCCTCACGAGGTTAAATCCCAAACGATAGTGGAAATCAACAATGCTCTTCTCCGGTAGTCACGTCCCAAAGCAATATAATCCAACCAGGAATGGTTCTGCAATCGCCGACGCCGATTCTCCTGTGTACATGTCCAACGGTTCTCCGCCTAGGACTCCTCGGGTGTGGGCGACGTATTTAGGCCACACAGCCTGGTTAAGTGCACTAGCTAAAGACACGACGAACCGATGGGTAATGCTACACACGGAAGAACTGTGGCCGCACGATATACAATAAATTATCTACTATTTACTTCACATTAGATTAAGTCGAACTCAACGTTACTTCATTAAACTCTGACACTTTAACATTCTATTCGCACGCGGTTCTCAATGCTCTATTTAGACGCAAGGTTGCTCACTTCACTGCACGTTGACGGTGGGTAAGCGTACTGCTGTTTACACCTGCGCCAATATATATACTTAAGTGAATATCTAGTCCCAACCTCAGTCCTTGTCTCGTATTACTACGCTGACTCTGGGCATGTTCTGACATGCCTGCAGTTGTCTTTGAACTTGCCGTTGGGGGCTTGCGCGCTGGCGCCTGGGGGCGCTGTCCAATAGGATATATATAAATAATATACAAAGTATATCAAACGATACATATATATATTCAGTTTAATCTGGCCCTTCAAAAGACGCATAGACTAGAGATGTAGGACTTGATGAAGCAGTCAATTGCGCAGACGACAACTTTCCAACAGTGCTATCAGAGATTTTGGGTAACAACTTTCTAAACACAGTGCCGACAGTGGACCAAGCTTACAGAATCGGTACTCGGGAACAAAGAAGCAACGGGCCAAGAGTCATCATTGTTACTCTGCGGAAGACGGCAATAAGGGATGACATCATCAAAATTGCTCGCATCCAAAGGGGGAAGCTGAAACATGGTGAACACTCAATATTTATCTATGAGGATATTTGCAAAGAAGCCATCGCTCGGCGTCTCCCCTACAAGGAGGTGATGCAGAAATTGTTCAAGTCTGGCCTCAGACCAAGGCTAGCATACCCGGCGCTGTTAACGATCGTGGGCAGGGACAGCCGTAGGATTGGATTACACACGCCTAAAGAAGCCAAGGAATACTGGAATCAACATGGAGCAGAACCCCCAAGGCAGAACGAAACACTGTCTGAAAACAGATAAGCCTTCTCATCTCTCTCTTTCTCTGTGTATATCAGTATTAGAATGACTTTATCCGGGCTCAACAAAAGTAGCAGATGATATGCATGCCGGCTACACCAAGGCATATTGTGATTCGTAATGCATTATATTTTCAGACCTCTGGTCTCCGTGGAGACAAGAACATATCATTGACAATAAGAACAATCTGGAATATTCTGGGCTTATCGCTCGACTGCTCTGGGTCACTTAGAAATCTCCCGAAAATACTAGTAGTCATGAACCCTGGGTAGGAAGATCATTCTGGAACATAACAACAGTCTGTTAGTATATACTAGTGTATTCTACAACCTTCTAGAATATAATGCACCATTACAACGAAGGCCTGCAACTCTAACATTAACATCCGGTGTGTATAAGCATAAGCATATGATCAATTGACTGAAGTTTAATCAGGCCTTAATAAAACTTAAAAAAAAATCAACCACACCTAAACGTATGAGCACAACAAGGTTATTCTAACAATTTAAGTAATCACTCCACTGATGTAGAGATTGGCACATTGTAGCTCCAAAAGGCTCTGTTTTTCTCTTTTATCTAATTACTCAATTCTGTTCTAGTGGCTTCTCCACGTTGAGTTTTATTCTATCTCTCACTCCTTATTTTTCTCTTTTTTTTCTCTCTCTTTTATCTTACATTGTTCTTTCCCATTGTTCTTCATATTAAGGTGTTAATGTTTCTCTACAATCTTTTCCTTTTTTCTGATGTTTCCTACATAAGTTAGTAGAGGGTTCAAATGAATATATCGATGAAAGTTTATTCTTCTTTTTTCATTTTTCATAATATTTCATTACAGTAAGGGAAGGCGAAGGACCAAAAGCGACATTCTATTGTATTAGAATGAAAATGTTAGATCCTATGGCAATTAGCATAGGAAGATTAGGATTACAAAACTCAGTTTGGGCAATCCGGTGGCCTAAGGGAGGGAGTCATACGCGGAGGATGTGTTTTTGGAACACAGGCCTGTACGACTCTCTGGGTGAGGGGAAAATAGGGGATTTTTATTTGTATATATATGTTTTTAAGCTCGGCTCTCAACGGGACCTCAATAATTGGATGTACATCTATTGTAGCTTCGCACTCCAGAAGCATTACCAAAAACTACACAAAAACATGCATAGTGTTGTGAAGGATCAGATTAAACCGAATATATATATTTATTTATGGATATATATTTAATAGTATTTGTATATCGTTTGATATCCCTTGTATATTCCTTGTACATATACACTGAATATCCCTTTATTCTACTACAGCCCATAATAGTTCATTCTCTTATTGGACAAAAGGACCAGGCGCCAGGGACAAGCCCCTGGCGTTCAAGTTCAAAGGTACCGACGAGACATGCCTTTACTAGCCTCAGCTCCGCGCAGGAATACGGCTACCGAAAGCAGAGCGGCACTACTTGTCCACTGTGCATATAAATATGGCGCAAGAAATGTAGAATTCCTCTTAGTCCTTTACCCTTCTACCCAACTAAGTAACAAGACGTGAAGCCTCACCCCACGATACCGCGTGCGGTGTAGTACGGCCTGTTTGGCCTTAGAATATCAGTGAGACCTCGTGCGAATTAATAGCTGAATTGCCAGAGTTTGGCACCGTATTTCTATTAAGTAATAATAGTCTATTATGTATGGTGCATCGTTCGGTTAGAGTTCTAAAGTGAGCAGCACCCCCATCGTTTCCTCGCGTTATCTAGAGTCTTAACCAGGTTGGGCAGACCACGCGTGGTGCTTTCATCCGAGGAGTTCTGGGCGAGGACGAGTGGACCTGCACATTGGATTACCTACCCCGACGACTGCTGAGCCCTATACGGCATGGAATATCTATTTGCTTTGGTGCTTTGATTTGTGGAGCGGATAATCGCCAACACCGGTGAGTGTTGGATTTACCCCGAGAGGAGCCAAGGTGAGACGGCGCTCAGACCAGACTGAGGTCGCCTCGCTTCTTCTTCGTTGTGGACCGACAGCGACAGCTACAGCTATCGTCTACAAGAGAGCCCAAGTGTATTCATCTGCGGATCAAGGTTCTACGGGCACTGTGTTCTGTACCTGGACTCTCCCTAGAAATCGTTGACCAGACGGGATACAGCCGACGGCTCTCCTACCCCCCCTACTGGCTTACAACCGGCGGGACCCCTTCAGTATATTATCCAGCTATAATCATTAAGTGACCATCGCTATAATCCCCTAAGAGCCAGGTTGTATACTTGCTTCCTGTGTAACCAGAGATTGGACATTCAGTGTTGATTTGCATACGAGTACTCATTTGCCTTACAAGAGCATTCAATTCAAATCATAAATGTAATAAGTAACTATTATATGTACCTTTTGCTATATATTAAATATTTGACTATTACCTTTGTGTGGACCTGATTTCATATGTGGGAAAGTGTTCATCATACTTAGATATTGTGTACTGTATGGCCAGTAATTAAAGTACATAAAGCGGTAGTGGTTTAATGATACCATACTTATCAATACAGTCAGGGAATTGTACCCCTCAGTTACAATTGGTCCTTCGAGCCGGAGGGTAATTAGTGTAATATTAATATAGTGGTATTAATATTGAAATGGCCTATGATGAACACTCCACGAAACGGTCCTCCTAAAGTAGAACGCCCGCAACGTAGACGACAGCCACCTCAGTATTTAGAGGATTACGCCGTCAGTAAACTACCTAGCCTTCTACAAACAGTAAACGCAGTAAAGGTAGAAAGTAAAATTATGTCCGACCCTATCAACCAGGATACCCCGACCACAGAGGCCCTAGTGGGTTCTAATGTAACTGACCAAGCTCACGGTGGGGACCAGGAGGGAACTGACACGACTTTACCCCCCGCCAATACCGAAGAAGTAGTCCCCCCAGAGCTCCGGGAGGAAGACAACCCTCCAGAGGTGGAACTCTGCACGGAACAAGATGAGGAGAGCGCCGAGGAGATAGAGCTCCAGGACTCCCCAACAAGTACAGACAGGAGCGGCTCACCTCTACAAGCGTCTTCCCCCAGCGAAGCGGAGAGGATGCTGTCACAGGCGTTCTTCGCCAGCCTGACAGCCTCTACCGAACGCGATCGACTTCAGGGTGAACGCGATCGACTTCAGGGTGAACGCGATCGACTCCAAACACAGCAACGGAGCGAAGAAGAGCACATACGTCTGGAGCTGAGACGCCTTCAGACGGAAGAGAATATGGCAAGAGACCGGGCCGACGCCCAACGCGCCGCTGCCGGTGCCCAAAGAGAAGCAGATCTCACCAAGCGCGAAGCCGAGCGCGACAGACTACAAGCGCAGCTAATGGAGCAGCTGAACGCCAGGGCAACACCCCCTCCCTCCACAAGGGGTTCCAGAGCCTCGTCAAGACACACGTCAAGGGCACCCTCCCCTAACCGAGCAGGCGACCTTGAACTCGACCACCAGAGAGAGTCTACACCCCCCTCCGAACTCATTCCCCGACCGGTCCAAGTGAGACCCAGCTACAAGGAAGGAACGGCGGACACCGCGGAGAGGCTAAATAAACGACTACAGGATCTAGATGACCTGGCAGAAGAAGAAGAGGGAGAAGAGGAGAGTCAAGCCCGACAGCAGCACATTACTCCACAGGACCAGGAGGTCCAGTACAGCCCAGGCTATACCCCCGCGGCTCTGCGCTACAGACCCCCGACTCGACTCACGGGTGAGCATGACGCACGACCAGTCCCGAGGAATAGCACCTGGACCAGCGGGCCATGGTACCCTGCCAGTACCAGCCCACCGAGAGGCGTAAGAAGAGACTCGCCCAGGAGGCCTCTCTTCCAACGCTCACCGATGTGCCAGCCATCCATGGCGTCATACATTGGCACACCGACGTTTCCAGACTTCACCCATGAGAATCGAGCACAGTACACGGAGCTCCGGATGTGCTTAGAGACAATGATGGTGGATGTCGCTGATGAACGCCACAAGTATGCAATATTATTGAAGCACCTGAAAGTGCCCCGAGTGCACAACATAGCGCTGGCCTATGCCACCTCTACGACCCCATACACCGCGGCTCTAGCAGCGCTGGACCAGAGATATGGACGTATATGGGATTACGTAATAAAGAAGATAAGGCATATCGACCGCCTACCCCCAGCAACAGACAATCGCTCACTAGACGACCTGTCTATAAAAGTACAATCCCTGGTAGGGATGCTGGGGGCGCAACGAGAAAAGGGTATGCACGAACTATACGCAAACTCGAACGTCGAGAGGATTTTAGAGAAGCTGCCGCCCGCCCGACAGGAGCGCTTCAGGCGGCAAAGAGACCACCGTGATCCTAACGGTCCCGAGCCATCCCTCCTAGATTTAGCCGACTTCCTGGCGAGAGAAGTCAGCAGCCTACGGCTGGATACGTTCGTGCGGAGCACGCCAAGCTCCAGAGAGGGACCTAGGAGAGTAAACGATGGCCGAAGATCGGTGACTGTCATGCACCAATCAGAATCAGTACCGAGCAGCAAGAACCACAGTACCCCCTCGACGAAAGAGAAGTGGAAGATGGTGTGCCCGTACTGCGAGAAGGAATACTGGTTGTCACAATGTGACCAGTTCAAGAAGATGACCGCTGAAGAAGTAAGTCACTGGATAAAGTCCAACAGGCGCTGTTACCGATGTGCTCGCAGTCACATGGCAGCCGAGTGCCGCCTAAAGAAGAAGTGTAGTCGGTGTGACGGAGCCCATCTGGATGTACTACACGACAGTAACAAAAGAAAGCCTGCACCATCCAACAGCACAAAGGCAAGTGTTATGTACATTGACCCCGCTAGCAGCAGCGGCGCCCAGGTGCTCTTAAAGGTGGTCCGTGTAACCCTGAGTTACCAAGACAAGATCATGGACACTTACGCCGTCCTTGATGACGGGTCAGAGAAGACCCTTCTCCTCGCGTCCGCTGCGGCCCAGCTGGGGCTACGGGGGAGCGAGAACCAGATGACTATTCGGACAATAAGACGAGATCTAAAGACGATAAAGGGCGAGAATGTCTCCTTCACAATCGCAGCAAGCGGGCAGCCAGAGAGACGGTACAGGATTACTAATGCTTTCACCAGCCAAGAAATAGGACTATCGCAGTACACCTACCCCATCGCCAAGCTGATGGAGAAATATGTGCACCTGCGTCAACTTCCTATCCCGCTCCTAGACGGCGCCACCCCGACCCTGCTGATAGGCTCCGACCATGCAGACCTCATAGTCCCGATAGACCGGGTCCATACAGGACCCAGAGGTTGTCCTGCAGCAGTCGAGACCCGCCTAGGATGGACGTTACAAGGCCCCCTCGCCAAGTCTCTTAACCGAACAGCAGCCACTAGCTGCCTCCACTCCAGAGCGACAGAAGGAGACACCACACTCCTGCAGCATGTAGAGAGGCTATGGACACTAGAGACAATGCCCTTTAAGAACGAAAAGAAAGACATTCGTTCTAAGGAAGATATCTACGCTATAGCCCTCCTCGAGCACGGGACAAAGAGAGTCAACGTCAACGGAGTGATGAGATACGCAACTCCACTCCTGAGGCGAGAGGGAATGCCCACCTTTCGTGCTACAAAAGAGGCGACGGAGCGGTATCTATTAAACACAGAGCGGCGCCTAGCCAAAGACCCCGCTCAAGAAGCTGTGTACCGCGCTGAGATTAACAAATTAATCACAGCGGGACACATAAAGAAAATTGACATTAAAGAGGCCGATCAGACGACCGAATCATGGTACGTGCCGCACCACAAGGTCCACCACAACGGCAAGGATCGCATTGTGTTTAACTGCAGCTACCAGATCGGATCACAAAATCTGAATAAAGAACTCTTGGCCGGCCCAACACTCGGCCCCTCCCTACTAGGCGTGCTACTACGCTTCCGCCAGGACAAGGTGGCTATCAGCGGCGACATCAAAGGGATGTTCCTGCAGGTGAGGCTAGTGGAGGAGGACAAGCCCCTGCTGCGGTTCCTATGGAGAGAGAGGATCGGAGATGAGCACCCAACCATCTATCAATGGGAAGTCCTCCCTTTCGGAACCACATGCAGCCCATGCTGTGCTACGTTTGCACTGCAAAAGCACGTCGCAGAGGACCCAGCAGCAGATGAAGAGGTCCAACAAAGTGTGACAAATAGTTTCTACGTGGACAACTGTTTACAAAGCGTCTCGACGCCAGAAGAAGCCGAGGCTCTCCTACTCAAGCTCCGCGCCTCCCTGATCAAAGGCGGCTTTGATCTCAGGCAGTGGGCCAGCAGCGACCCGCAAGTACTGCGCCGCCTCTCCCCCGAGGACAAGGCCGCGAGCAGCGATACTTGGATGGCGACCATCCCAGGAGAAGCCCAAGAAATGACACTAGGACTAGTCTGGCGCTTCAAAACAGACTCGCTCCATTATAGACACAAACCCCTGATCAAGGAGCAGGGAAGGTCGACGGCAATACCGACCACCAGACGGAGTGTATACAGAACACTCGCCAGACAATATGACCCGTTGGGATGTATTCTACCTTACACCACGAGGGCAAAGATGATTGTAAGAGCGCTATGGGACAAAGACCAGGGCTGGGACGATCCCATACCCGAACACCTTGCATCCACATGGAGAGAGTGGGAGACGGAACTCCGCTCACTCCCCGGTGTTAATATACGCCGCAGCTACTTCCCACCCACAGTGAGGCCAGAGACATGCAAGATCGACCTGCACGTATTCAGCGACGCCTCGAAGTAGCCTACGGTTCGGTGGCTTACTTGCGTGCCCAAGAGGAGGGAGGAGAAATACATACTGCTTTCATCCTGGCTCGCTCAAGAATAGCCCCACGCAAGCAACAATCTATCCCGCGCCTAGAGCTCTGCGCAGCCCTAGCAGGAGCGCAGCTCGCCACGTTAATCCAACGTGAACTCACCATTCCGGTGCAAAGAACAATCTTGTGGTCAGACTCCACGACCGTACTCACATGGATCCGGTCTGATTCGTGCAGATACAAGGTCTTCGTGGGAGTCAGAGTCACCGAGATTCAAGAGTTAACAGAAGTAACCAGCTGGCGGTATGTGGACACCAAACACAACCCAGCTGACGTCATCACCCGGGGAATGTCCCTGGATGACCTCACCCGTCCCAACCTCTACAGTGACGGGCCAGAGTTCCTCAAGCTCCCCGAAGAAGAGTGGCCTACACCCACCCCACGGGAGGCGAGCAAAGAGGAGGCAGAGAACAAGAAACCTATGTTCTGTGGGTTGACACACACACTCGTCCCCACAGACCCGGTTCTAGACGATTGCCTCACCCTAGAGAGTGCGCAGCTAAAGACATTTCTGTGGCACCACCCAGAGGTTCAGCCCACAACTGACATTTCAGCAGCTGACTACGAAGAAGCAGAACTCCTTCTACTACAACGAGCCCAGAAAGACTTGTTCCCCGATGAGCTAGCTTGTCTACAGGGAGCAAAGCCCGTCCCATCAGACAGCAGACTGCTTCACCTGGCCCCCGAGAGCGACGCCCATAATCTCATCAGAGTGGGTGGTCGTCTGCGGAGAGCCCCAGACCTACCGGATGACGTTAAGTACCCGATAGTCTTGAACAGCCGACACAAGGTCACAGAGCTGATCATAAAGAAATACGACGAGGATGTGCACCACGCAGGGGCAGAGAGAGTCTTCGCGGAGATCAGACGTCGTTATTGGATACTGCAAGGGAGAGAAGCAGTGCGGCGCTTCCAGCGAACCTGTCTAGACTGCCGTAAGTGGCGCGCGCAGCCCAGTATACCCCGGATGGCTGACCTACCTCCCTGTCGCCTCCGACTCGGCGACAAGCCCTTCCACTCCACCGGTATGGACTGTTTTGGCCCGCTGTATATAAAGAGAGGAAGAGGAACCGAGAAGCGGTGGGGTATTGTATTCAAATGCATGACCACCAGAGCGATACATATCGAACTCCTTCCAACCATGAGCACAGACTCATTCCTTATGGCCTTCCGAAGATTCACATCACGGAAAGGAAAACCGTCTACATTGTTGTCTGATCACGGGACAAACTTCAAAGGCGGAGAAAGAGAGCTGAGAGAGAGCTTCCAAGCTATGGGCCCAGAACTTAAGACCCACCTCGCTCCATCCCAGATTGACTTCCAGTTTAATCCCCCGAACGCACCTCACTTCGGTGGAACCTGGGAACGAGAAGTACGTTCCATAAAGACAGCCCTGTACGCCGTGCTTGGGGCCCAGACTGTGGCGGAAGAAGTCCTAATGACAGTCCTCACGGAGATCGAGGGAGTATTGAACTCAAAGCCCCTCGGTTACGTCTCAAGTGATGTAGCAGATGTCGACCCAGTCACCCCCAACACCCTCTTGATGGGGCAGCTGGACCCCGCGCTACCACAGACAATGTACACGCCTGAAGAAGCGAACGGCCGAAGAATGTGGAGGTACAGTCAAGTACTGGCTGATAAGTTTTGGAACAGCTTCCTACTCCACTACCTACCGTCTCTACAGACCCGCCAGAAGTGGGTAAAAGAGAGAGACAATTTGACAGAAGGAACAGTCGTCATGATCATCGACCAGTCACTACCCAGAGCTATGTGGCCGGCTGGCCGCGTAAGCAAAGTGATCACCGGTGCCGATGGAAAGGTCCGAGCAGCTGAAGTGCTCGTCCAAGGACGGACTTACACCCGACCCGTGGCGAGGCTAATAGAACTGCCAAGGCTCCCTGATACTATTGATGACGACCATGACCCTATGACTTTGTGAGTTGACTGACCCTTACAGCGGACATTGAGTAGTGGACAGTGCGGTTAATCTGTCTCTGCTCAGCTAATTAGGTGGGACTAATTAGGGGGCGGCTGTTGTGAAGGATCAGATTAAACCGAATATATATATTTATTTATGGATATATATTTAATAGTATTTGTATATCGTTTGATATCCCTTGTATATTCCTTGTACATATACACTGAATATCCCTTTATTCTACTACAGCCCATAATAGTTCATTCTCTTATTGGACAAAAGGACCAGGCGCCAGGGACAAGCCCCTGGCGTTCAAGTTCAAAGTTACCGACGAGACATGCCTTTACTAGCCTCAGCTCCGCGCAGGAATACGGCTACCGAAAGCAGAGCGGCACTACTTGTCCACTGTGCATATAAATATGGCGCAAGAAATGTAGAATTCCTCTTAGTCCTTTACCCTTCTACCCAACTAAGTAACAAGACGTGAAGCCTCACCCCACGATACCGCGTGCGGTGTAGTACGGCCTGTTTGGCCTTAGAATATCAGTGAGACCTCGTGCGAATTAATAGCTGAATTGCCAGAGTTTGGCACCGTATTTCTATTAAGTAATAATAGTCTATTATGTATGGTGCATCGTTCGGTTAGAGTTCTAAAGTGAGCAGCACCCCCATCGTTTCCTCGCGTTATCTAGAGTCTTAACCAGGTTGGGCAGACCACGCGTGGTGCTTTCATCCGAGGAGTTCTGGGCGAGGACGAGTGGACCTGCACATTGGATTACCTACCCCGACGACTGCTGAGCCCTATACGGCATGGAATATCTATTTGCTTTGGTGCTTTGATTTGTGGAGCGGATAATCGTCAACACCGGTGAGTGTTGGATTTACCCCGAGAGGAGCCAAGGTGAGACGGCGCTCAGACCAGACTGAGGTCGCCTTGCTTCTTCTTCGTTGTGGACCGACAGCGACAGCTATCGTCTACAAGAGAGCCCAAGTGTATTCATCTGCGGATCAAGGTTCTACGGGCACTGTGTTCTGTACCTGGACTCTCCCTAGAAATCGTTGACCAGACGGGATACAGCCGACGGCTCTCCTACCCCCCCTACTGGCTTACAACCGGCGGGACCCCTTCAGTATATTATCCAGCTATAATCATTAAGTGACCATCGCTATAATCCCCTAAGAGCCAGGTTGTATACTTGCTTCCTGTGTAACCAGAGATTGGACATTCAGTGTTGATTTGCATATGAGTACTCATTTGCCTTACAAGAGCATTCAATTCAAATCATAAATGTAATAAGTAACTATTATATGTACCTTTTGCTATATATTAAATATTTGACTATTACCTTTGTGTGGACCTGATTTCATATGTGGGAAAGTGTTCATCATACTTAGATATCGTGTACTGTATGGCCAGTAATTAAAGTACATAAAGCGGTAGTGGTTTAATGATACCATACTTATCAATACAGTCAGGGAATTGTACCCCTCAGTTACAGCTAGGATTGTACACAATAACAGGAAAATAGCGTTGTATATGTCCCAAATTTGTACGAAGAGGGTTTCTTCACTACACTAACCGATGAAATGTTAAACCATCCCGATTACTCATTTATAATAGGTGCGGATTTTAATGCCATTTGGAATCCAAGGATGGACAAATCTTACCTCGCCTTTTCCAGCGAACAAAAAAATTCATCTAAAGCATTAAAGGATTGGTCAAAGATTACAGGTGTAAATGATTTATGGCGTTCACTTAATCCCACGACCCGAAAGTACTCGATCGGCGAGACATAACACATTATCCAGAATTGATTATGTCTTTGCATCCCCGAGACTATTTGATAAATATGAAGTGGAAATGATACCCAATGCACTATCAGATCACTGTTATTTACTACTAAAAGCAACATTTGGTATACTATCTTCCCGGGCCCCAAGATGGCGTTTTAATTCGATGCTGCTTAATAACAAGGAATTCATTACACAACTCAAAGAAGCTCTCACAGTATTCCTACGGGAGAATGCAAACGCGGTGCAAGACCCCAGAATAATATGGATGTCGGTAAAGGGTATGATCAAGGATTTCACTGATAGATTTTCCTCCATAATGCGCAAGAATCAATGCACAAAACTGTCTGAACTGGAAACGCTTTACTCAACGTTATTTAATTCTTTAAAATACAACAACTCAACTAGACTACAAAATCAAGTTAACGTACTAAAAACAGAGATCAATGCCATATACAGACAACAATCGGAAATGCAAATACGCAGCACAAGACAACAGCAGTACTCCCAAGGTTCTAAACCTAGTCACCTATTAGCCATGCGATTAAGAATTAATGCAAAATTTGCAGATATAACTGCCATTAGAAAACAACAAGTACTTGAAACAGACCCCAAAATAATAAACGATACATTCAAAGAATTCTACCCTGACTTATATAAATCAGAAACGACCTTTGATCAAAACAAAATGGACACATATCTTAATCAAATTATTCTCCCTAAACTTTCGGAGGATGACGCTAAACAGTTAGAAGCACCGATCACACTAGAGGAACTCAAGAAGGCCATATCCGAAATGAAAAATGGTAAGGCTCCTGGAAGAGACGGTATCCCATCAGAAATGTACCTTTCTTGTTGGGACATAATTGGACCCTTATTACTAAATATGATCTTATACTCAGTCAAGGAGGGGAGCTTCCATAAACACGACAATATTGCACTCATTTCAGTCCTTCTCAAAAAAGACAAAGACCCCACCGAGTGCGGTAGTTACAGACCCTTAAGCCTCCTCGGAACCGATGTCAAACTGTACTCTAAGGTATTAGCCATCAGATTACAAAAGCATATGACGTCTTTAGTTCATCCGGACCAAACTGGCTTCATAAGCGGTCGCCTGATCACTGATAACATAAGACGAATACTGCACGTACTAGATGCAGACAAAGAAGACACCATACCTAAGGCGATGCTGTCCCTGGATGCTATGAAAGCCTTTGACAGGCTGGAATGGTCGTATCTATGGGCAGTATTAGAAAGGATGGGGTTAGGAAAAGGATTCATTGATATGATTAAAGTATTATACAAAGACCCATCGGCCATGATTACAACAGGTACATTCATCTCCAAAATCTTTCCGGTATCACGCTCAGCCAGACAGGGTTGCCCTCTTAGTCCCGGACTATTCAATCTATCATTAGAGCCTTTAGCACAATATATAAGACAATCCCAATCCATAGAACCAATCGTAATCAAGGGCACACAACATACAATTAGTCTATATGCGGACGACGTAATATTGTTCATGCAAAGCCCCAACACCACATTGCCTCATCTACTCAAGTTGATAGAGAACTTTGGTGATTTATCGGGATTTAAAATAAATTGGCCGAAGTCGGCTTTCCTTCCACTTAACACCCATGCAAAAAAAGATACAACCCTCCCAGGTGAGATACCTATGGTAAAACATTTTAGATGCTTGGGTGTGGAAATATTTCCCACCATAAGACAAACGGTGAAGCACAATTACACAAAAATACAGAACAAAATCAAAGACGACCTGGACAGGTGGGCAAAACTTAAAAACTCAGTACAGGCAAGGGTATCAATAGTTAAGATGGATGTACTACCTAGAATCAACTTCATCAGTTCAATGCTACCGTTACCCCCTCCAGAGGGTTACTGGAAAAGATTACACTCCTCCACATACAAATTTATTTGGAATAACAAACCACCTCGCATAAAAAGATCCACCGCACAGAGAAATAAAGCAGATGGTGGCATGGCAGTTCCAGATTTTTTACAATATTTTAAGGCATACACATTAAGACCATTGACAATATGGTTTGATCCCCAGGCATTGGTATCCTGGAGAAAATTGGAAGAAAACATAGTAGCCCCACATAGACTGAAGGACTTAGCACACACTAAACTTCCAATCAAGCACTGTGAGCGGAAATTTGGCCCCATAATTACCCATGCAATCCGGATATGGCGAGAAACACAAAAAAAATATCCTAACCCTCAAAAATGGCATAATCACACTCCTGTTGTGGAAAATGTGTATACGGGGGTGGACTAGTTTAATATAGGTCAACTAGCAGTGCTCAAAGACACTAGGGCGACAGTCTGGCTGATGTTCTTAAAACAACCTCAAGTATGGGACAGATAGACATTTCAAGTAAATCACATCTTGTTCTTTTCTGCTTTAATCTTGACTCCAGCTTTGTCTCAGGGACGATAAACCTTTAGACTCATCTTCTGTTTTTATTCTCTCTCCTATGTTAAATCTATGTGTCATCTTAATGTACGTCATGTCATATCTGATATAATATGTCACGTCATCATATCTGTCATGTTGGGGCAGGGCTGGGAAGGTATTATCTGGGGGCACGTGGAATTGGGAAGTCAGAGTGTTTTTCTTCAGTTATGGTGACCGTCTGCTAATCCATAGCTCTTCTGTTAAAACTTCTTTCCTTAAATAAATTGCTTGTTGAAATTGGAAATAATGTCTCCTGCTGTGTCAACGACTACTCAGCCACAACATTTGGTGACCCTTGACCTGTAGATCGCCCTGCCGGGCCCCTCACACGGCCAGCTCCGGACCTCTCCCGTAGAAATTCTGGCGGTGTCGACAAAATAACAAGGTGAGCATTTTTGCTTTTTATTAGAATGTCCGTTAGAGATTCTGCGGGAGGAAAAAGTTGAGCTGGCTGTGTGACAGGTCTGGACGGACGACAAAAAACGAACACGAGTGGTGGGTGTTGACACAAGGCGAATCCTCTTTTAACAGGCTATAAATGCGCATTTTGAAAGCTAATCAATCTTAATTGCATGTTTTCGACCCTTTGGTCAAACTTTCTCTGACCCTTTACAAACACTCTCGCACCATTTATCCCCCCCCCCCCCCCCCCATCGCCCATTCCCCACCTCCCTTCTTATATCTATATTGTTGCATTGTGGCTTATGGCAGACTAGTCAGCATGGACTGTCTGTAAAAACGTTAAATACATGGCTTATGGCAGACTAGTCAGCATGGACTGTCTGTAAAACTTTTTGCATTGTTGCATTGTGGACCCCTGGTGATACACACACACTTACACATAGAACAAGCTCACACATACACACACACATCCACACCCTCAAAACACACACACAAACCTAAACACACACACACACACACACACCCTTGAATAATATACGACCAGGTCATCCAGTGGTCACATATTCCAGTCTCCATTAATCACAGATCGTTATCATAGAGACACACACGCACAAACTTACACGTAAATGTGCGTTCCATGAAGAGACTGGACTTCACTTCTTTTACTTCTCTGCTTTGACTAGACTGGACGGACCCAGAAAGGACTGGACTGTTTTTTCCTTTCTTTTATATACTCGACCGGCCGGTTGTAACAATCTAGATTTCAAATTGTACCTTGCTATATTTACCTTGTATAAATACTCTGCTTATTCACTTTTATATTACATTGCTTGACCATTATGTGAAATAAACAACGTGGCTATCCCTCTTCCCCTCTGTTTGTCTGAAAAGACAAAACCTGGATTGACCGCAACGATCACGGCAAAGTCGAACTTCAAGACGACAAAGGTAATCTGTTCTTAAAAGAACAGGGCTGGAAAAAAGCAAGCCCCTGCTTTCCCCACAAAGCTATTATACACCCCAATAGACGCACCAGGTTGAAAAAAAAAATTAAAATAAAAAAAAGTAAACTGTTTAAAGATAAATCCCCAGTTTAAAGGTGCAACCAGCGATAGTTGGGAAAAAAGTCTGGGCGTTGAGCCAGCTAAAGAAGTCTGGGCGTTGTGCCAAGAGAGATAACTCTCTCTCTCTCTCTCTCTCTCTCTCTCTCTCTCTCTCTCTCTCTCTCTCTCTCTCTCTCTCTCTCTCTCTCTCTCTCTCTCTCTCTCTCTCTCTCTCTCTCTCTCTCTCTCTCTCTCTCTCTCTCTCTCTCTCTCTCTCTCTCTCTCTCTCTCTCTCTCTCTCTCTCTCTCTCTCTCTCTCTCTCCTGGGTTTGCTGACCCCTGTTAGGTGTAGCATACAAACTCACCACACATCTCTTTCTCTCTTGGTTTGCTGACCCCTGGTGGTGGAACACACACACACACACAATAACACACACACACACACACACATACAACACCATACACACAAAAAAACACACACACACACACTCACACACAAAACAATAACACACACACACACACACGTCACACACACACACACACAGACACACAAAAACACACACACACACACACACACACAATACAATACCACACACACACACACACACAATACAATAAAACACACACACACAATAACACACACACACACACACACACGTCACACACACACACACACACACACACAATACCACACACACACACACACACAAAAACACACACACACACACAATAACACACACACACACACACACACACACAATAAACACACACACACACTAAACAACGCAATAAACACACAAAACATATACAAAGTTAGCAAACACGAACAACTACACACTTGGCATAACGGTTTGTTTTCACTAGTGCCTCACCTTTCCTAAATTAAATCAAGATGCATACAGCAGAAGACATACTGGTAGATCGGAACCCGCTTCTAAAAAACCTAATTCTCAAGGTAGGTGTCCGTTGGCAGAGGCGCACGAAGGCCGGGGACACAAAATGGCCTTCCGGAGGTACTTTTGATCTCTGCCTATGCGAAGAGATGAATGTAATGATTCGTAACCACAAGGCAGGCGACAACAGCAAAAAGAGGCTGAGAAAGAGGACAGAAGAGTTGGGGGTAATGAAGCTCTACACCCAGAAGGGGAGAGCATACAGGCAGGAGGCTTTAGCGCTAAATCAGAGAGAGACGGATATAGGGAAACCAACATCCCCACCTTATGTCACGCAATTGCCGGTGGGCACTCTGACAATAAGAGGAGAATATGAGGAGGCGGAATTAGAGACCTCCGTTAGGTCAGGGACCCCTGCTGGATCAGGGACCTCCCCTAGGCTAGATTCCCCCCCAAAACTGACCCCGCAGGTTCTCTATCCGAAAGTCCTGGCGGCATATAACGAGACAGCACGTCGGAAGTTGTATGATGCAGAGGAAGAGGAGGTAGAGAACCTGGGCAGGCAGAGGGAGGGAGTCGGGAGGAAGAAAGAGGAAGAGGCCCGTCTAAATGTGGCCCAGCAGACATCAGCGTGTGGCCACAGTAAACTGTTGAGTGAGCAGGAAGATGAGAATGACAGAGAAGCACAGGAGAAAGGAAACATTACAGGAACCCTGACTTTCACCCCTGTGTTACAGGGAAGTGTGACAAGCACAGGCCAGTTTCCCCTGCTAATAAAAGGGAACGATATCTTTCACATGCCATGGTCAGCTCTAGACATTGATGGCTTAATAGCAAGACTACCGGACCTTACAGAAGGAGCCTCCAGGTGGATCATGCTGTTTGAGGAAATTACGTCACCTTTTCTGCTAGCAGTGGGTGACGTCAAAGCCCTGTTGACGCGTTTGCTAGGAGTTGGTGCCTGCCGGGACATCATGGGCGATACATCGATGCGAGTGGCATGCGACACGCAGGCCCATGATGGAGACATATTCAACGCGCATAGAGCGGCGTTGTGGTACAAACTCAGGAATCAATATCCATCACGTATCAATCCGGCAAAACTGGCAGGCAACCCCATAATGGAGACAGAAGGGCCTGGCGCTTATGTGAACAAAGTACTGAAGGAGTGGAGAGGTGAGCTAGGACACAACCCAGAAATTGACCCGTTGCAGAGAGCGATGTTTAGAGAAAGTGTGATGAGAGGGCTTCCAGAGGTGGTTAAGAATAGACTGGAAGACGTGGTGGGGTTAATGGACATGACTTATCCTTTATTCTGTGCACATGTGACACATAGTGTGGAGAAGCAAAGGGCTCAGGAGCAGAAAGTCAGGGATCAGGATAGAAATGATGCAAGGAAGTTAACTCAGCAACAACTGCAGCCCCAAAGGAGGCTGCAGGCAGTAATGGTGTCATCTGCTACCTCTCCACCCATGCAGGACCAGGGACCCCCGCCTGCACCTCAGGTAGTGAGAAGCTATGACTATAGTCCACAGAACCAGGCGCCCAGGCGGCAGGCAGGGAATGGGCAATCAGGCCCACGGATTACACAGGGACCGGGGAACGAACAACCGTTTTCCCGTTTCCACTGTTGGAACTGCGGCATGCAGGGACACAGGGAAATGAGATGTGGGCAACCATACCGTCCCGGCTCGGAGTATGGGAGACCCGTGCGCCAGGGGGAGTCACGAGGGCCCTACAACCAGGGGGAGACAAGAGGGCCCCGAAACCAGGGGGGTAATTACTAGGGGTGCCCAGAGAATGCGACGGGGGGAAATCAAATGATTGTGGTTTCCAAGGGAGCTGAGCAAGAACCTATTCTGCAGGTCCTAGTGGAGGGCAAATTAACAGAGATGATGGCAGACACTGGAGCAGGTTTTTCCTGCATAAAGCAAAAATACGCCGCTCACTTACCCCAGTCTGGACAGTATGTTCGGACGGTCGGATTCTCGGGAAAAACACAACTAATACCCACGTCAGATCCAATCTCTATGACGTTTAACAACAAGACCATAACAATACCTGTATTAATTTCGGACAGCACCCTGCACAATCTCTTGGGACGAGATGCAATGTGTAAACTAGGCTGTAAAATCCTATGTACGCCTGAGGGGATTCAAATTGAACAAGACGTGTACCAAATGATGTTACAAGATACGGGGGAGAAAGAGGCCACTGTGTTCTGGCTGGGCAACATAGATGCAGAGCTGCAAAGGGTCTGTGACCCCTGGGAGCCATTTCTGAAGGCCCAACTGCCTCAGTCTAGACAAACAAACATGGAGGCACATTGCACACTACAGTATTTGATGGATAGTGACCTAATTAGGAACAAGGCGTGGTTGCAGGGACAGCCCGAGCAGGTGCAGATTAACTCATCTACGGTAATTGTAGGGAGACAGGGCGCGGCGTTGAGGGTTAACACAAGTAAGTATCTACGGGAACAACATAGACTAAGAGACGCCGCCCCACACATCACTCTGAGAATAAATCCTGGTTACGAATCCGAACATCTAGGTTCAATGATACAGGAATCCGAGACTCAAAGGTGGGTCTCCACGGAATCTCCGCTAATTTGGCACAGCGCAGATGGGAGTTTCATAAAAATAATGATTTCCTTTTCGGTTTTGGCAAAACCTCAAGTAATCAGATTACCAGGAGACCCTTGCGTTATTCCAGAGGCGGACGCTTTGCTGGAACAGGACATGTTGGCGCGCACCCCAGAACAGTTGTGGTCAAAACACGACACAGATGTGGGTCTAATATTGTTGGCACAGCCAGTGAAGGTCAGGTTAAAGAAGGGTTGTAGACCACCCTTTATCAGACAATATACAATGAAGCCAGAGTCGGAGGAAGCTATATCACATCAGATTGAGGGACTGTTAAAGGCAGGAGTGCTCGTCCCTTTCGAATCCAGATGTAATACACCTATCCACCCAGTGCTAAAGGCGGACAGGGCTAGGTACAGACTGGTACACGATTTGAGGGCGGTGAACGACGTGGTGTCTGGACCAGAGGCGGAAGTCGCTAATCCACACACACTCCTGACAAACATCCCGAGTAGCTCGCAGTACTATACGGTCATTGATCTCACGCAGGCATTCTTCAGTGTTCCATTGGAAAAAGAGTCTCAGTATCTGTTTGCTTTTACCCACAGGGGGAAACAATACTCTTACACCCGGTTGCCACAAGGGTTCGTGCACTCGCCACATTATTTCTCGAAGGCGCTCAAGGAAGACCTGCAAGGAGTGTGCGACACACTACTCAGCACGGTCTTACTGTATGCAGATGACATTCTAATCTGCTCGGATACACGTCAGCAGTGCCATGAGGACTCCATCAAAGTTTTGAGAGGATTGGCCATGGGAGGCCACAAGGCATCCCGTTCAAAACTACAGTACTGCCAGCCAAAAGTTGAGTACTTGTCTCGCGTCATTCAAAAGGGCATAAAAAAAAACATCTCACCCACGCAGCTCGAAGCTGTATCCAAGGCACCTAGGCCGTTGACGGTCCGACAAATGATGACGTTTTTAGGGATGACTGGGTACAGCTCTGAGTGGGTGGAGGACTATTGACATGGACCGAGGAGGGGGAGGACGCGTTCATAAACATTAAGCGTCTGTTGTTACAGGCCCCTGCCCTGGCGCTGCCGGATTATGAGAAGTGTTTCCACCTATTCGTCTCACATAGAGCGCAGCATGCGACAGCTGTCCTGACTCAAACACAGGGGAGGAGTGGGAAAAAACAACCGATAGCATATTACTCTAGAGCTCTTTCGCCGGTAGAGCAGGGTCTGCCACCTTGTTATCAGGCCCTGGCCGCAGCACATTTGATGTATGAGAAAGCAACGGCCGTGACAATGGGATATGACATTTGCATTTGGACACATCACAAATTGGCAAACTTGATTGAAAGAGGCAAATTTGTTCTGACGAGCCAACGGCAACAGGCTTACATGAGGCTCCTGCAGTACTCGGACGTTACGATAAAAACATGCCACGGCAGTAACCCGGCGGATCTGGTACCACTCCCGAGCGAGGGTCAACCGCATGAGTGTGAGGTGGAGGTACAGGCTTTCGTGAAACTCCGTCCTGATTTGGGAGTCGACCCGCTCGCGATAGCAGAACTCTCACTTTTTGTGGATGGGTCCTGCTATCGGGAGGGGGAAAATTTAAGGTCAGGATACGCCGTCGTACAGTGCAAACCTACCGGAGAAACACTAACAAGAAAGGCCGGACAATGCATGCAACCATGTTCGGCCCAGCTTGCAGAACTAATAGCACTAACAGAAGCATGCATAATAGCTAAAGATCGTACGGTTAACATCTTTACAGACTCTGCTTATGCGCATGGCGTATGCCACCTATTCGCGGCCATTTGGAAGGCAAGAGGCTTTAAGAAATCGGACGGCTCACCGATCCTTCACCACAAGCAGGTTGTGGCGTTTATTCAGGCTGTAAAGTTGCCCAAAAGCATTGCTATCGTAAAGTGCCAGGCACACAGAAAAGACCTGTCCTTTGTGACGACGGGAAACAACGCGGCGGATGAGGCCGCAAAGGCGGCGGCTGCGGTGCCGTCCACGGCTGTTCTGATGTTTGCGGCCGAACTGACGACTGAGGTAACTGAGGATAATTTGAGTGATCTTCAGAACTCAGCCACGCAGGCCGAGAAACAGTCGTGGACGGAGAGGGGGGCTGTAAGGGGGGCAGATGGTCTGTGGAGGAGTCATAAAAGCTTGATAGACGCCTCCATTGATCTTCTGTCCTTGGTGATACCTGAGGCTCATGGTGTTGATCACTGTGCAAGAGCAGAGACCCTGAGACGAATCACGAAAATGGGATTTTGGTCCCCAAAGCTTCAGGCACAAATTGACGTTACACTAGCCAGGTGTTTAACATGCTTACAGGGCAATGTGCGCAAAGGGGTACCGACAGTGGCGGCTTACACACCCCTCCCTGAGGGACCATTCAGACACCTGATTATGGACTACACGGATATGATAACGCCAGTGCAGGGCAAACGATACCTCCTGGTAGTAGAGGACTGCTTTAGTCGCTGGATTGAGGCCATTCCATCTAAACACAAGAACGCGGACACAGTGATCAAGTTCCTGTGTCGCGAGGTCGTTCCGAGATTTGGAATTCCCACGATATTACAAAGCGATAATGGCCGCGAGTTCATCGACAAGGTGGTTAAAGGGCTGATGCAGAAATTAGGTATAAGACAGCGCCTTTCCTGTGTCTATAGTCCCGGGTCGCAGGGAAAGGTGGAAAGGGCCAATCTGGTCATTAAAAACAAACTGTTGAAAATCTGTATGCAAACTAAGCTTAACTGGATTGATGCTTTGCCGCTTGCTCTGATGGCTATTAGAAGCAGCGTAAACCGCCAAACACAGCTAACACCGCATGAAATGCTTACAGGCCGCAGCATGCCAGCACCGCCATTTAGACACCTGGCTAGGGGCCCGGCATTAGATATTTTTGAGCAAGATCTGAAAAAAAATCTTCAGCAAGTGACTAAAATACATGAAGCTATGTTTCGACAGGAGCAGAGAAAGGAGAAAAGGGGGGTGAAGGAGGCGGAGAAGGAAGCCACCAAGCCGAGGCTGATCCCTGGGGACTTGGTCTTCGTAAAGGTCCACAAGAGAAAGTGGTCATCACCCCGGAGAGAGGGCCCGTAAGAGGTGATCCGATCAACTGGGACGGCATTCCAAGTCAAAGGATCAGCGACCTGGTTCCACTTCAATCACTGCATAAAGGCCAGCGGCGACCTCTTGGGGGATACAATCGATCGCAGTTATGCAGAACCCGACATGGAGGGCCCGAGACGGCAACTGGAAGGTGCAGTGCCTGCTGATGCTCCCGCAGATGTTGGCAGCAGTGTGCGGACGGTCGGCCGGCGGCAACGACGTCATTGAGAACCGTCACGGTCGACCCGTCCTTGAGGATGACGGGTTTGAGTGGGTAAGAGTCCCACGGGGTCCCGCTCAGGCTCAAGTACCGGCAGGCTTTCATGACCAGGCTCAGAATCAGGCGCCCCCTCTGCCTCTCGTCGAGGGAGGGGGGGAGAAGATAAGAGGACAACCAAAAGGGGTGTTTCCCGGAGGACCGCAAGGGCATGTTTTTGATTTTGACCATTCCCCCATTACAGGCGGGGATACTTACCACTATACTAACGAGGATCGGGTTGTGAAATGTGCGGTGTCAATGTTGGTGTCAGCAATACGCCCTCAGCAGTATCACAATATGTGTGTAATCATCATCCATTGGAGTGCAGAGCGTAACACAATGATATTGAGTTTAAAGGTGGGACGGTGGACGGCGACGCTGAAAGAGGCAACGAAGTTCTGCTCGCTACCATCTGCCTCTAAATACTACTTAAGATCCGTTTCATGTTGGGCCGCTGAATGCACAGTGCGCGTAGACCGTCCTGAGAGGCATATAGTGCGTGCATATGCCAACGCTACATTGACGGAGGTAGTAGACGTGGACGGGAGAGCTGACGTCTCCATTTGCGCAATACAGTTGAATAAATGGGCGGTCCCAGTTTCAGCGGAGTGGCGGAGGCCTGATCCTCCAGTTGGCATGGTACAGGACCCCCTAGTGGTGGGGAAAGAGCTCTGTGCTATAGCAGTATGGCTCCTGGCCAAGAATGTATACACCGGGGCGTTGTTGACATGGACAGTGGGGGTGAAGATAGTTGCAACTGAGGGAATGACGACATGGGAGGTTACGCCAGAAGACAGGCAGGACTTTATGGCCAGGGCCAAGGCGACGAGGGGCCCTTGCATGCTGCGGAGCGGGGATTACCCAGTTGTGAGTTTCGGTTTGGCATGCAGGAGAGGTGTATGTTCCCCTATGCGCGACGAGGGCGCGTGGATGTCAACGTATGGCGCCTCGGGCTATGGTCTAGTATCTTCCGAGTTGAGACAGGAAGAAGGGGGGGTATGGAGGAAGGTTAACGATCATCAGGAGCAGAGGCTGTATCACATACCGTCAGCATATGTACCATACGTCGCTCAGGATGCAGGACGGTCCTACGGCTTAGAGGATTGTGTTCTCGCAGCCATAGTGAGTGCGCTCCCGCCCCAGCCAACTAGCAACATTTGTACTTTCCAGGCATCGCTATTCTTCGACGTAGAAGGAGGGGAGGGTATGCTCCATCTACGTTCCACCAACGGGGAGTGGGGTATACATGCGACTATTCAGGTGCCCGAATGTCAGCCTCCTGGGGGGCGAAGCGAGGTTGGGTTTGTCCTGCCCGTGGGTTGTTTTGATGATTCCTGTGCGATAGATAGACCCATCCGAGTGTGGATGCCAAAGTTCAAGGCACTGACGTATTGGCCCAATGGTATGCCCTTGGCTAGAGGAAGGTTTGATGAGAAAGGGTGTAACATGTTCTACGACGCAACTGCGGTGGGGGTAGAAAGGAGGGTTGAGCCTGTCCCGAACCAAGCACAGGGGACAGGGGTGAGGGGAAAAAGGGAGGTCAAGGACACTGAGTCGGAAGAGGTGGGGGTACAGGATATGTTCCAGATGACAGCCGGAACATTGAGGGACTCAGTGGGCTCATTCTGGGCCAGGTTGAGGGGTTTGCTTCCTCCCGGGGAACAAGATGGGGGCGACTATGACTATGACGAGGAAGACCCGGAGGCTGACCCTATGTATAGGGCGGCTTTAGGGAATGAGTGGTTTAAGTGGGTCCAGTACACGAGCGCGCAGAATCAGATAGAGGATTGTTATGTCTGCTCCAAGGCACGTCCGGATAGGCTGCTGGTGAAGGGCACGAAGTTCAGTTGGGGTCAGTGTGAGAGGGATGCAGAGGCATGGGAGGGGCCCCATAATAGTCGCCCTTGGTATGCATGACCTTGGTGGGCTCTAGGTCAACTCCTGAAAAGGGGGTCAATGTCAGACCTTGCAATCAAAAGTTAGGGGGCGCACTGAAATTATGGCAAGGGTTATTAGCCCCCTAACTTTTGATTGCAAAGTCTGACATTGACCCCCTTTTCAGGAGTTGACCTAGAGCCCACCAAGGTCATGCATATCAAGTTTGGTAAATGTCAGACCTTGCAATACACTGTAAGGCACTGTAAGGCTACTGTCCTGCCTCACTTCCAGTGATGAAGCTAAGCTATGCTAACGGAGCGTCTATTCCCAAAGCTAAAATGCACACACAGAGACAAAAAAGGTATGTATATTCTTGTCTAACTCCAGGGAAGATGTTAAATAAGCTAATTTCCCAAAATGTTGGAGTTCCCCTTTATTAACAACCCTGTTTCCGGTTGATGGCACGCATCACTACAAACCATGATGTGATGTTGAAGGTCATTATGGATTCCACAAAGGACTTGTAGAAAGCCTGCAGGATTGAAGGTCGGACCTGAAGCTTCCTCATCTTCCTTAGGAAGAACAGTTGCTGTTGGCACTTAGAGTGAATAGTCTCTGCGTTGGTCTTAAATGTGAGCTTGTGGTCGATGGTGGTATTTCTACTCCTCAACACGCTCTATTGTCTGGCCATTTATCTCCAGAGCCGGGGGAGTTGTCTGGTCACGCCTGAAGTCCACCAGCAGTTCCTTAGTTTTGCTGGGGTTTAGGTCGAGGAAGTTGTTCTCACACCACTCTGCAAACCTGTCCATTACTCCAATGATGTGGTCATTGGAGTTGGTGGTGTCAACGATGACTGTGTCATCAGAGTGCTTGATGAAAAGCATCTCAGGGTCTGAGCTGCTACAGTCATCTGTATACAGGGTGAACAGGACTGGTGAGATGACAGATCATTGTGGTGCCCAGGTAGATACAGTTGTTAGAGCTGTAGTTGCCATTGAATCTAACGGTCTGGTGTGTATTCGTGAGGAAAGAGAGAATGAGCAGTATGAGGTCAGGGTTGACATTCATCCGGAGGAGTTTATGTCCCATCAGATGAGGTTGCACGGTGTTAAATGCACTCGAGAAGACCATGAATACCATCCTGAAAAAACATTTATGGGTATGAGTTTTTTCCCCTTACATTTTTGCTCAGGACCCATGTGCCTCAATGGAGTGTTTGATCAAGTACACCTGAGAGAAATGAGTTAAGGACGACCATGTGTTAACATAGTCAGCAATTCCCTAGGATTACAAATAATTAAGCAGTTTTTTGTAATTTTACGGTAGCCAGTAATCCACACTCCACATTAGGGTTGGGCGTGAGTAATCGATTACTCAAGTACTTGCTGTTTCAATTGAACTCGAGTGGTTTTTGAGGGTGGTCGGTTTTCTTTAGTTGTTTTCACCAAAAGTGCTTGCTTGTGCCTCTGAAACAGAACTCTCGCTCTGACATCCCGTGAGGCCTTGTTGCAGGAAGACAAGACTGGTGAGCTGTGGAGCATGGATAGTAGGCCTACAGGAAAAACGTTGTTGCATTGAAACTAAGCTAGCTTAGCGTCATCTTAAAAGATAAAAACAACGGTTCGTGTTTGTGCATTTTCAAATTGTGCCAACAACATGTTGCCCACTTTGCATAGCGTTCATAGACTACTATTGATACGGACATGCAGTTCCATGAGCAGAGAGACCTGTTGCAGACAGAGTTGAGATAATGTAATTATTATAAATGGTAACTGACTGTTTTGACTGACATTATGCATTAAGCATCGGGTATATTGCTGTGTATTGTTATGTCTGCGGAGCGAGACATAATCAAATCTGTAGTGTGTGTGTGAGAGACGTGAGTTATTGCTGCTACCATGCTACCATGCGTTCTAAAAACTGATTTCACAAAATAATTACTCGAGTAATTCATGCAAGTACTCAATCTGGGAAAACATTACTCGTGCTCATCCCTACTCCAAAGGGAGGTGGCATCTGTCTAGTGGTAATGGATGTTAATTTTGAAAAGAAAAACATCAACAATGATATGAGCATCTATTTGCTATTTTGTGACATTTTTGGGGTACTGAAGAAGCCAACATCCGACCTAGAATATCTCGTCCCTAGAAGATGTGAAGCCTGACACCGCCTGGGATCATCCTTGGAGGGGAGGGGCTTCCCAGCGTTGACAGGTGTATAGCAGTGCTTTCTGCTTGATTTAACATATTCAGTATTCTGCAACACTCAAGTAGGGGAGACTGGAACATGTTGTCTCAAAGGCTACAACTCTGAAACTAAAAGATTTAAAGCAAAACGTTCCATTGCCCTCTTGATAGGAGTTTACCTACATTGGTTAATAATACATTTACAATAGCATTGTGTTTTAATTAGGTTGAAGTGAGACACTTGCATTACAACTTTAATTAACTTTTTACTGAAAACATTCAAATATAAATCAGATTTTAATTAAAAAATACATTGTGGATTAAAAAGAAAGAAATGTGCAACACAATGAGTATTGTAATGCTTTAAAGATATGATACACGGGATGGCTCTTTCGATTAAAATAATGTTCTTGTCAAGAAAGATGAATGCTATTCAAAAAAATATATATTGAAAAAAATGTAATGTTGCAATTATACATTTTCATGAAGTGGATTGTTCAGGGCTGGGCAAAGCATATTTATGAAATCTAATTATTGTAGTCCTCCAGAAATATGTTCTGGGGAGAAAGAAAAAAGCCTGTGAATGATGTATGTAGTGTGTATATAATTGTACCGATACGTTATGTTGATAATTGTGAGACAGATGTCCTATCTAAAGAACTGTAGTAAGTTCCCAGAAGATAAGTGGCATCTGATACGACCTACTGCTATAATTATGCACTTATTCAAAGAAATGTGTCAACTCACCAGTTAAATGTCATACTTCTGACACAAGGGTAAAAAGAAAACGAGGCAACCATAATAAATAAATAAACAAACAGATATAATTTGGGGTGCAACACTGCTCAGGGAGGATCTGCACGAAGGAAAAATAGACATCAATCCCACTTCCTGTTATCTCTGAGGCTTTACTTTAGGCTCTTATTTGTAGTTTTGTCAGTCGCCCCATCCCCATGCTCTACTTCTATTTCTGCATGTTATTGAGCCGCTGTGCTAAGATGAAAGCGTGTTGAGGATTTTCCGCAGCTACTTCAAAAAACCATGACTTCCTCTGCATATATAGGAAAACCTTTCTCAGAGCATTGGCCCACTTTGTATTACTGGTTACGCAAGGTACAGAGGGCACTTTCGCGTCTAAGTTCATTTGGAATGGTCTGAAATCTACGCTTCACATTGCCAATCGATGGACGGACCAAACTTTCTAAACAAAGCTATTGTGATCTCGCAGATCAGACTTTTGTTGGACATCATTTTGAATCCTAACTCATCCCCACTTTGGCTTGCACAAATGTAAAATTCACTGGCAGCGATTAAAGGTGCTATAGTACAGTAGATGCCGAATACAAATAGTGCCCCCCCCCACCCCCAAAAAAAACATTATTGATTATTGAATTTATGTTTTAAACACTTTGATGGGTCCAACATGTTATGTGAGTGTATCCCCTCCCTACTTCCCATTTCCCCATGTGGAATGCATCTGATTGGATAAACGCACTGCTAGTTGAAAGGTCCCTGCTTCTCTGCTCCAGTTTTCAAAAAGAAATGTAGGCTTTGTCACTTGTCAACTTTCGCTTTTTCAACCTGAAGTTGAACTTAAAAACAAAAATAAAAATATGACTAAATTCTATGCGAGAAATAGAGTATACATTTGCAGGATCTTGATTCATATTTGATCTGCAATGCATAGTTTGACAGTTTGATATGAACTTAGTTTGATGGAACAGTGTACGATAATTATTGTACCCGATATAATATAATATAATACATGCTGGTGCTCTAGTGTGACATCTAGCGGATGCATGTTATCTATAGCACGTTTAATTATTTGGCTATTTTGAATGTACCAGCAGCAAAAATGATAACCTTAAGATGATGAAAAATTGCTCATTTGGAAATACATGGGAAATGTAAGAAAAGAAAACTGCCCAATCAGCTTCATTAAATTAGATACGCTTGGGTCTTTTCTAGCTTTTGGCCCGATTGCTTTCACGCCTCAAATAACCCGCTCCAGGTTTGGAAGTGTACCAACATCATCTCAATCAGGCTGGACCAGGGTGCAGTTGTTTGGTACGGACCTGATTCCGGTATTCACACCAAGCCAAACAAACCGCACCACAGGGGTAAACGCTCCAGTGTTCGATTTGATTGAACGAAACATGGCAGGAGAAAAAGCACCCTTAATATCGACCAGATGGCAAATCCAATGATTAGGGCTATATTTCAGTGGTCCATACAACACAATGTCCATACAACACAATGAAGCCACTGTCTTATGGTAAACCAATGCTACCTGCAGACAAACCTGCAGAACTTAAATTAATCATCTGTCATGGTTGAAAAAGGACCCCCACCCTCAGACCCCACCACTGTTGCCACATGAATCCTGCAAGTTATGGCTTTTGCATTGAAAATACTTCACCAAAGTCGTCACCAAAGCCAAGTTATCTTGATTTAATGTATCCAGGCCTCCTGGCTATCTTAATTAATGTGCTTTTCAAACTGTAAATAACAACGCAGATGTAATTAAATGCAACAGAGATCAAGAGAGCTTTTCGTTATTTATGTTAGTCCCCTGAGGATTTCTAAGCTTCAAGGGAATAAATCATGAAGCTGACACAGTAGAGCCACATTGATGAAGAAAGAAAAAACTGCAAAGATGAGGAATTTTCTATTCTGGGCCAACAGCTTCATCCACTAAAGTGAATGAAAGTATAATACATCAAGAAGAGCAGGGCCAAAATTCACTAAGTATCTTCTTACCCCTAAATATTTTTAAATAGCACAAACGATTCTGGTATAGAAAACAAAGCTGCTCAAACCAACTCATTATGCTAAAACAAGGGCAAAGTTATTACCTTGTTCCTGATGAATGCAATCACAAGTAGATGTTTGTGCATTTTGTGTCTGAAATTATGACATGGTGTTAGGGCTGGCACCAACCAGGCTTCATTTGATCTAAAATTATAATATGAGATGAATTAAACTAGGATTAAAATGGGCAGACACAGATTTAACTGGAACTATGTTTTTTTTGTATCCACTTTTTCTCCCATTTTCTATTTTTTCTCCCATCCCAATTTTCGTATCATCCAATTCAACCCTTCCCTGTCTTTGAACGCTGTTTCATGCCTCCCACAAGCCGGCTGCAATGTGGACTAAGTCATACATAGCACGAGTCCCCTCAGATACTCGAGGTAACAGCAGTCGCATCTTTTCACCTGCGCGGCTCGATATTTCAGCGTCAGGGGTCTGGGCTTTGGAGGGGCCCCGCCCCCGTCGCTTCCTGATTCTACTGCGCAGGCGCACCAACCGACCTGTAGGAGTCGCTGTCCACAACGTCCGATCCCCACCCATCAGTTTCCCTCCCCCTAATACTGTGTATTAGTGCGGACGACCAGCTAAACTGATCGAACTGTGGTGAGCGCCTTGCCCACTGCACCACGTAGCCGCCACGTAGCCTTAACTGGAACTATGTTGAACAATTAAAATAGTTTAGTAAATCTAAGTAAATTATTATATTAATCACTTTTTCTGAGGAGGAAATGTGATAATTAGACCTCAAACTTACCAACCGATTGAGGTGGGGGGGGGGGGGGGGGGGTAGCGTCTAGTCTTTTACCAACAAACTTGCAGTTCTGTGTTCGGGTTTTGCGATCTGATTGGCCACTGACGTACGCTCTCTCTATGCCCAAACAGCGCGTTACGCTAGTTCTGCCTCTAACCTCTAACAGCCTGCAGCCTGCTAGCATTATCCAATTCATATCAATCGAAATAACGTATTGTTTTCATCTCTCTACTGTATATTAACGTGATTCCATCAACACAACATAAATGTTCAAAACACGACAAGACAGTTTGCATCACTTCCCACGGTTCTCGGCACTTATTCTACCGGTAGTGCGGTAGTTGTTGCCACGGTATTGGGTCTTTGGGTGAATACTTCATTGGCGGGGAAGAAGAACACTGATAGTGGTGTGTGGACCGTCCCGCGAGCCCCACGGGACGAGACCAAGTAGAATTTTAGGCGCACAGGAAACAAGTCTCGGGACGGTGGCCTGGGGCTCGCGGGACGGTGGCCTGGGGCTCGCGGGGCGGTGGCCTGGGGCTTGCGGGGCGGTGGTCTGGGGCTGGGGCTCGCAGGGCGGTGGTCTGGGGCTCGCGGGGCGGTGGTCTGGGGCTCGCAGGGCGGTGGTCTGGGGCTGCGGGACGGTGGCCTGGGGCTTGCGGGGTGGTGGTCTGGGGCTGGGGCTCGCGTGGCGGTGGTCTGGGGCTCGCAGGGCGGTGGTCTGGGGCTCGCGGGGCGGTGGTCTGGGGCTCGCAGGGCGGTGGTCTGGGGCTGCGGGACGGTGGCCTGGGGCTCGCGGGACGGTGGTCTGGGGCTTGTGGGACGGTGGCCTGGGGCTTGCGGGGCGGTGGCCTGGGGCTCGCAGGACGGTCGGGTCCACACACCTCTATCAGTGTTCTTCTTCCCCGCCAATGAAGTATTCACCCAAAGACCCAATACCGTGGCAACAACTACCGCACTACCGGTAGAATAAATGCCGAGAACCGTGGGAAGTGATACAAACTGTCTTGTCGTGTTTTGAACATTTATGTTTTGTTGATGGAATCACGTTAATATAGAGAGATGAAAACAATACGTTATTTCGATTGATATGAATTGGATAATGCTAGCAGGCTGCAGGCTGTTAGAGGTTAGAGGCAGAACTAGCGTACTACGCTGTTTGGGCGTAGAGAGAGCGTACGTCAGTGGCCAATCAGATCGCAGAACCCGAACGCGGAACTGCAAGTTTGTTGGTAAAAGACTACACGCGGGGGGGCGTAGAGTGTGCAGCATGATGAAAATAGCAACACATACGCCAGCAAAATGGTCATGTTTTTCTGATCTGAACATAAACTGTAGGCTGATGTTTTCATTACCTCTCCAAAAACACAAATTTGGTGAATCCTAGATAAAGGTTCCATCGGTGGGTGGGCCATAAGGCAAACAGGTCGGCCTGACTTCATTATTTAACGTTTGTCGAAGCCACTTCAACTTTGGGATTTAGAGCTTTATATTCTTCAGTAGTATCCCCAGCTTCACTCAGGCAGTCGCTCCCATCTCCACCACTTCTCTTTTACGCCATAGAGTGCATCTTTAGCTCTAGCACTGAGACCAGTGAAACTGTGTCAAGCTGTATACTCAAAACACAGCTTGCCGTAGCGTCTTTGAGAGTGGAGGCACTGCAACCTGCCCTACTGCAAGTCTAGTGTTGACATAACGGTTAGGGGAAGAATCACATGTCATTATGTGGTTTATCTGTTAAAATGTGTGGGAAAACAAAACTAAGATCTGTGAACATAAATCTTCTATTCCTAATTATGATGATACATCATATGGCTTGGCACTTTAATAGTCATAACACACAGTTGGAGTAATTAATAGTCCTAACCACAGTTTGAGTGAACTACATTACATGAGCACTGAGACAGCGAAGATGCCACAGAGAGTTGGGAACAGAGACAGATTACGTCTCCAAGGGGAGGCATATTTGATTCACTTCCATACCCTTATTCCCAGTGGGATGAAGGAGGAGATTTAATTGGGTTTGGATGAGCTGATGAGTTTGGAGATGAGGGAGGGGGCAGCTGGTGAGAACTGGGAGAGGTGTTGGAGGGGAGAGGAGTGGATGGAGAGAGGAGCAGGAGTAGGAGCTGCTACAGAAATGTAAGGAGGGAGTTGCATTGTTAAGGTGTGGAATGGTAAACGGCCTGCATTTATACAGTACTTTTATAGTGCTTTACACGTTTTTATGGTGGAGAAGAAGGCTTGGGTGTTACGGTTGGAGTCATTAATGGTGGTGGAGAAGTGGGCAGACGGAGGTAGGCAGAAGTAGGCAGAGGGATGCAGCTTGGAGGAGCTTGTTGAGCAGTGAGAGATGATTTATTGGTGAGTTGTTCCAGTTGTTGGCCGGTCACTTTCATGATGCAGAGCTCAGGTGTGAACCAGGGTGCAGCTGTGTTGAAGGCGACAGTGTTTGTTTTGAGTGGGGCCAATGCGTTGAGGGAGGCAGAGCGGATGGCATTCAGATAATCCAGTGAAGCGAGAGCTGGTTCTGTGAGGAGAGCAGCAGACAACATGTCAGAAGGTTGGAGGGGGTTGATAGATGTAATGCTTCTGAAGGTTGTTCATCATTTTAGTTGTGAACATGAGGTTGGGAATGGGATAGAAAACTACACAAGATTATTAGTTTCAGACAAAAGGAGATGGGGATGGATAGAAGTTGAGTATCGATAGGTTGACAAGGCAGACAAAGTCAAGGATGTGGCCTATGATATGGGGATACGGGATATGAGTACAGCAGTGAATCCAGATGCAAACTTAAAAGTGGGTCCATGTGTTTGACAAATTATCTCACTGAGTTAGATTATGGCACAATTCATAATCACAATTATTTTGATTGATATGGAAATCATGATCGATGACGATTATTTATTGATTTGAGAATATCATATTATGAAGACTGAATTAGTTTTACCTTTCCTCTCGACCAAAGGCTGCCTTTCTGTCATCTTCTACAAGTTATCGAAGATGTTTCAAAATAATGCTATGGCTCCCTCCTCCCTCTCAACACAAGCTGAAAGTTTAAACTATTGTTTGGTCTTGAGGGGAGGAGGGGTGGCATGCACTGCTGTGAAGGAAGGGTGCGCTGCATTTACAACACAAGACAAAATAAGAGCACCACGGCATGCAGCACAATAATCATTTTATCTCAAGGATTTTGTTTTCATGATCATGGGAAGCCAAAATCGTAGCAGGCTATGGAAGAATTAAAATGGGTTAGGAGTAAAAAGTACAATAATTCCTTTGAAAAGTAGTGGAGTGAAAGTACAAAGTTCCTTAAAGTAAAAATACTCACGTAAAGTACAAGTAGCTCGAAGTTGTATTTAGGTACAGTACTTTATACTATAATACTTTCCACCACCGGTGATAACGTTAATAGTCCTGTGAGGGGTAGTGTCCAGGGGAGATCGGGGGGTCGAGGTGATGAAGATATTCAAAGGGGATAAGAGATGGTGAGTTCTAGCAGCGAAGCAAACAGGTGGAGTTGACTACTTAAGCATCAGGCAAAAATGGGGCTAGTTTTGCATAACACACCTGACGATTGCATACCCAAAGTAATTTGCAATATATATATATATATATATATATATATATATTATCCACTTTTTCTCCTTATTTTTCTGTTTTTCTCCCATCCCAATTTAGTCCTGCCAATTCCCCCCCTCCCCTGTCTTGATCGTTGCTCGCATGTGCCCCCCACTGGTCCTCATAGGGAGGGTTGAAGAATCTATTGCATGTCCCCTCCAATACATGCCGAGTCAGCCAGCCACTTCTTTTTCACCTGCCAGCGCGGACTCTCATTGGCGAGGTGTAACGTGTGGGAGGCAATTATGTTTCACGAGGTGTAACCAGTGTTAATTTTGTTGACTAAATTGATGACGAAAGATGTTCGTCAACGAAGGTTTTTTTCATGACGACAACAAGACGTGACGTCACGTTATTGAATACCATGTGACACTAACGAGACTAAATAGTTTATTAAATATCGTTGACCACAACTGAGTACACAAAAATGTACTTTACAAAAACCAGGACGAAATGTCTCTTCATGTATGTTGATATTGTTGACTAAAACAAGACGAGAGAAACTAATTATAACTTTTCTTAATGCCATCGTCCCGACAGAACAGTGTGAGGGCTGACGGGAGCTCTGTGTTATTAGCATTAGCTGGAGCTATTTGAAAAGCTAGTTTTAGCTGAACGTTACCTTGGCTAAAGTTGGGACTATTCATAATCCAGCTGCAGACCTGCAAGCAAAGTACAGCAAGTTGGCAAAGGAGTATTCCAAGGTAAATTACTTATTCACCAGTAGCGTAAACATTGTTTGTATTTCCATCTAGCTCGCGTTAGCTAGTGGCTAACCTAGCTCACGCTAACGTGGCTAACTGATCAACCTCTCGCACACAATTAATGACATAATGCAGACAGCCATACCGGTGACAATGTTTAGCTTTTAGTGCCAAATTATAAGAGTCTGAGGCGGAGTCTCAAAAGAGAATGTTGAATATTTATTTTGCATTAAAAATCACAACAGATCCTCTGCTAGGAGCTAACTGAACCGGAGCCTTCTGGATAGGAAGTGTGCAACAACGTTTAACGTCCGTGTGGAACCAATGTACCAACAACCATTCCGTGGGTGAACTCATTGAGCTTAGTTGTCAATTAATGATACTAATACTAATCTATACAATCACCTGTTGTTGAATAAATACCATTACTTTCTAGTTATTACTAAAAAACTGTATATATATATAAAACAGTAGCTGTAAAAATGAAAAGAAAAAAAAGTTTTATAATTTATATAATATAATATTTTTTTTTTTATGTATGCACTGGTATCGGATCAGTATAACCAGACCTAGACCACCTCTAACTCTAACCCCTAACCAGACCTAGACCACCTCTAACTTTAACCCCTAAGTTAGGGTTGTGACTTAGAGGTGGTCTAGGTCCGGATAGGGGTTAAGAGTTGGTCTAGCCCTTTACATCCATCTATCTAAATAATAATAATAAATTATAAGGAATGCTTAACTACCCCTAAGTTACCCTAACCAGACCTAGACCACCTCTAACTCTAACCACTAACCAGACCTCTTCCATGTGGCACTTTAACACTGACCTCAGAATGTGATTTTATATAATGTTTTTATTCAAGCAGATTGCAATCAGTGTGTACTACTACTACTAGTACTACTGTGTGTTCTGTTTACTTAGTTTACAGTATCCTGTTATAGAATAAACCGCTGCCAGACACAGCAGAGAGAGAGAGGACAGACATGACAGAGAGGACAGACACAGCAGAGAGAGGACAGACATGGCAGAGAGAAAGGAAAGACACAGCAAACAGAAGACAGACAGAGTTCAGCGTCGTCTCTCTGGTCAGAAACAACGTCACCACATCCGTAATGCTCTCTTTGATGCATACATTGGACCATGTCTACACCAACATATACTGTAGACTATACTAGTGTTTACAGTACACAGGTGCAGGAGGGGCTGGAGGAGGAGGAGGAGCAGACGCCGCTGCTCTCTCCGTGTGTCTGAGACAGAACTCAGCGAGTGAGATCTCCGCTCAGAATTGGATCATGTTTTTCGATCGGATTTGACGATCTGCGAAAATAAAGCATTATCACCGATCACCAATCGCATATTTATACTGATTATCGGCCGATAACGATCGGTGGCCGATTGATCGGGGCATCCCTACTTATAGCACATGCATGAGTCTGGTCTCTTTTGAAAGGAAACATTCTGAACTTTCTTCTAAGAGTGCTAATGAAATAGTTACAGAGTATGAACACACTGAAGTAAAAGTTTTGTTTACTCACATTTCAGTTTACTTGTTGCCAGATGCCTGTTTTGGAGTTCCAGCTGAGAGGTAGGAGCTGGAAAACATAACGGCTCCATAAAATGAAGTCTTATCTAGTACAAGTCCAAAGTTGATAACAATCCTTAAAACTCTTTTTAGGCTAGCTGATCCGTATTATATACTTTAAAATTTGAAGCCTGCCAACTTAAAGAAGACGTAATCAGAGCCATCATAAATGTTTTTTTTGTTTGCATTTCACTTTTCTCCCATCACCCAATTTTATCATTATGCCAATGTTCCCCCTGGCCGTTGCACCACCTACTGTCTGGGGAGAGTGTACACTAATACATGCATCCTCTGACACATGTGGAGTTGCCAGCCGCTTATTTTCACCTGACAGCTAGGAGCATTCATGCATGCAGAGGTTCTCCCCCATGGATGACTAGACATGATACAGTATCATGGAAAGCAGGTGGGGTATGAGGGGGGGGGGGGGGGGGGGGGCTGCTGCTGCTGCCCCGACTGACCAAGAGCATCGCTATTGCAATGACCAGGACTCATACCCCACCTGCTTCCCACGATATCACCTATAGTCAAAAAGATTTATATGAATCAGTACAGGTGCTTGCAAGACAAGTGTGCAACATATCATCATTCAGATTAAATAAGAACAACACATAATTATGACAGTAATAATAAGACAGTGTACTATGTTGTGATTTGGGGATGATATGAATGGGGGGGGGGGGGGGGGGCTTTTCTGTATTTTTCACCCATCCCAATTTAGTCGGTATGCCAATTCCCTTCCTGGTCATTGCACTCATTGCCCGACTGTCGGCCTGGCGAGGGTGTAGGCTATCACATGCCTCCTCCGATACATGTGGAGTTGCCAGCCGCTTCTTTTCACCTGACAGCGAGGAGTTTCACTGGGGGATCGCAACGTGTGCGGAGGTTCACGTTATTTCCCCCCGCTCCCCTCCCTGCTGAACAGGCTCCCCGACCGACCAGTAGGAGTTGCTGTTTACAACAACCAGGACACATAGCCCACCGGCTTCCTACCCGCTAACACCGCCAATTGTGTTAGTAGAGACGACTGACCAAGCCAACTGAGGTACCGCTGACAGCTGGATTCGATCCCAGAGTCTCTGCAATGGAGGGTGGTAGGCGAGTGCTTAGTCCACTGTTGCCAGTTGCCTTGATGTGGACTGCTTCCCTTTCCGTTAATTAGTAAGGGTGGCCTCTGTGCTAGAAGTATGTCCATTCTGGCATCGCAAAATGGATTTTGAATAGATAGATTCATGTGTATGATTTTTCTCAGTTCGTTAAGTACATTCAATATTAAATGCTGGCCAATATTAAAAAAACATAAGGGGTGGGGGGATAAAGGCAGACGTGAGAGAGCGGCACAAATCGCTGAAAGCAGATGTAAGACACAGTTTACCCCCTAATGAGTGCTGACGCTGTCAAAGCTCATTGTGAGCTACTCCTAAACCATCCACAGTGTTAACGTGTCTTTGGAGGGAAGTGGAGTTCACAGTCGAGAGGAAAAGTGAGGTACATGAGGTGTACAGTAGTCTCTCCGGTCTTTTAGTGTAGAAACACAAATGGTACCACCAGTGATTTGCAATTGAAACAGCTGTCCTGTCGTATAGACTGGGGTGAGTTTTCAATAGCGTTTGCAATTGAAAATACACTACAGTAGTGACATTGAGGTGTGTCTTAGGAACTGGAGACTACTGTATTAGTCCAGTGGTTTTTCATGCACATTAGGCCACGTATTATAATGGCTACTTTTGCCTTCTGGGGCCTATTGTTCCAAATCTGGCCCTTCCAGAACCAGAACCTCATGGGTTTGTTATTACATTATTAGTTACTGGGCATTTCAAAGTACCTCATATTTGGTACCATATTAAAGATCACAACTATGGATTTCAAATGATATAAAATATGTGTATGATTATCATGATTATTATTGTGATTATTATTCAGATTATTATTGTACAGACATCTTTTAGAGTTGAAATTGAACTTCAAACAAACAAATGCAAACAAAACCACTTTACTTACATGGAATGTGGAGGGTATGGGATTTAGACAATTTTGTGGGCAATCTAGAACATTTGACAGATTAGAAATCGAATGTATTGTTCAAAAGTTATGAATGAATGAATGAATGAATCACAAATGTACATTTTTGAAAATATACTTCCATATATATGTGCGTAATTTTTTTTACTCAAACTTACCCCATTCTCTTCCTAGAGGTAACACTGCTCTCTCTATCTCTTGCAGGCTTGTGTGTCTCCTCTGCTGAGGGTCTGCATCAGCGGGTCTGCTCCAATCTCGTGACCACAATACAAGCTTTGAGAGGATTCGCCTGTTCCCTGGACCTTTATTCCCTGTCTCCTCACCTCACCAGCCCCCACCTTTGGACTTTCCCTGTCTACTCTCCTTCACCAGCCCCCACCCTTGCAATGATTTACTCTCCTCTACTCTTCACCAGCCCCCACCCTTGGACTACCTTTTGCAGCTGTCATAGATTATGATTAGCGCCCCAGAGGGCTTTAAATACCTGGACCTCCCCTCCAGTCCTGGTCGGGTCGTTCTTGTTACTACAATCTACTGCCGCGTCTCCGGCGTGAGACGTCGTGCCACCCCTGTACTTCACCACCTGTCGCCGTTTGCCTGGAGTGGGACGCCGTCTACGCTCTCTAATTCTCTACGGGAGGTTTTCCAGTGTTCCCACTCCAGACGTCAAGCCGGCGCGCATCGCTTCCTATTTCCACGGGAGGATGCGCCTCTTCGCCCCGGTCCCCTGGGACCCCTGTGTTCTGCGCTGCCCGTCGGCAGCATCCGAGGGGGATCTCCGTGCCAGGCCTGGAGTGGTGTTCCCACTCCAGACGTCAAGCCGGCGCGCATCGCTTCCTAATTCCACGGGAGGATGCGTCTCTTCGCCCCGGTCCCCTGGGATCCCTGTGTTCTGCGCTGCCCGTCTGCAGCATCCGAGGGGGATCTCCGTGCCAGGCCTGGAGTGGTGTTCCCACTCCAGACGTCAAGCCGGGGCGCTCCCACTCCAGACGTCAAGCCGGCGCGCTCCCACTCCAGACGTCAAGCCGGCGCGCATCGCTTCCTAGTTCCACGGGAGGATGCGTCTCTTCGCCCCGGTCCCCTGGGACCCCGGTGTTCTGCGCTGCCCGTCTGCAGCATCTGAGGAGGATCTCCGTGCCAGGCCTCCGCCGTCGGGCCTCTGGCCCCGTGCCAGGCCTCCGCCGTCGGGCCCCTGTTCCCGTGCCAGGCCTCCGCCGTCGGAACCCTGTCATCCCTGTAAGCAGCTCTGGCCCTCGCCCTGTCCAAGGCCTTAACCCTGTTCTCTGTCCCTGTCTCTAGCCCGCCTCTCCGGGCCTCTGTCCCTGTCCCCCTCTCCAGTGCCCCTGGTCCTGGTCCTTGACATTTTGCCCTGGCCCTGTCCCTTAGCCTTAGTCCCTTAGCCTGTTCGCCTCTTAAAGGCACAGTGCTGCATTTTCCCTTTTTCTTTGACTCCAGTGTTTTGTGTTTTCCCTTAAAGGGACTGTGCCGCTTTTTGTTCAATAATAAATATTTGCCCTGTTTTGGCTTACTCTCATACCTGTCTTGTGTTGTGTGATTGGGGTCGGTTACAAACCATAACAAGCTTTGCAGATAGGGCTGTTTTGGACTCGAGGCACGCTGAGTCCCAAACATCTCTCCTTCCATCTGCGGCCATAGTTCATCAAATTAAAACATTAGACATAGGATGTCATCATAGTCAACACACTAATAAACTGTGAATATAATTTTTTTTTAAACGAACTTACACTCTGGCAATTGGAGAAAGCGCGACAGGAATGATGCCTAGAAAAACGCTGCTCTTCTTGGGCTCAGTTTACATGAGGTTCCGCAAAACATTATATGAATGAATGAATGAGCGGCCGGGTGGCGCAGCGGACATTGCGCTTGTCACCAACACAAGATACACCGGTCTCGAATCCGGCTGTCAGCGTTGCCTCCGGCTTGGGCCGGCCGTGATACTGACTCAATTGGTCAGGGCGCCTGCACAGCAGAGACAGTGTGATCCTCCCACACGTTACACCTCACCAAGGAGAGTCTGCGCTGGCAGGTGAAAATAAGTGGCTGGCTGCCTCCACATGTATCGGAGGGGACATGTGATGGGCTTCTACCCTCCCTACGACCGGCCAGTGGGGGGCACATGCGAGCAACGATCAGGACAGGGAGGGAGAATTGGCACGAGAGGAAATTGGGATGGGAGAAAAATCACAGAAAAAAGGAGAGAAAAAGTAGGTCAAAAAAAATTTATGAATTTGAATGAATTATTTTATTTTGAATGTTTACAAATACAAATAAATAAACATAAACAAATTATTCAAAAACAAATTCAAAAAAGTTAAAGTTTTCAAAATATAACAAACAAACAAAAATCAACAAAAACCGATCCCGAAAAGAACAAAAAAAGTTTAAAGTTTGCACGATAAAACAAACAAACAAACAAACAAAAAATCAACAATCAACAATAAAAAAAAAACATTCCCGAAAAGAACATAAGCCAACATAGGAAATTCAAAACTTAATCTGCAATACCCGAGTTTCATGGTAGAGAAAAACAGATTCTACATGTAGGTTAAATTTGACTATAAGATTCTAGAACCCTGTTTTTAAACAAAAAAAATACTCCTGCTGTTTACCACGTTTGAAGACCCTACACTGACCCTTTAAGCGAAATCATATGTATTTTTTCAAATAATGGTACCAGACAATCTGACCAATGAAATGATGAGTCAAAGAGAGTGTGTCATTTCTTTTGGGGGAGGGGTCCCTCTTTTTATGAAGCAGCACCACCTGGAGCAGCTCACCTAGTAGGTAAGATCAATATCACTATTAAACTTGTTTAAAATGGAGTAACTGCAGAAAAATAAATATGTGCATGACTATGAACATGTAAATAAGCATATATTATAGTTTAGATACGTATTTTGCTTTTATATATAGAGTAAAACTGTTAATTTTGGTTTGTGTCTTCAAAGACACACCATGCAGTTAGCCCAATTTGGTTCCCAATTAGGCTGTGTGTGTGTGGACATGCTGTGGCCAGGGCCGCCTCAGGGGGTGTGCGAGCAGTGCGGTCGCACAGGGCCTCGCGGGAAGGGGGGCCTCGCAAAAAAAAAAAAAAAAAAAAAAAAAAAAAAATTTTGCGAGGCCCCCCTTCCCGCGAGGCCCTTTTTCATCACAGACCTAAAATCTAGTTTTGCTTATATGCTTATATATTTCACATTAGACACGTTTGTAGAATGTGTCTGACTTCCTGCCTCTGCGGCTCTGCAGACTGCAGTTTTCCGGTTTCTGCGGATTTGCTGCTCTACAGATTTTAGGATAGTGTTTCCGGCCCGTCCGCCGTAATACCAAATAGAAGAAGAAGACACGACACGAGGTAGATAATTCAGCGCTATTCAGAGGAGCGAGGCGAGTGGATGTCTTTTCAAAAGCCGCATGGATCAGAAGAAATTACACCGTGGGCCAAGAAAGTCTCCTTCCAACTTTACCATTGGCGCCGGATTGATACTGCGTTATGGTGAGTCAACCTATGATTATATTCCCGCCGTGGACCTATGCTCTCTTTCTCTCTCTCTGGAGCCAAACTGGTCGACTAGCTAATATAGTACTACTAGTAGCTAACGGTGTGTGCCTGGTGTCAGCGCCTGTATTGCTTTTCTCATGTTGTAGTTTCAGTGGTAGTGCGTTAGCTCATGGTTAGCGATAGCCGGGTTGAGCTAACTGGCTAACTGATAGCATCAAAGTAACGTGCGCAGCCAGCAGCTAACGTCGTAGCTAGCTGCCGGCTAGCTGCCGGCTGCGCACGTTACTTTGATGCCATCAGTTAGCCTAGGCTAGAGTTAGCTGTTAGCTTGTGCTACGAGTCGACCATTGACATTAGCCGTGAGAATAGCAGGGGGTTCTGGCTTATTTTGTCCCGCCAGCGAGAGGCCTTTCGTCAACGTGGAGACCTGTGTTGCGGCCTTTCGCCCTGCGTTCCTTTTGTGCAGGTAAGATTAATGAAAATGTCATGACATTACCCCACTCTTCCTTCCTTCCCCTCCCGAATGTTTTGTTAATAACGATGTTTTTTTCCAGGCAAAACATATGCTACTTCACAACATTTGGAGATACGACATGTGCTGTGTGTGAATGTCTTGGTCGCTTGTGTAGCTTGGGTAGCGTTGGGCCGTTGGCCAAAGCTGTGTGTGGCCTGGTGTCACAGTACCTGGCTAGCCTATTTAGCTGATGTCGGCCATTGGCTCCTTGCTGCTTTGGTTTCTCTGGTATAGACCCTCTTCTTGTTGGATTTAAGTGTTGATCTTTGTCCTTTTGGATCTCTCATACATGCTCTAGTCTCTCTCTAACACACACACACATGACAAACACACATGTTCTCTCTCTCTCTCTCTCTCTTTCTAACACACACAGTCTGCCTATGGCGGCCTTTCTCGATGGCTAGGCTGTGCTCAAGGATCTTCAGTCACAGTGCTCAGGTATTCTGCCACTGTGTACTCTCTGTTTAGGGCCAAATAGCATTTCAATTTCTTTCCAATGTGTCTCTCTCTCTCTCTCTCTCTCTGTACACTGTATATTGACTGTAGAACGGGAGCTCTCTCTCGCTCTCTCTTTTGCTATATGTTGACTGTATCATGCCCCGCCTCGGGCAGCGCTATTATTTAAGAATATGTTGACTGTATAAAAAAAAAAAAATATATATATATTTTTGGGGGGGGGGGGGGGGGGGGGGCTCGCGTTAAATCTTGCACAGGGCCTCGCATTTCTCCCAGGCGGCCCTGGCTGTGGCAATAACATGCATTATCATGTGTGTGTTTGTTTGCATGAATGATCATTGAGTGTGTTGTTAGCAATATGTCATTTCTGCATACAAACACACACATGCTAATCATTATTACTATGATAGTACTGTTATAACTGAGGTATTATTAGCCTATAGTATTTGTTACTTACCTGATAATAAGTGATGCAATAGTAAATGTTTTTCCTTTACAATCCATCGATACTTGCAGTGAGTACAGGGTACTACATGGTATTATATGGTAGTACAGGGTAGTACAGGGTATTATATGGTAGTACAGGGTACTACATGACACTACATGGTATTATATGGTAGTACAGTGTACTACAGGGTATTATATGGTAGTACATGTTACTACATGACACTACATGGTATTATACAGGGTACTACAGGGTATTATATGGTACTACAGGTTACTTCATGGTATTATATGGTAGTACAGGTTACTACATGGTATTATATGGTAGTACAGGGTACTACATGGTATTATATGGTAGTACAGGGTACTACATGGTATTATATGGTAGTACAGGTTACTACAGGGTATTATATGGTAGTACAGGTTACTACAGGGTATTATATGGTAGTACAGGTTATTACATGGTATTATATGGTAGTACATGGCACTACAGGGTATTATATGGTAGTACATGTTACTACAGGGTATTCTATGGTAGTACAGGTTACTACAAGGTATTATATGGTAGTACAGGTTATTACTATGGCTGTCAGTTTATCGCGTTAATTAGATTAATTAATTACACAGAAAATTATCGCGTTATGAAAATTAACTCAAAATTAATTACAATTTTTTTTTTTTTTTTATTTATCTCATTCATTCCATAAGAACGTAGAATACACATTACAGACTTTTTTTAAATGGTCCATTTGCATGTTCTTGGTATCTGATTCTAGGGACATCTATGGATCTCAGGGAATGTATTCCCAGTGTCAGAAATACAGTGTCTGTTACTAGGCTTGAGTAAATTGTAATGAACCAAATGAGAATATCAATACAATTTTTTTTTATTATCTTTGACTGTGAATAACACTATGCTCAAATTGACCAGACCTGACAAATCTAAGCAAATTAATAGATGGAAGATGATTAAACAGAAGGTTTTGTAGATACAGTACTGAATTCTGCCATCCGGACACATGCAATTTGAAATATGATTATAGAATATAGAATATCAGGCATAAAATGGTTATGCGATTAAAATGCGATTAATTAGATTAATTAATTACAATCCTGTAATTAATTAGATTAATTTTTTTAATCGCCTGACAGCACTAGTTATTACATGGTATTATATGGTAGTGCAGGGTACTACAGGGTATTATATGGTAGTACAGGTTACTACATGGTATTATATGGTAGTACATGGTATTATATGGTAGTACAGGGTACTACAGGGTATTATATGGTAGTACAGGTTACTACAGGGTATTATATGGTAGTACAGGGTACTACAGGGTATTATATGGTAGTACAGGTTACTACAGGGTATTATATGGTATTATATGGTAGTACAGGGTAGTACAGGGTATTATATGGTAGTACAGGGTACTACATGGTATTATATGGTAGTACAGCTTACTACAGGGTATTATATGGTAGTACATGGCACTACAGGGTATTATAATAGTACAGGTTATTGCATGGTATTATGGTAGTACATGGCACTACAGGGTATTATATGGTAGTACAGGTTATTGCATGGTATTATGGTAGTACATGGCACTACAGGGTATTATATGGTAGTACAGGTTGCTACAGGGTATTATATGGTAGTACAGGTTATTACATGGTATTATATGGTAGTACATGTTACTACAGGGTATTATATAGTAGTACATGGCACTACAGGGTATTATATGGTAGTACAGGTTACATGACACTACAGGGTATTATATGGTAGTACAGGGTACTACAGGGTATTATATGGTAGTACAGGTTACTACATGGTATTATATGGTAGTACAGGGTACTACAGGGTATTATATGGTAGTACAGGTTACTACAGGGTATTATATGGTATTATATGGTAGTATAGGGCACTACAGGGTATTATATGGTAGTACAGTATATTATGGTAGTACCCAACCTCCTCCAATGTACAGTTTCTACATCAAATGTATATACACTCTTTTCTGGACACTTTTTGTATCACAAACAGTACTGTATTTGCAAATCTGGTATGTCATAAATGTACAGATGTAGCAGTACTGTCTATCTGTATGTCGTGTGTGTCATATGTTATGATGAATTGAAAATGGGAGACCCTGATGTAAACAAGACGAAAGTCTTTCTCTGGTATGCATCCCCTTAACAATTGTATGTATTGAGCTGTACTGTACTGTACCCATTCTGCAATCTGTTAATAAAGTTTTCAATCAATCAATCAATCAAACAGGTTACTATGGGGTATTATATGGTATTATATGGTAGTACAGGTTACTGTAGGGTATTATATGGTAGTACAGGTTACTACAGGGTATTATATGGTAGTACAGGTTACTACATGGTATTATATGGTAGGTTACTACAGGGTATTATATGGTAGTACAGGGTACTACATGGTATTATATGGTATTACAGGGTACTACATGGTATTATATGGTAGTACAGGGTACTACATGGTATTATATGGTATTATATGGTACTACATGGTATTTGTTATTGGAAATATAATTTTTTTTTAATATTCACATGATGTATTTTATTAATAAAACTTGTTATAGAAAACCTCTGTATTTTACTACCCTTACTGCACAGCGTGTCTTTGAAGACACAAACCAATATCAGTTTGAGGGGGTGTGGGGGGCAATTTTTTTTATTGATATGTTATCAGGGACCCATAATCTCTCAAAAATGGGGTGAAATATTTCTTTCCCCCAGAAAATTAAAAGTCATGCAGTAGAGGGATAAACAAAAAAAAATTCGATAATTTTTACAAATAAACTAACGAAAAGGATAGGTTTGAAGCCGAAGGCTTACCCCTAATTCAAAAACAAATTTAAAAAAGTTTAAGTTTGCAAGATAAAACAAAAAACAAACAAAAAATCAACAATCAACAATCAACAAAAAACGTTCCCGAAAAGAACATAAGCCAACATAGGAAAATCAAAACTTAATCTGCAATACCAGAGTTTCATGGTAGAGAAAAACATGTAGGTTAAATTTGACTATAAGATTCTAGAACCCTGTTTTTAAACTTAAAAATACTCCTGCTGTTTTTCATTTAATCCGGTAGATTGTTCCAGAGTTTCACTCCTTTAACTGACACAGACATACTTTTAAGTGTGGTTCGAGTTTCAAATTGAGTGCTCTTCTTAAATTATACCTCACCTCTCGTTCTTTAAACACAATTTGTAAGTTACTTGGCAGTTGATAACTTCTAGCTTTAAAAACTATCTCTGCTGTTTTAAGGTCAACTAAGTCAAGGAACTTTAATGCCCTTAATTAAAAAAAACTGTGTTTGTAGGATGGAGATAACTAACATTGTTCACAACCCTTATTGCCTTTTTCTGTAAGATAATAATAGGATTCAGATTAGTTTAGCATGTGTTTCCCTAAGTTTCTATACAGTAAGTTATATAATTTGCTGGAGCGAAGATATTCACCAAAAGTACAGCAAAAAACATTTCACAAACACTAGAAACAGCCTGGACATTATATGCCCCGCTTCCTCGAATTGGACCGCACAAATGTCCGTCCCGCTGTTTAGACCAATCCTATCAAGCCATCCCCGGGACTTACAGAATGACAGTAGGATGCCCGTAAGCGTACAGCGCCTCCCGTCCGAATGCAAAAAAAATTAAAAACGAGGGCGTGACGCCAGTTTGAATGACGGGGGCAATGCCGCTGTATCCTGCGACATGATCGGTTCCAGAGAGTTTTAAGTATACTTTTAAATAGAGGGCTTTTACTTACCAGAGTACGATTTTATCTTGGTATTTCTACTTTTACTTAAGTAAAGGTACTGTGTACTTCTTCCACCACTGGCCTCGGGAGGCCTACCAAGCCCCCTGAAAAATAATCTAGGGGACTGGATGGATGGGTGGGTAGATCCATAGAGACAGATGAATGAGAGAGTTAAATTAATTATATTAGGTGGCCTTAAGTCTTATTTTAAATTGTTTCAAGGAACATCAGGGAACTCCTAATCTTTACAATAGATCTCTAATGCTGGATATGAGTAACAAGTGACAGGCCTATAGGACAGATGGATGCTGACTTCTGGTCATCAGGTATAATTGGTTTGATAGGCAGATGCACTCGTCACCCAGCCTCAGGGTGCGATCCACGAGGGGAGCCCGGACCGCTATAGCTCCCCTAGATCAGACATCAGCTCCCCTGCAAACTTGATTTGCGATTTTTTGGGGGGTCTCTAAATTACTATTATATATTATTCACTGACAGTGAAGCTGACAGAGCAGCAGGAGGCGGGAATCGGATAATCTACAGGCGCAATTACACCTGCGGCTGGTGCTGCTCCGGTGGCCGTGGGGACTATTATTAGTTAAATATAAATCATTGTTTTGAGATTCACGTCACTCACAGTGGTGACTGTGGTGGGCGTCAGCGTCACTGCAGGCAGCCAATGTATCGATTCGTCGCAGCCAATGTAAATGCAGCAAGCAAATAAATTTAGCCTATTAGGGTCTTCAAATTATGATATGAAATATGGGCGCGTTTCCTAGTGGTCGAAGCAAGCTCAGTGACTCGTCAGTCGAGAAAATAATGCTTGGGACCAGGAGTATTTCATATTGTTAGTAAGTCAGGAGTCTGAGAGATAATCATCTCTATCTAACTAAATAGATACTTTTTTTTATCATGGAATGTGCTGTGGAAGCCCCCGTCCAGACGGCCGGACGGTAAGTGAGTTGTCTACTCTAACTCTACTCTACCTACTACAGGCTACAGACTAGTAACGTCTGCGATTACACAGTCCGACTCCTGAGCACTCCTCGCTGAGAGGCGCGCCGCGCGCCCACGCACCACCCCCCCCCCCCCCCCCCCCCTGACGCGGCTCACCCAAAGATCATGCTATGGGTCGCACACTGCCCAGCCTTACAGTTTGAATTGAGAGTTACTCGGTTAAAGAATATAATTATAATTCAACATATTGCGCTGTATTCAATTCTATGATTTAAGTATGTAGGAGTTGTGAAAGTCCAAAGGTTTGGAGAGTGGTTGGTTTGCATGGGACACGGCAGACTGAATTGGCAGCAACAGCACTTTTAGGAAAAGTCATAAATAGCAGAGAGACGAGGTGACCAGGCCAGAGTCCTGTGCAACAAATCAGATGTGCACCTGTTCACTGACATTCCCAGTTTGATCCCGGCTCCGCCCCAACCAATGTGGTAAAGTGTCCTTGAGCAAGACACTTAACCCCTAACTCCTCCCAATGAGCAGGTCGGCACCTTGCATGATTGTCTCCGCCGTCGGTGTGTCAATGTGTGTTTTGTTTTATTTGTCACATATAAGGTATTATAGTGAAATGCTTGGTTCTGTATGAGCCTCCTGAGATTGTGCTTCATACAGTAAAAAGGAAAAGGATAAGGACCAAATACTATAACAAAATATATACAATACACTAATATATACATATACTAAAATGTACAAAATGCTAAAACAAAATGAGAGAAACTACAGAGACTGGAGGCGTGGCCATTGTGCATGTGACTTTTGTGTAGTTGATTGGCCACTTGAGAAAACAGGTTTTTCTGTTAAATACCAGCTTTTTCTGTGTTGAATTCATTCTGATGACAAACAGCAGAAAGGATATGATAATTTAACTGAATAATACGTGTGTACATCATTGTGTAACTAAGAATTGTGCCGCGCAAATCTTTAAACCTAAAGTAGTTTCACCCAGCTCACAGAGACTGGAGGCGTGGCCTTTGTGCATGTGGCTTTTGCTGCAGGTGCCAGTCGTCAGTAATTAGTGATAGAGTTTTAAAGGTGTCCTGGGTAAGCGTCAGTGAAGCGTTGAGAAACAAAGAGGGACAAGAGGAGTTTTCCTGGAGTGTGCCTCATACCTATCTGCTCCTCCAGACCCGATTCAACCCACCCACAACAGTTTGGTAGCAACCAGGCTAATCTCTCCTACCCCCCCACAGCCACTAATATGCCTGTCACTGTACGTGGAGGCTTATGGAATTGTCAATCAGCCGTCAAGAAAGCTGACTTCATTACTGCCTACGCCCAGTGGCGGCTCTACCACTAGGGGCGCTAGGGCGCCGACCCACCTGTTAATTGAGAGAAGAAGAGAAAAAAAAACTTTTTAGTTTTTTGTTTTATAGCCCTATAAATATTATAAACATGTTTAAAATGAATAATATTTACTCATTTTAAGTATGTTTGTGTTTCCAATGCACAATATAACTTAATTTTACAAAGATTAATAATAGTTTTCCTGAACAGGAAGTGACGATTCTGTCTGATATAGACCTTTTCATTACGTAGCCGCAGGCATTTCTCCTCACCGTATTTCTCTCTGGGCTAGGCGCAATTGCGCCTGGAGTGCGCGTGCCCGCCGTGCACTGGTTCATCGCTGTATCCGTCGCAGCCACGCGATTTGCGTTGAATATGATGTATTATGATGGAACTCGGGCGCTGGTTGGAAACGACCTAACAAGCAGCCGAGCGTCTAATAGCTCTCTGATTGGCCGACGCTGTACTTTCCGTAACCGCAGTTTGCAACATGAGTTTATGCTGTTGTTGTGTTGTGTGATGCAGATATTTGTCTTGGAGCGTGATGGCAAGTTCTTTCAACGGTTAGGCTTAGGCACTCTTTCAAAGTTGGTTAAGGTTAGAGTTTGTCTTAGAGCATGGCGATAGAACACCAGGTAGTTTGCAGGCTGTTCGAGGCGCTGTTCGAGGCGGAAATGGACAAAGACACAGCTCTTCACTCACACAGAACTTGTTGGCTAACAACAAGCTATATGGATGCGGAGGGACAACAATGGATGGACATCAACACAGGCTGGATGGACAATGCCATGGAGTGGATATACTTTATCACAAGCCAACAACAAGGTAGATTAGCGATCTTAACTCTAGTTTAATACATGATACGTTGTCTACTGATGCCGCATAACGTTGTAACGTTACAGCTTTCAGCTAACGTTAGCTACTGCTAGCTGTTAGCTCCGTTATCTTAGCTGGCCACTTTTATAATTACTGCATGGAAACGGAGTAACGTTAACGTTTAAACGTTTATGTCGAGGTCATACAATACTACAAGTCGACATAAGGTTAACGTTACCCCCATTTCCATGAATGTGTTTAAATAGCAGCAATCTTGTTGAAAATGTAACTTTACTAAAATGCTCTCTCTCTCTCTCTCCTCTCGTCTCTCTCTCTCTCTCTAATTTCG
>NC_140169.1:180177528-180267843 GCF_963971535.1 Notolepis coatsorum
TCTTCAGTCCATCTGCCGAACAATGTCCTCTTCATCTTGGCTGGCATAACCTCCAATGCTGCACGCGCGAAATAGTCAGACTCTACCTTACCTGTAACCCCTCCCCTCATTGAAACCAATTCTGCTGCAGAGCCTCAAAGCTGCCTCCAATAGTATATCTGCAGAGCCAATAGTGTATCTGCAGAGCCGCAGAGCCAGGAACAAGTCAGACACATTCTACAAACGTGTCTAATGTGAAATATATAAGCATATAAGCAAAACTAGATTTTAGGTCTGTGATGAAAAAGGGCCTCGCGGGAAGGGGGGCCTCGCAAAAAAAAAAAAAAAATTAAATTTTTTTTTAAAATAAATAAAAAATAAACAAATAAAAAATATTTGTTTTAAATTTTTTTTTTTTTAAATTTGCGAGGCCCCCCTTCCCGCGAGGCCCTGTGCGACCGCACTGCTCGCACACCCCCTGAGGCGGCCCTGCTTGTACATGTTTGCAAAATGTTTGGTATAGCGCCCCTAGTGGCGAAGCATCCACGAGCCGCTACTGCCTACGCCCATAGCCAAAACCTACAGTTCCTGGCTCTAACTGAGACCTGGATAACCCCCAATAACTCATCAACACCTGCAGCCTTATCTACAAACTATAACTTCACTCACACACCTCGCTGTCACTTTCCTCTCTCGAATATCACGCAGTATCTGCTTCTAATCCTTTCAATCTCACCATTGTTACACTCTATCGCCCTCCAGGTCCGCTCGATCACTTCCCAGATGAGCTGGACATGCTTCTAAGCTCCTTACCGGAAGATGGTACCCCCCTCCTTCTATTGGGCAACTTCAATAATTACACCCCGATCGGGCCTTGTTATGATACTCAACCAGGCGATCCGCGTATGTGGCTACTTAGACGAACACGTTATTGGTAATCAATAATAAGAAACAACGTCCCCGCCCCCCCCCCCCCCCCCCCTTTCATGCATACATGCTCGAGGATCGTGCCGATCATATGCAGTTTGAGTTTTAACTGTAGCTTATGTATAACAGAAATGCCATTGGATATAACGTTAGTAGCTATTAGCCCTTTATCTCGCCTTCCAGGAAATATCCTAGCCGGAATCCCGTATAACGCTTATATTCACGGCGCTATAAAATGAGAACGTATTGATGATTTTTTTTTTCTTTAAGCTATTTTGAAGGGACGGTTTATGGTCTCAATTGACAATGAGAATGGACAGATAGCAATACTATAAAGTATAGATTTAGCTCTACAAACAGCCCCAAGTCTGTTTACATATGCTGGTCGTCTAGAGTGATATTAGACGCATCCCAGTGGCCGCCAATGTGTTAAGGTTGCGTATCTCTTTGCTAATGTTGGCAAGTCCCTTTTGAATTGTTTCAGTTGTGTTTTCACCGTCGCCATCTTCACCCATGTTACTTCGTCCATCTCGCCGTTTTCGTTGTCGTTCTCCAGTTTTTTACGATTCCTTTGACTCTTTCGACTCATTGTCTATGTCGTCTCACTCATTTCCAAGTATTTCATTATTGTTTTAGCTTTTCTTTTGAATTTGGAAAGGTTATTTTAATTGACCGTCGGGAGCTATAACTTCAAGCAGCCATCTCGTTTGCCTCTCCCTACGGAACGGAAACGTTTATTTCAATTAGATTGTTTAAGGAAACTTTAACAAACTCCCTAGAGCACTCATGTAGCTGCTTCTCCGTGTGCTAACACCATGCTGCCAATATTGTTCTGTTGTCTGTCAGTTAGTTGTTGCTCTGTATGTATGTCCTGCCTTTTTAATAATGTTCCTTTGTGTTTTATTTTATTTGATCCCCCATCCCCTTTCCCCTAGGCGGCTTTTTACCCCCAAATAGGCCGTTATTGAAAATAAGATCTTGTTCTTAACCTCTTCCGCCCGGAGCCTAATTTCTGAAAATCTGCCTAAAATACATACCTAAGTAAATGGAAGATTGCTCCACTTGTACAAGGTCCATTTGCATATTCTTGGTATCTAGCGACATCTATGGTCCTCAGTGAATGTATTCCCAGTGTCAGAAATATTGTGTCTATTACTAGGCTTGCTTAAATTGTGATGAAACAAAGGAGAATATGAATTATGATTTTTCTTTGCATCTTTGACAGTGAATAACACCATGCTAATAATGACCAAACATTAAAAACTGCCACTGATCTCGTTCAGTACCTTCTTGAGATCATGTGTACAAAGAATCTAAGGAAATGAATAAAGGGAAGATGATTTAACAGAAGGTTCTGTAGATACAGTACTGAATTCTCCCATCCGGACCAATGCAATTTGAAATATTATTATAGAATATAGAATAGCAGGTTTATAAATTACCTTATTATAGCCAATTTGCACATTTATATATATATTAGTGCTGTCAGGCGATGAAAAGAATGTATCTAATTAATTACAGGATTTGTAATTAATTAATCTAATTAATCACATTTTAATCGCATAACCATTTTAGGCCTGATATTCTATATTCTATAATCATATTTCAAATTGCATGTGTCCGGATGGCAGAATTCAGTACTGTATCTACAAAACCTTCTGTTTAATCATCTTCCATTTATTAATTTGCTTCGATTTTTCAGGTCTGGTCAATTTTAGCATGGTGTTATTCACAGTCAAAGATAAAAACAATTTAATTGATATTCTCATTTGGTTCATTACAATTTACTCAAGCCTAGTAACATACACAGTATTTCTGACACTGGGAATACTGTACATTCCCTGAGATCCATAGATGTCCCTAGAATCAGATACCAAGAACATGCAAATGGACCATATTAAAAAAAGTCTGTAAATGTGTATTCTACGTTCTTATGGAATGAATGAGATTACAAAAAATATTTAAAAAGAAATAAAAATTTTTTTTAAAGGGGAACAATTTTACTATTTCTTTCACTATTTGGGCACTTTTACACAATTCCTGTGAGTCTATGGAACACCTCTGTAATTTTTTTTTCTTCTATTCATTGTTTTGTATTTCTAATCAAGTACTCAAAAACAGCATTTTTCTACCTCAAGATCTTAAGTCGTTTTGAGCCTGGGCTCCAACCACTGTGTGCAGCTCATCATGAGCCTGATGCCACACAGCCAGATTATCATGCAGCTGTGTCTTTCTGACATCACAAATCAGCACATTTTCAGATGACTCAGTTCAGTGAGGGTGAATATTGTGAGAGGAGAATTGGAAGAATGCGCCAATATGAGAATTAGAGACATAGATCATATTAATATAAGTTCACATAGCTAGGAAACAATGCTAAACACTCAAAAAGGCCATTTATAAGATAGTTCCCCTTTAATACATTTTGAGTAAATTTTTATAACGCGATAATTTGCTGTGTAATTAATTAATCGAATTAACGCGATAAACTGACAGCCCTAATATATATACATATATTATCTTTCAAATGCCCAAGTTCAATTTGGATTTAGTATCACCAGGTGTGCATAAGAACAGATAATGAAATCTACTGTAATCTACTGTACTTTTTTATTTTCACCACAGTGCAACCGTTTTGAAACTAATTTCAGATCTAATTGTTGCTGCATGCTGGTGAGAAGATGGTTGACAGGTGTGGTTGTTGAGCAGATGAGTGGAATGAGCCGATTGCCAGGAAGCTGACCATATAGTCTGCAGGAAGCTGCTCCCCTCAGCTAACACACAGACAGCGACAATCAGGAGAAAAACAGGGGTAGGGGAGACACAGGCACCACTGGATCGTGACACCCATGGCCTGAACACTGCATGAAGCGGTTGGCTGGATGCCTGAGGAATCTTATTTTCACTGCTACTTCTGGTAGTCTCTCAACTGGCCTGCGTGCAGATTGTGGCAGATTAAAGGGGTATGTGTGGTGGCCCGCTGTAGTCCTATGGGACCGTCTCACAAGGACAGAGGAGGTAACAGAAGTCTCATCATGTAATGGGTCTGTCATGCGGTTTAATGGGGGCTCTGGCTGAATTTTTTATTTATTATATATTTTAGATTTTTTTTCTTTACTTTTCCATAAGGTCCATACCATGCTTGCATACAATATCTAGTTCATATATACATACATACTTAAATATCCTTACAAACTAAAGGCAAAATTATTAATTCAATAAATAAATAAATACAATACATACAACATTCATACATACATACCTACATATGGCCAATGCATGTAGAAGTGCAACAGACACACTGGCACATCTCTACAGAGGGACGTACAGTAGAATCACTACCACACATATATACATGTAGAGGGAACTCTGTCCTATGAAGGCAAACCAGAGCAACAAAGCCACAGCTCCCATCCCTGTAGACACATTGTTAGGGTTTGAACCGACCTCAATCGCACGGCACAGACAGGAAGTTCAGAGTTAGCCAAATACTAGGGCGTATTTATTTACAGAGTCACAAAAGGGGTAAAGTAACAATTATGAAACAACAAGGGAGACTGCCATCGGCAGAGTTCTCTGCGGCTCTGCAGATCCTCCTGGTGATAGCAGTGGGGAATCGGTATTTGACGTTGTAGCGGCTCTGCAGATACTCCCAGCTTTAACTCAAGGTGGAAAACAGAGAGAGAGAGAGATATCAATAACAGTCCAACGAAACACAGAGGCAATGTGGTTCCCTCCTCCCTTAGCTGTGTCCAGAACCAATGAACAGTAACAATCTTCAGTGTTCTCCACAACACACAAGTTAGCTGAGTTTAGTGCAAACAGAAATGATATCTTCAGTGTCTCTTCAAAACACACACTTCAACTGAGTCCAGTGCAAACAAAAATGATAATCTTCGGTGTTCGTCACACACACAGATAGAATAATCCAGAGGGGTTTGGTTCCAACTCACCCAAGCGCAAACGCGTAAAGCGGGTAAACGAGGCGCAGCTCCAAACAGGGAACAAGGTTCTCATCAGCGGATCTCCACAGAAAGTCCTGGAGGGAAAGAAGACGAGGCACAGCAACGGGGAAAAAGCAGGCAAAAGCAGTTGTAGTCCAAAACGACCCGACATCGATTGAAGGGAAGTCCCAGTATAAAAAGCCTCTGGAGCGCTAATCAAAAACTATGACAGGTGCGCGCTGGAATTGATACTTGCTCCAAAATCGTGTGGCGGGGAATGCACCAATCAACACAGCACCTTAAAGGAGCGGAGCGTGTGGCGGGGAATGCATCAATCAACACAGTACCTTAAAGGAGCGGAGCGTGTGGCGGGGAATGAACCAATCCTCACACACATATACACATACTTTGCATACCTACCAGTGGAGGTTTCTGTATGAATACCCGTGAATCAGTGCTTCACTAGTAATAGACAGAAAAACATAAGACACATATTACATAAAAAAAATATATATATATATTTTTTTTTTTTATTTAAAAAAACAAAATTCATTGGAAATCTATATTTTCCTCTGTGAATTTTCTTTTTTCACATATTTGTTATTCTGATCCCTTAAAAAAAATATCCAAGTGACAGACAGCTCATTCATATAGTGAGGTCCACATTGTGGCCCGGCTGCGTGAACACTTTCGGCAACCAACATGCCCTTCCGCGTTTCTCTGATTGGCCGAGCGCCTTCCGCGTTTCTTTGATTGGCCGAGCGCGGCTCCCCATTAAGCTCCAGGAGAGAGGAGAGAGGCTGAAAACCCGCAGTTCTTGCCCGACTGATGGGAGCTGAATACCAATCCGATTTTTCTGATGAATACCCCCAAAACATGGAGTTCCCGAACGCATGGAAGTATTGATTGCGCTGTAACAAATCATTAAAAAAATATACCGTTAACTGGAATATGTTGTGCCTTTACACATATGTTGTATTATGTAATTGGTTTGTCATGACAAACTAATAAAAAACCGCGATTTACCCCGTGGCTACAACTACACACAGTGACTACATGCATCATTGTTTACAATGAACGGTGGGGCTAATCTAAAGGACTGGACACGGACGCGTTAAACTAACCTAAAGTTAGTTGTTCACCAACAATCTACAGACACAAACAAACACAGAACCGGACTGTTATATTAAATTAATTGATTGCTGTTTAATGCGTCCATGTCCAGTACTTTAGATAAGCCCCACCGTTCATTGTAAACAATGATGCATGTAGTCACTGTGTGTTGTTGTAGCCACCGGGTAAATTGGGATTTTTTATTAGTTTGTCATGACAAACCAATTACATAATCCAACATGTGTAAAGGCACAACATATTCCAGTTAACGGTAATTTTTTTTAATGATTCGTTACGGCGCAATCAATACTTCCATGCGTTCGGGACCTCCATGTTTTGGTGGTTATCGTCAGAAAAATCGGATCCGGGATTCGGCTCCCATCAGTCGGGCAAGAACTCCGGGTTTTCAGCCTCTCTCCTCTCGCGCGTCGCGGCTCATGCGCGCGCGCTCGGCCAATCAGAGCAATTCAGAGCAACGCGGAAGGGCATGTTGGTTGCCTAAAGTGTTCACGCGGCCCGGCTTCACTACACAACGTAAGTCAATGGTGTAGTGAATTCACGCCAAATAGCTATTTTGATTGGATTAGATTGCAATTCTAATTGCACACCCGGGAAGCCAGGCTTCGTCTGATTGACAGCTTTGACACCAATCAGAAGAAGACTGTTACGTATGGGGGTGAGTAGTAGTGAGTCCAATGGTGGAGGAGACAAGGAGAGATGAAGATAGGTAGCTATTTCTAAGGATGTGTCTTTATTAAAACACACAGGGCAGCGATAATCCAGGAAAGACGCCTGGCGTCAATAGAGAGAACAGGCAAAAGTAATATAAGTGCATCGCGAGTGGCTCAGCAAACTCTGACCAGCTCCTTCCCAAACAAACGGTTTTCTGAAGCCTCGACAACAAGACAAGGGGACAGAGAAAGAATAAGTAGTCACCAACCAAACATTCCAATCAATTAGCAGTGACAGCAAATTGACAGCACAGTGACAGCAACCAGTGGAGAGTACCAATCAGTGACAATACAAGAATGTGGGCATGACAACCAAAATGCAAATACCAACCACCAGGTGAAAACATGCCAGACTGACAGCTGGGTTCCCGGGAGAGGGAACCCAGAACGTTACAGAAGACCTGGCTATTGTTCTCGATTTTTCTCAATTCGACGTCGTCATCACCACTGACACGGATGATTCAAGTGCGTGAAAAAACTTGAAGAGAGAGAGATATCGAGAAAAGAAGAAGAGATTAGCCTAATATAATAATAATTAATTCATCTTTTAAGATCTTTATTGTTCAACTTTATTGTGCATCGTTTGATGATATATATTTTTTTATCTCTAGCTACAGTAGTAAAGTTGAAGTAGTGTAGTTCAACGTAACCTGTGTTGCCGTATTGCTGACTGTAGGTTAACGTTGTTGTAGCTAGCTAGTAGCTAATAATAGGTAATTATATGGAGAAGCTGCACTATTCAACGGAAGATGAGATCGGTCGAGTGAGTGCTTTCTCACTGCTTTGGCAATGCTGTTGTGTTGACTTGAATCGCTTGGGTGACCACCTAGTTGGACAGTCCCGAAAATGGAACGTTTCACAAAAAACTGCTGTATGCATTTCTGCAAATATATATATATATATATATATATGTATATTTAGTAGCTGTGTGGGTCTGTGTTGATTATCAATTATTTGGCTGTATTTTACTCTGTGGCTAACGAGCGATTTCTTCTGGACCGCTGCATCCAGTGTGTGTGCGTGTGTCGGTGGCTGAAATGCGTGCGTTTACTTTCGAATTACCCACGTAATTGTCCTTTTAAGTGTTACATAAAACCCATCTGTGGCCCCGTGCAGAGGAAGGTGGTAAATACACCAGTGGCGGCTGCTGACCAAATTTCTTGGTGAAGCACAAATTATTATATTATATTATATATGAAATTATATTTTTTAAACATCCCCAAGGCTGCAACACCCCCATTCCTCCCAGGTGTCAGGCTCCTCATTTGCTGCCATTCATTTTGGGGACCATGTTTAAATATCATACTTCTGAAGTATAAACAAACTATACTGCTGTGACGATTTCAATAAAACAGACCATTCTGAGTCAATGGTACATGCTTGTACAACTGTACTAGCAAAACTGTACATTGGAATATCTAACATGTATTTACCACCTTCCTCTGCACAAGGCCACAGATGGGTTTTATGTAACACAAGGACAATTACGTGGGTAATTCGAAAGTAAACGCACGCATTTCAGCCACACACACGTCACTGACACACTGGACGCAGCGGCCCAATATATATATATATATATATATATATATATATATATATATATATATATTTTTTTTTTAAATCCACTTACCATTTGATGTACTTCTTACGAGGAAATAGTCTCCCTCCCATCTGATCACTTGTAAATTAAATCCATCCTTCGATATTTTCTGATGAAACATTCAATGACCTTGTCTGCTTGCAAACAGGCAATGCAACAAACAGCAGTCTTTTGTGATCTAATCGATCCTTCATTTGCATGAGGATGCTGTCGAAATCCACTAAACATTGTTCTGTTGATATAATAAAAAATATATATATCATCAAACGATGCACAATAAGTTCATGAACAATAACAAAACACTCCACCCAGGGCCTGGTAGCTGCGGTGGTAGCCCTTTAGCTACGTTAGCTCCAACAAGTAAGTTTCCTCAACTGAGATAAAATTATTTTGTAAACAAACGCAGCTGAGGCACGTGATTTTTTTCCATAACCTATATTTGCGCTGTGCGTCTCTGATTGGATCTTAAGTTTGTGTGGCATGGCGTGAACGCCAATCAATCGCGTGCATACTGTCACTAACGCGCCTACACTACCCTATTTTGATTGGATAATTATATTCCTAAGATCAACCCGTGCAGTTATTTTGCACTGAGTGATTGACAGCTCGCCATTACTGCAGTTATGGGATCAGGCCTGATCAGAGAGCTCAGAGCTGTCACTTGGCCATTTTTGAAGAACATTTTTAATTCACTGGCATTTTTTTTACAGAGGAAAACATTTCTAATAATACAAATAAAAAGAAATAATAATAAAAAAAATATATATTATATATATATTTTTTAAATGTATTATATATGTATATTAATAATAATAATATTATATATTATATATATATATATTTCTAGTGAAGTACTGCCTCACTAGTTGTCATGCAATAACCTCCACTGAAATACACGTTAGAGGAGAATGAGGAAGGGATTCTATCAGTGTCTGTCTGGTCACCAGCTGTTCCTGAAGTCTGGGGCCAGGCGGATGTTTCTCAGGAAGTTTGTCAGAAGGTTATGGGAAGCTCCTTCAGATAATCCGTTCCTGATGTAATCAGGTGTTGTGGCTGATGTTTGACTGAGAGGCTGAGGTTCAGCAGCTTGTTTTAGCCGTGGTGCTCTTATTCACGTTTCCCTCAACGCTGAGCTGCTTTCCAGTTTTCTCAGAGAAAGTTGCCTCCACTCACAGAAACAACAGTTCAGTCTGTGTGATAGTGAGGCCTTTTGATTACAAAGCTATTTCTGGGAAAGGTCAGGAGAGCATCCTAGTGATCACTAATCAAGCCCTTTCCTATGGCATTCAGATTATTTGTTGTCTTTGAGAAATGAACACCAACCTGTAGAATTAGTTTGCAACTAGGGATGCCCCGATCACGTTTTTTGCCACAGATACCAATCACAGATCGTCTTGAGCCATATCGGCCGATACCGATATCGATATCGATCGTTTTGGTATAAAAAAATTATAATTTATATATATTTTTTTATAAAAAATATATATTATATAATCATACTTGTAGTTGTATTATCTGCGAGACATCGCCACCATGCAACAAGTCAAAATGCTCGCTATCTGCAAACAGCTCCACCAGCTACGGCCAGGATTCTCCGGCGCTGCAGCTGGACCCCATTGATCACATTCAGCATGCCCTCAGCTCAAATACGCATCGAATCAATGTTATAAGACATTGATATCAGGAGCTATCTGTAGCTACTGCTAGCCGGCTAGATAACGTTAAGACAACGCCTCAGTGAACTATTTAGTTGAATGGGACATTTCGTTTTGAACAGTGAGCTAACGTGAGCTAATGTGAGCTAACGTGAGCTATCATGCACTACTAGACTATTGCTGGAGCATTTGTTGATATCAGGAGCTATCAGTAGCTAGCCGGCTAGATACCGTTAACAATGCCTCATGTATTAAACTAAAAGTGAATAGTTGACTGGGTAATGTTGTTTAAACAGTAACGGTAGCTAACGTTAGCTCACAGAGGTTGCATGCACTAGAGCAGACTATTGCTGGAGCTTGTTTACATGAGGAAGGGAGGGGCAGGAGGAGGAGGAGCGGCAGTTTGCAGCTCCGTGTATCTGAGACAGAACTCAGCGAGTGAGATCTCCGCTAACAATTGGATCATGTTTTTCGATCGGTTTTCACGATCGGCGAAAATAAAGCATTATCGGAATTCACCGATCTCATATTTATACTGAATATCGGCCGATACCGATCGCTTGCCGATCGATCGGGGCATCCCTATTTGTAACTGTAATACAGTTCAATGGGGTTTGGAAGCATTTCTCACAAGACACTCACATATTCTTCCAGACATCAAAAGAATAAGAACTGTTTGAATGGTTTTGTATGTTACCAACTGTCAACTTCTCACAGAATCTTTAGAATCTTTCTTCCAGCAAGACAGCAGGTAATCATGGTAACCACTCCATAAACATTCCATGCAGGGCAAAGATACACAGCACCCTCAATCAAGCCTTCAACAAATTGACCTGATCTGCTTTAATTTTTCAAAGGGCATACATCTGTAAAGACACATCAAATGCCAAAAAAGCATGTACCATTGACTCAGAATGGTCTGTTTTATTGAAATCGTCACAGCAGTACTTTGTTTATACTTCAGAAGTATGATATTTAAACATGGTCCCCAAAATGAATGGAAACGAATGAGGAGCCTGACACCTGGGAGGAATGGGGGTGTTGCAGCCTTGGGGATGTTTTAAAATAGAATTTAATATATAATATAATATAATATAAAAAGTTGTGCTTCACCAAAAAATTTGGTCAGCAGCCGCCACTGATACCTACTGTACATTGATTTCTTATAGGGTATATACAGTAGGCTATACACACATATACATGTTATTGGCATAGCCATACATCTTACACACATCACATACATACTGGGTCTCATTCCCGAATGGATTTACGACCAAAAATGTCCTCTTAGGCAGATTTCTGCCCATTTAAGACATATTAGGGCTGGTAGCGCGATTCCCTGCGATTTTCCTGAGATCAGATTTGAGCGTGGCTGAGAGAAGATTTAAGAGTGCTGAGGAGCACACTTATGATTCATTAACTAATTGAAAATTGTATTAACTTGACAGACTGTGTCCTTATAGTGATTCCTTGTCACGTACGTGGGTTGTTCATTATCATTATTGCCATATATTTTAAACACCATGTAACATCAGGTTAGTATTATTTTGTGTGTGTGATGTTGTGTCATCTCCTAATCTCCTGTTTTGTTTCACAGATGCCACTCATCTCCTTGATTGGATTGATTGCACCTGGTTGGTGCACCTACAGACAGTCAGTTGAGATGAGTGGATATAGACTGGGAGATGACACACATCCTGGCGCCTCTCTGTGTCAATTGCCAGTGACCAGAGCGTTGGAGGTTGCCTTTGTTTTCCACTGTGTGTGGGTTTATATATTGTTGGCCTCTGTGCCATTCACCACTATTAAGTGGATATCTATATATATTATTGTACTCTGTATTACATTGCCACTTTGTGTAGATTAGAGTATCGTGTGTAGGCTAGAGTATTGTGTGAGATTGTATATATATTGTGTTGGCTTCCCCTTTTGCCATTTACCACTGTGTGTGGGCAAATATATACAGAGTGAGTATATTGTGCTGGCCTCTGTGCCTGTTACCACTGTGTGGATTTATACTCCATTTGCCATTCAACTCCATTGAGCGCTTATACATATATATATATTATTGGCCTTTAGGCTATTTGCCACCAGTTCCACCGTGTGTGGAACTGTATAGGGTGTTGGCCTTTGTGCCAACCCTTGTGCCTACTTTATTATAATTATCTTGTTTGTTCTCCCCTTACCTTTTTCCCTGTTTGTCTATTTGTTGTGAGTTTAATTCCCTTCCCTTTTATTGTATAATAAATATCATTTACCTTTGGAAAACGCTTTGTATTGTTTCTTACCTGCCCGGGACTGTGCTTTAAAAGCATCTACTGAGAGGGGCTGTTTTTTGTTCATGTGCAGCCTGCTTCAGTTTCTATTCTATGTGGTCATCAGACCTTTGTACATGACATGGGGGCTCTATTCCGGTCTTCCGTGTACGTTTGACATGGGGGCTCGCTAGTTTGCACAATTGTATAGTTCCTTGTTGTTATGTGACATCTGGACTTGTCGATTGGAGCGTGTCAGGTAGGTTGCGTCTTTTCATTTGGTAAGTTATATTATTATATATCCATATTTCCGTGCTGCACACTTGACTGTTGTAAACCGTTGTTGTAAGTTATGCTCTTAACCATTCTATTTTTTTCCACATAGGTAAAGGGTGGATCACCTGCTTGGTTAGGGGAGGGGGGCACGCGTCGTCCATTCCGGTGGAGCGCGCAATGAAATCGGTAAGCGACTGAAGATATGTGTAGTCCTCATCCCTAGGGGAGTAGTTTAGTCGGGGTAGTTAGTGTTACCCAGGTGATCCTAGTTAGGTGGTTAGAACCAATTTTTTTTTTCATGAATGTTATATGTGGACATTAAATCGAATTGGTTAGGTTGTCATACTGCATAATGTGGCTGTTAAGTGTTGCACAGGGACATTATTGAGTACTATAGGTGAGTGGCTATTTTGTAGGGCTTATTGAAGTCTGATTTGTTGGGTAGTATTGTGTGTTGCTACGGGAGTGTACTTTTTTTATAACTGTATTCTGTGGTAGAGAGTAGAGCTATGGAGGTTTGTGATCAGGATGTTGGTGTGTCGGATCTTGATGGTGTTGACTCTGCACTAGGTTCAGAACATACTAGTGTTACTTCTGCTGGTGAGTTGAGCGCACTGAGCGCTGAGCTGCGTTTAGCCTGTCTAGAGGAGAGGGCGGTTTTGTGCAGGGAGGATAGAGAAGAGAGGAGGGAGGAGAGAGACAGATAAGAGAGAAAGGAGGAGAGAGACTGGGAAGAGAGAAAGGAGGAGAGAGACAGGCAGGACAGAAACAGAGAGAGAGACAAAGAGAGGGACAAAGAGGAGAAGGCGGCTGATAGGGAATTTCAATTGGCGATGAGGAAATTAGAGTTGGCGCCACTTCCTCTCCAGTACTTTCCGACTCCCAGGCACCCTTTGATATTAGCCAGCATATGTCCTTGGTTCCCCTTTTTCATGAGTCTGAAGTGGAGTTGTTTTTTACTGTGTTTGAACGCATCGCGCAGGCTCTGTGTTGGCCAGTGGGCATGTGGGCAATTATGTTGCAGTGCAGGCTCACAGGGAAGGCACAAGAAGCACATGCCGCGTTGTCAGTGGATGACAGCTTAAACTATGAGCGTGTGAAAAGCGCTGTCTTGCGTGTGTACGAACTGGTACCAGAAGCATACAGGCAGCATTTTCGCAACCGCCGTAAATCTCCTTCCCAGTCCCATGTTGATTTCTCCCGGGAGGAGAGACTTAATTTTGCTCTGTGGTGTTCTGCGTGTGAAGTAAAAGACTTTGCATCATTGAGTGAATTAGTACTTATTGAGCAGTTCAAAGCCTGCATGCCAGACCGAACTGTGAACTATTTAAATGAGCAGAGGGTGTCAACACTCCGACAGGCTGCGATTTTGGCAGATGAGTTTGAATGGTCACACAAACATGTTTCTGTACGTCCTGATGTATGTGTTGGGGGCGGCTCATTCACTCCTCGTCAGTCAGCATTCCAGCCACGCTCACCGCCGTCTAAGAGACCGGTGGTGTGTAATTATTGTAAAAAGACGGGCCATATGGTAAAAAGATGTCATACGCTGAGGAAGCGACTGGAGAAAAAAGGGTCAGCCCAGAAACCAAAAGGTGTGGGGTTGATTGGTACAGTGTCATGTTCTGATCAGAATAGCTCTCTGGAAAAAGAAAGTAATGGCTGTTTTAAACCCTTTTTGTTTGATGGTTGTGTGTCACTGTCAGGTGACGTCTGTGACCAACGGAAGGTGAGAATACTCCGTGATACAGGAGGTTCTCAGTCGTTCATCCTTGGCTGATGTCTTACCGCTGAATGAAAACTCTTACTGTCAGTCTAGTGCGATGGTGAGAGGTATTGAAATGGGGTGTACGCGCGCACCGTTGCATAAGGTGCATGTACAGTCAGATCTGATCACAGGTTGTTTTCCTGTTGCCGTTCGCCCATGTTTCCCTGTGGAGGGTGTTGAGTTTATCATGGGGAACGATATTGCTGGGGAGAGTGTGATCCCTGTGTTGGAGGTTGAAAGCGCTCCATTGACTGACTTGTTGTGTGATGAATTGATAAAAAATCACCCCAATGTTTTTTCTACTTGTGTTGTCACCAAGGCACAGGAGAGGAAGCGAACTCAAGATTTGACGTTGAGTGACTCTGTCTGTGGCAAGGCTCTCGCTGAGGACAGGGGGCCATCTGGTGGAGAGATGGAAAAGGTTGCTGTAAGTAGCGTTCAGGGGAAGCTGGTAATTACCAAATTTGCTGACGTACCACTACCACTGACTCGTCAAGCATTGATTGCTGCTCAGCACAGTGATTCCTCCCTATCAAGTTGTTTTGCGGCAGTGGCCAGTGCTACTGCTAGTAGGAGACCGACCTTTGTGATAGAGGAGGGGGTGTTGCACACCTAGACCGGGTGTTGCAGACTTGAGGTGTGGGGAAGACTGGAATACAAAGCGTCAAATTGTGTTGCCAATGGTATATAGACATCACGTGTTGGCACATGAACATGTTGGCACATGAACATGTGTGGTCTGGCCATTTAGGTATTACTAAAACTTGTAATAGTGGGGACGCCAAATCAGGGGGTGCATCCAGCTCCCCTGCACTCCATTCCGGACATGGGGGAACCTTTTGAACATGTCTCTGTCATCTGCCTAAAATAAGAGCAGGAAATCAATACATGTTGACAATTATGTGTGGTTCCACCCGTTTCCCAGAGGCGATACCTCTGAGGAAAATTACTGTTCCGGCCGTTACCAAAGTTCTAATTTGAGTGACATCATTTTGGGTCCTGTTGATGTTATTTTTACTGACACCATTTTGGATAATGACCATGTTATTTTTGTGACGCCATTTTGAAAGGAGATGGGCGCTGTGATGGTGCCAGGGAAATGTGCTGATTTTTGTTTCCCTGTTTGCTGTCCTGTTAATCTCGATGAGATGATTTTTTATTCTTTATTTTTTCCCAGGAAATGTTTCCAGTTTGTTGTCTCCTGTTGACAGGTCGGTATCGGTGGAGCGGCCTGTCAAAGTGAAGTTTGTTGTCTCCTGTTGACCGGTCGGTATCGGTGGAGCGGCCTGTCAAAGTAAAGTTTGTTGTTGTTTTTTTCACAACATTCGGTAATCCACGTGTAGACCCTTAAAGGGCAACACAAAACAGTTTAAGAAGTATTTCCAATAGTCCAAACTATTTGCGAACATGTTATTCTCTAGAGTTCTACACACCATGGGGAATTTTATGTGTGGCTACATTTTCTGTTCCTGAACTGAGAACTCTACCAGTCTACCATATGCCAAATACTGTGTTGGTGCAGGTTGTGGTTGGGATGAGGCTGTGCCATTTGTTCTGTTTGTTATTAGGGATGCTAGACAGGAGTCGAATTGTGTTTAGCCCTGCAAAGCTAGTGTTTGGTCACGGTGTGCGTGGTCCTTTAACAATGCTCGAAGAGAAAATGTTGTCTGGTTCTTCTAATTCAAGTGTGTTTGATTTTGTCTCCCAGAGTAGCGAGCGTCTCCACTGTGCGTCCTTGTTGGCTAGGGAAGCCCTCGCTTCTGTCCAGGGGAAAATGAGGATATATGATCCTATAAAGTGGAGAGAAAAGTGTCAGACACTACTTATGTGACATGTACAGACATGAACTGAGAACTCTGCCTGGCCTGCGTGGACCAAACCCTGTGTGGGGTATATATACTGTTGGCGCTGTTTTGCCATTTGCCACTCTGTGTGGGATATATATATATATATATTGTTGGCCATTATAGATTCATCCTACACTGTGAGCTACATGGTTAGAGTGGTGTTTCTTTGTTTATCCAGGTGAGAGTGATTGTGTCTTATGGCACTTATGGTTATTTGTGATTTAGATCTCACCATGTTTTGGAAACAGTGTGCATACAGTAGCCGGTATGTACTACATACAGTTTTCACGATTTGAAGAACTCGGATTTTCATCATGTCCTCTTGGAGAGCTAGTCCTTGTTTGCCAAGATGAGGCGACGTATAGCCTCCGGTGATCCCTGTGGTTATGCCCAGGTGCAGCCCGGTGCAGCTTCTAAATTACTTTGTTTATATGCCTTGGGGAAATACCGTATATCCATTTTCCTTTTTGAAATTTGACTCGATATAGTGCGCTGGTGTTTGCTGCATCGGCGGGCTGGAATTTGGATTATATATGCATTTCAGAATTCCCAGCATAATATTTTGGGTAGGAATTAGCCCCCTGGCCTATTAGACCTGCTGTCTGTGGGTGACGTCACTGCGCGTCTATTATAGTACGTATTTACATACATACATTGTTGTGCATATTGTTGTACATATTTTACATAATACAATTGTTATTGTTAAGTCCATTGATGTGTCTGATGTGTTTTCCAGAACGACCGTCCTGGAGCACGGTGTTCATGTTGGGAGTGCGGACCCCATTGGGCAATACGCATGTCGGTGTCCGGTGGGAGGTAGTGAGATGAGAGGCTCTGTGCACCCTGGACAAGGGGCTAGCTGAGCCTAGCCATGATCCCTGGAGCTCTCCTTGCCTTCTGGCTCCCAAGGCTAATGTGTCTCTCCGTTTTCTGTACTGCAGGAGGGTGAACGTAATGACGGTGCCTAAATTGTTCCCGTTATGGCCTTCGGGATGAGGAATGCACCGGCCACGTTCCGACGGCTGATGCGTCTGGTGTTGGGTGATGTGCCTAGGGGCATTGTGTGTGTTTTGGGTGATGTGGTGGTCGACCGTGTGGGCCCAGAGCGTGGCCTGTGTGGTGCTGATGTAGCCCATTTGGTGGGTGGTTTTGTGGAGGTGATGGATTGAGGGAGAATTCTTTTTTGTGGTGTCTGTTCTCCCGAGTTTCTGGTACTGAATCTGATGTTGGTTGTATGGTAATAATGTTTTGCTCATCCGGTAGGTTCGCTTCTATGGGGGGAGGTGTCACGTACGTGGGTTGTTCATTATCATTATTGCCATATATTTTAAACACCATGTAACATCAGGTTAGTATTATTTTGTGTGTGTGATGTTGTGTCATCTCCTGATCTCCTGTTCTGTTTTACAGATGCCACTCATCTCCTTGATTGGATTGATTGCACCTGGTTGGTGCACCTACAGACAGTCAGTTGAGATGAGTGGATATAGACTGGGAGATGACACACATCCTGTCGCCACTCTGTGTCAATTGCCAGTGACCAGAGCGTTGGAGGTTGCCTTTGTTTTCCACTGTGTGTGGGTTTATTTATATTGTTGGCCTCTGTGCCATTCACCACTATTAAGTGGATATCTATATATATTATTGTACTCTGTATGACATTGCCACTTTGTGTGGATTAGAGTATCGTGTGTAGGCTAAAGTATTGTGTGAAATTGTATATATATTGTGTTGGCTTTCCCTTTTGCCATTTACCACTGTGTGTGGGCAAATATATACAGAGTGAGTATATTGTGCTGGCCTCTGTGCCTGTTACCACTGTGTGGATTTATACTCCATTTGCCATTCAACTCCATTGAGTGGTTATACATATATATATTATTGGTCTTTAGGTTATTTGTCACCAGTTCCACCGTGTGTGGAACTGTATAGGGTGTTGGCCTTTGTGCCAACCCTTGTGCCTACTTTATTATAATTATCTTGTTTGTTCTCCCCTTACCTTTTTCCCTGTTTGTCTATTTGTTGTGAGTTTAATTCCCTTCCCTTTTATTGTATAATAAATATAATTTACCTTTGGAAAAACGCTTTGTATTGTTTCTTACCTGCCCGGGACTGTGCTTTAAAAGCATCTACTGAGAGGGGCTGTTTTTTGTTCATGTGCAGCCTGCTTCAGTTTCTATTCTATGTGGTCATCAGACATTTGTACATGACATTCCTTCATGTCAACGCTACAGGCCTCCTTGGAATTAATTACTTAATCATAATAAAAATAAATATGACAATATTTGTACGATAAGAAATTACGCATTTGATGTCGGAAAAATAAATAATATGGATTCATCTGATCACAGGGCAGCTGGATTAACCATATCTGAACCAGCTATTTTGGACAAATGTATAATTACTTTAATTACTCAGATATTCAAACACAATTATGCAATTATTGTGAAATGATTGAAAATTATAATTTTTTTTATGTGTATTTGTTAGATACTTCATGTTTGGTGAGGGACTACTGACTTTGTCGATTAGACTAGTGATTGCTAGAGATGTTCCGATACAATTTTTTCCTTCCCAATCCGATTCCGATACCTAAGCTTTGGGTATCGGCCGATACCGATACTGATCTGATACCAATGGATACATTTAAAAAAAAAATATATATATATTATATTAATTATAAAACCTTTTTTTTTGTTACAGCTACTGTTATATATATATACAGTTTTTTAGTAATAACTAGAAAGTAATGGTATTTATTCAACAACAGGTGATTGTATAGATTATAGTATCATTAATTGACAACTATGCTCAATGAGTTCACCCACGGAAAAGTTGTTGGGACAGTGGTTCCGCACGGACGTTATACGCTGTTGCACTTGCTACCAGAAGGCTCCGGTTCAGTTAGCTAGTAGCAGAGGATCTGTAGATTTTTAATGCTAAAAAATATTCAACATTCTCTTTTGAGACTCCGCCTCAGACTCTTATCATTTGGCACTAAAAGCTAAACATTGTCACCGGTATGGCTGTCCGCATTATGTCATTAATTGCGTGCATATGTGGGAGAGGTCGATCAATTAGCCACGTTAGCGTGAGCTAGGTTAGCCAGTTAACATGAGCTAACGTAAGACAATTACTGGTGAAAAAGTGATTTACCTTGGAATACTCCTTTGCCAACTTGCTGTACTTTGCTTGCAGGTCTGTAGCCATTATTGCTGGATTATGAATAGTCCCAACTTTAGCCAAGGTAATGTTAAGCTAAAACTAGCTTTTCAGATAGCTCTTAAGCTAATGCTAACCAGCAAGCGAACACATCATAGCTCCCCGTCACACTGCTCTGTCGGGACGATGGTATTTAAGAAAGTATCTGCTGTTAAAATGACAAACAGCATTGACACTTTAATTCACGGTTGATAAAAAATATGTTTGTTTTATAATGCTCACTCTCAGCAGGAGGATACCGCATGTGTTGTTGATAAATTACGTCATATGGTATCGGAGGCTAGACTTTCGGCGTACTCGCCGATACCGATACCAGCATTTTAGGCTGTATCGGAGGCCTTTCAGATACTGGTTTTGGTATCGGAACAAGTGGTTGCTTAGGCACATCAGCCAAGAAACAAGGTATGCTCAATTAGAATGAAGATATGGGTCTATAGTCCCTTTAATACAATAATGTGGTTCTTTATACATTATAGATTCCTGTCGCCTGCATGACTCGGCCGGGGAAGGAACTGTGTTCCACTCTAGCAATTATTTACCTTCACACGGCACACATTGAACACTTTTTTTGTAAAAGGTTTCTTGTAAAAGTGTCCTTTTGTACAGTAACATGTTTGTTTATTTTTGTTTCTAAACAAAGACACTACTAGAGGGGCCAACCACTGCCTAGCTTGCCGTTAGCAAATAATTCAAATGGCAAATGTTCTCTTTTATTTTCCTTGTGGGGCTCTTTGCTCCTTGGGGTGAGTGGGTTTTCTGTGAGTAGGTAAATCTGAGTGTGTTTTGATTTGTTTTAATTGGTTTGTGCTTAGTGGTGGTTTATTTTGACTACATTATTTTGTGACAATTTCCTATTTTCCGTTACACATAACTCCACACTAGCCTCCCTGATAGTGTAGTCTATCCCCACATGGTTTCTTTTTTTTTTATTTTGTTTGTTCATTTATGGTTTATTTAATTTATATATTAAATACAATTTACTCCATCCCACCTTTATTATGGGCCATATTTAGAGTTTATATTGAAACTGCCTTGCTGCCACCTAGTTGAATGGATTATTTCATGCATTGTTAATAAAAATATATATTTTTGATATGGCTCCAGTTTATTCCGGGTCTTGTGTATTGAGTATCAGCCTGGTTGCGTAACGTAATTGTTATTATAAAATGGGTAGCTCAAATCAAGCAACCTGATTGGTTCATAGCCGTGGAGTATAATAAGGATAATAATCCACAGCTATCATTCAAATTCCTTTTCACAAAATCATGGTTTAATCAGTATCACTCGATGTTTGAGGAAAAAACCATTAGCCTTGTTAAATAAGACGGTCTGGTTTATGGAGGAGATGGGCCGACACATGCACATAATGCCCATAATGGACCAAGAGGGGTTCAAAATGTTAGCGTCATCTGAATCAGATGGATAAGAAGTCTTTATTTGTCATGCAGATTAACACACACATGCGAGATGGGCGACACATAGGAACACACACACACATGCATGCATTGAGTCGCAGATGAAATGTCTCTCTGCACTTGACCCATCCCATCGTCCTTCCCTCCAAGGGCAGCCGGGAGCAGAAATGGGCTGTGGCGTGGGCCGGACGCCCGGGGACCAATCCAAGTGCTCCTGTCCATCTTTGTCAGGGACGCGACAGCGTTAGCGATCTGTTCTGCATGTTTTTCATGCAGAAACCCTTGCGAGCATGGGGAGTGTTAAAGTTATGTAATGTATACGATTGCATGTAACTGTATAACTGTTTCCACAAGAGGGCGCTATAGGCGGAGCTATTAATGCTGGCGCCAGGTAAGAGGTATAAAAGGAGATGTTAACTCCCCATCTGTCTCTTCCCATCTACCTCTCACAGAGAGAAGGTCTCATGTACTAGTATGCTCAATGTGATAACAAACCACGCCGATTAATGGCTAAGTGAGAGGTCCTTGTCGTCATGACCAACTTATTGTTGCCCCATAAGTGACTGTGTCAACAGGTTATGGGCCCAGATCACGCAGGGGCGAAATAATAAGGGTAGCAAGTTTAGCTGAAGTATAGGCTAGGTTAGCACCGGGAGCACCGCATGGCTAAAGGCTAGGCCAACAGGAGCTAAAGCTACGCCTACCATCAAAAAGAGGATGGCGACCAAAGGAAAGAGAAAATGGCCCTCGTTCAACGGAAGAGCAGAGGACTATGAGCTCTGCGAAGAGCGCATGTTGTGCTGCATGCACGGTGTGGGACTGAAGACAACGATCTTGACGGCCCCCACGGGAGAGGTAACGGCGGCCGCGCGAGCCCTGGACAACAAGCATAATGCCCACGCATACTGTGAGTTAGCACCACTGCTAGACGACACAAGCTTGGGGCTGATATTCCGCGACACTAAGGACAAAGGCCGAGAGAGCCTGAAAGTGTTGAGAGAACATTATATCGGACAGGGAAGACCCCGAATCGTATCCCTCTACATAACACTAACCGCACTGAAGAAGGGGCACACCGAGACTGTGACCGAATACGTCATCAGAGCTGAGCAGATCATTACGGCGCTTAAGAGTGCAGGAGAAGCACCAAGCGATGGACTAATGATGGCGATGGTTATGAGAGGCCTACCGGAGCTGTACAAACCGTTCAAACTACTGGTAACACACGGTTCAGCGGACATGTCGCTGGGAGAGTTCAAGGCCAAGTTGCGAAATTTTTAGGCCTCAGAAGATACCCACCCAGCCGCCTCAGAGGCGGGAGAGAGGGTGCCGATGGCCCGGGCGACGCCGAGAGAAAAGACCAGGCCCACGACGGAGCTGGCGTGTTGGCGATGCAGAGAAAAAGGGCATCGGAAAGATAACTGCACAAAGACTGTTTGGTGTAGCTTCTGCAAATCCACGGGGCACACAGACAAAGTATGCAGAAAGAAACGCATCCAGAGTGCACGGTACGCGCATGGACAAGATGGCGGCTGTGGACAAGATGGCGACGACGGTGGACGTGAGACGAGTCGAGACGACGCCCGGAGAGTAGCGGGACAAGAGGACTTCATCTTCGGGGCGCAGACAGCGTACGTCACCCAGCCAATGCAGCTGCAGCAGGCCCAAAGGAAGGGACTGATCGTGGACACAGGTGCGTCCTCCCATGTCATCAATGACAGGAATCGATTCAAGAACTTTGACAACACCTTCGAGCCGGAGAGACACAGCATGGAGCTGGCAGACGGGAAGCGCACTTACGGGTTGGTGCAAGGGAGAGGAGACGCACAGGTATGCCTCATAGACAGTGAGGGGCGCCGGTGTACAGTGACGTTAAAGAACGCTCTCTACATACCCTCGTTTCCACAAGAACTATTCTCTGTAAAATATGCTACTGCGAACGGTGCCAAAGTGTTCTTCAATGAAGGTAAAGATGTTCTTGTAGAGCCTGACGGTACGCGATTTAACATAGAGGTGTACAAGATAATGTATTATCTACAAACAGAGTGTAATGACAACGACAAGTGTAATAATAATGATATGTGTAATGTGACTGTCAGTCACGATATTCAGACATGGCATGAGATCCTGGGTCATTGTAATTACGAGGATTTACTGAAACTGCAAGCAGTGACAGAAGGCATGCACATTGAAGGTGAAAAACGTAGACCTGACAAATAATGTGTAGTGTGCATAAAGGGGAAGTTCACTCAATCGAGAAACAGAAATCCCACAGAAAAAGTAAAGGTACCACTTCCGCTAGTTAACACAGATCTAGCCGGTCCAGTAAGCAACGAGTCCATAGGAGGCTTTAGATATGTACAGTATTTTACAGATGTGTGTACAGGGGCAGTGTTTGTTTACTTTCTCAAAGCAAAGAGTGACACACTCCAGGCCACGCAGAAATTCCTGGCAGACGTAGCCCCTTATGGCAACATAAGATGCTTGAGGTCCGACAACAGAACCGAGTTCACAAATAGAGTTCCAATCACTGTTGAGAAGGAACAAGATAAGACACAAGACGTCATGTCCGTACTCCCCACACCAGAACGGAGTGGCAGAGAGGGAAGGACGTACTCTTTTCGAAATGGCTAGGTGTAAGCTTATAGCTGGTAACTTACCTAAGAGTCTATGGCATTATGTGGTACAAGAAGCCGCTTACACCAGAAACAGGTGTTTTAATAAGCACACGGGCACTACCCCATATACAGCACTGACAGGAAATAAATGTAATCTAGCTAGAATGCACAAATTTGGATCAGTGTGTTATGCTTACCAGCAGGACAGAGGGAAGCTCAAGTCCAGATGTGAAAAAGGACTATTTGTAGGGCACGACAAAGGAAGCCCCGCTTTCCTAGTCTATTATCCCGGTAAAGGGACTGTGCAAAAACACAGGCTAGTCAAATTTGTCACAAAGACAACATGTGAGAACGAGACACAGACAGAGGAGCCAGAGCTGGACTCCAGAGTAAGGTGTGAAGAAACAGAGACACCTCAGCCTAGTGTACTTAGCACAGTCATGCAGACAGACAGTCAGCAACCCCAGGAGGACGATGACGAGGATCACCCGAGGGTGACGTCACGTGCCCCATGCAGTGGGAGGTATCCCTCACGGGAACACAAACCCCCAAAGTATCTGAAAGACTATGCCCGTAGAGAAAGTGACGAGGATGACAGTACACTTAGCAGCATTGATTACTGCTACAGAGTAGTGAGTGGAGTACCTCAGACCTTTAAAGCGGCCATAGTGTCCCCTGAATCAAGTAAATGGGAGAGAGCAATGGATGAGGAGATGAGGTCCCTAGAGGACAACCACACCTTTACTCTAACCACGTTACCAGAGGGCAGACAGACAGAAGGAGGGTACTCCATGTTTAAATACAGAAGGAGGGTGGCTACATGTTTAAATACAGAAGGAGGATACTCCATGATTAAATACAGCAGGAGTGGATTCCATGTTTAATTACAGGAGTGGATTCCATGTTTAAATACAGAAGTGGATTCTATGTTTAAATACAGAGGTGGATGATTTGATCATCGCAGCAGACAACACTAGAGACCTAGGCAGGTTAAAACATTTTCTAGGCATGAACTTCGAACAGTCTGCCAGTTGTGTAAAAATATCCCAGAAGAGATATATGGAAAAGATCCTGAAATGTTTTGACATGCAAGAATGTAGGACAAGGGAAACACCATGTGATCAAAAACTAGACTACCAAGAGGATGCTCAGAAATTGACAGATGTAAATATGTACAGAGAAGCTGTAGGTAGCCTCATTTATTTGACAACATGTACTCGCCCTGACCTATGTTTTGTAGTGAGTAAATTATCACAGTATTTTGCTGACCCCACAGAGGAGCACTGGATTACAGCAAAACATGTTTTTCGTTATCTCAAAGTTACAGCAGATAAACAGCTTTGTTTCAGAAAGACCAGCGAGGGCTTAAAGCCTACAGTGATGCAGACTGGGTGGCAGACACCACAGACAGAAGAAGTACCACAGGGTATTGTGTGAGTTTGAACACAGACAGCTCACTGGTTTCGTGGAAAACAAAGAAGCAGCCCACAGTGGCACTGTCAACTTGTGAAGCCGAATACATGGCTCTAGCTATTACAATACAGGAATGTATTTATCTAGAACAACTGCTCGAAGGAATGATAAGATAAGATAAGATAAGATATTCCTTTATTAATCCCCTTGGGGAAATTCCAGTGACACACACATACAGCTCATCGTCTCATTAATAACAACATATCACAATAATTACATTTTACAGTAACAACGGCACAACATAAATTCACACAGACATGTACATTTGTTGACACATGTCATCTACAGAATGCCTGAGACGCCATATGCGATAGTCGGCTGCAACAACAACAAAGTGTCTGAAACAAAGTGTCGTCGCGCCAGGTGGCGGGAGAGGGCGGAAAAGATTGTCCAGAGGGAGGGGGCATGGACTGGGGGATAGGACTTTGGTGATGAAACAGTCTTAGGCCCCCCCCTCCAGCACGCATACTAGTTGGCTGCCGTCATAGGCGCCAGGCGTACACGCGGGAGGGGGGATTGGCTAGGGATTGGGGGTGGGGGGAAGCCGCTTGCCACTCTTATCTCCCAGAGGGCCTTTGACTCCAGCAGCTCTCTGGTTCGACCTTGGTCCAGGAATTTGTTTTGGCTGAGTGGCACATTTATCCCAGCCACGTCACTTTAAATTTGATTTGAATAGAGTGAAATATAACTCTATTGATTTGAGTGGAGTGAGTTTTAACAACTCCGTCCAAATGACTGAATGCATTATTAGTCCAAGTGTCCAAGTGTCTTAATCAGTTCATTTTGGGAGGTCCTGTGCGCGGTAAACAGATCCAAAATCTTCTTATTGCAGTCCAAAAGCTTCGATAATCCAAAAATGACCACGACTTCAAGTTGGTAGCCCGATTATGATGTCCCAATAGGCAGAGAGGGTTAGCCTTATTCTGCTTCTTGAAGAAAATATGCAATCCACTGATTAGATCCATTTAGAGTTGATTTGAGTAGAGTCCGGCAACCGGCACGAAGCAGAGCATAGTAGCGTCGGGCTCCATGGAGCAGTAGAGGCGGCGGTAGGAACGGCCTTGAGGAGCCTGGGGAGAGGAGAGAAATGCGACTGTCTCTGGGAAGAGCTGGGAAGGAGGAATGGATACCTATGTATATAAGAAAACTGTTGTTTATTAAGACAACCAGGGAACCATTGCGATTGCTAGAAACCCTGTGTGCCGACAGAGGTGTAAACATGTGGATATAAAATATCATTTCATCAGATCTGTCATCAGGGAAGAAAGGATGACACTTGTTTATTGTCCGACAGACGACATGGTAGCAGCTGCTATGACGAAGCCTGTTTCCACACTGAAATTGAGAAGATTTGCAGAGGTCATGTTTGGTGTGTAAATATTGCCTGTTATGTAGTATTGACTGCCATATCCTTTTTGATGCTCTGAACTGTATTGTTGTCTTTGAAGAATTGTTTTTCTTGAAAAGTTGTACAGTATACAAGACAGCCGTAAGTGGGAGTGTTAAAGTTATGTAATGTATACGATTGCACATAACTGTATAACTGTTTCCACAAGAGGGTGCTATAGGCGGAGCTATTAATGCTGGTGACAGGTAAGAGGTATAAAAGGAGATGTTAACTCCCCCTCTGTCTCTTCCCATCTACCTCTCACAGAGAGAAGGTCTCATGTACTAGTATGCTCAATGTGATAATAAACCACGCAGATTAATGGCTAAGTGAGAGGACCTTGTCGTCATGACCAACTTATTGTCGCCCCATAAGTGACTCTGTCAACAGGGAGAACATGCAAACTCCACACAGAAAGGCCTGTGAGTTTACTAATAATTTACTAATAATATTAACATTTAAATTGAAGTGTGTCTTACTTTCATATTGCCATAGCCTACTTGGTAACCATTTTATAAAAGCAATAGCTCACTTCAGGCCATGGCATAATATGATTATTATATAACTAAGAGGCTGTCAGCCGAACTACGCCCCTTAGCTGTGATATAATAACCATATACCATAGTCATGAGCTATTGCTTAATTAAATTACATCATATTTACATAATTCTATAAAGTTACTGCAACATTTCAGAACAGTCTACATAAGGACTGGTTATTTTGCAACCATAGAGCAACACTGTCACAATGTCACCTATTTGCGACTTTCCAAATTATGACCAAAGTGCAACCTACTGTGTTAGCCTAAAGTTGTTGATGGACTTCTAATATTACTGACTATACTATAATCACTGCCTACTTACTGTGCTCCAATCTGTCATTGTATGTACAATCTGTTCATAATCACAATATATTGTTGAAAGATTATTGAAATGTACTTTCTGTATTTGATTTGATTGTTTATTACGTACATACGTTGATACAACTTCTAGGCTACCAGTACTTCAATATATATGGCACTGAATCATCACGCAAGTTAGACATTATGATCAGGGATGCGTTCTTCATGGGACGAGGCTGCACTGCGTGCAGCCAAAGTTTTGTGAGCAGAAGCGCGTGCACGCACACGCACGGATGTGCACGGCATGCGCGTGCACACAGGAATGCGCTTCACTCTGCAACTCGCTATAAGTACCCCAGTACCCCACCTGGGCTACTTTGCATATCAATAGTGCCGGTCGTCATGTGTGTTAAAGACGTTCTAAGATACATTCACACAGAACTTGTGAATGAAATGTGTTACATTCCATTCGTGGAAGCAATTAGGCATCTTCTTTAGTCTGTGCCAGAGCCTTATAATCTATGACTCTGGTCTGTGCTTAAGCGAGGGAACATTTATGCGCATGCGCGGGAGCGCACGCACACGCCGGGGAGCGTGCATGCACGTGGCGTCATTAGCGTGCGTGCAGCCAATGTTGATAAGAGGAACGCAACTCTGATTATGATGAACCGGACCTTTGCTTGAGGAAATTCTCCTTAACTGGAAATAATTGTTATTCTCTTTGTATTTATTATTTTAATTGAATAGGCCTACCCCTGGCCTACATGAATTAGCCTACTGTACATGCTTTTAGCTGTGACCAGCAGCTCCATAGCCACTCACTCAGTTAGTTGGTTGGTCATTCCATATCTAATATTATATAACATCACATTGTAATTTGTAATGGAATAATAAATAGTTATACCATCAAAACTAATAAAATATCATGATCATATTTTCATATTTCATATTTTGGCCATATCGCCCAGCCCTCACACTTGCCAAAAATACATAAACGGTTATATTCTGGCCTCTGAAATTGTCAACCGATGCAATGGTACAAAAGCAAGTGCTTTTTTGACTAATGTATTTCATTTACTGCAATTTAGCAAAGAGTGATCTAGAGATTTGCAATTCATACGGCACCATTCACATGTGCTTAATCATCTTTTGTAGAACACGATTCCGTATAGTTTCACACCAGGCCCAATGTTCCTCTTGTGTCTCTTTTTCCATCACGATCACAGTAGTGTACCATTGTATTTAAGCACATTAAATAATTATCAAAGCTCTGGTAATGCTACAAACAATATGCCAGTGTTTACTTAGGCATGCTGTGTCCGCATGATGGCCGTAAAAGCAACCATTAGCATTTCAAAAGTGACATTGATGTTGTTTACATGTTGCTAATTGGAGGAGTGATCGCATCAAAGAGGTGAGAGTGGAGAAAGACACTTTCTATCTGTCTAAAAAGATCTATCTCAACACGTTCCTCTGAATTTCAAGTTCCAGCCAACAATGCTTCCTTTTGCTTCAGTAAGATGGCGGTGGCTCTCATCTCTCAGAGAGGCGTGAAAGTGATGTGCTTTCATGGAGGTCAACCTACTAATGGGTGTGAAGCAGGGGCGTACCTGACGCCGGGGACATCGGAATGTGTCCCCCCCACGTTTTACCGTCCAAAGAGCTGAGTCTGACTACCTGTTCTATTATTATGCAAAGAGCAGTAGATGGGGGTCGCATTCTTGCTCTGCAAGGGCCAAGTACCCACTCGCTAAAGTACTTGTCTTTGCATAATAATAGCTCGGGTCGTCAGCCTAGGTGTGTGTTAAAATACGTCAAACATATTGTTTACACTGTCTTTCTTCTATTATAACCCTCCCAAATCATATTCAGAAAGTATCACAGAGACTTCTATTGACCAAGGAATTAGTTATTATTTTGCGGTTTATTCACATAACGTTATATTGTTTACACTGTCTTTCTTCTATTATAACCCTCCCAAATCATATTCAGAAAGTATCACAGAGACTTCTATTGACCAAGGAATTAGTTATTATTTCGCGGTTTATTCACATAACGTTATATTGTTTACACTGTCTTTCTTCTATTATAACCCTCCCAAATCATATTCAGAAAGGCACACACAACATATTCCAGTTAACGGTATATTTTTTTAATGATTCGTTATGGCGTAATCAATACTTCCATGCGTATAAATTGCGTTCGCGACCTCCGTGTTTTGGGGGTAGTCATCAGAAACCTCGGATCCGGGATTCGCTCCCATCCGTCGGGCAAGAACTGTGGGTTTTCAGCCTCTCTCTCTGGAGCTTAACGGAGTTTCTGGAGGAGTTTCTGGAGGAGCTTGTCGCGGCTCATGCGCATGCGCACGCTCAACCAATCAGAGAGGGGCTTCGCTCAACCAATCAGAGAGGGGTCTGCAGAAATAGAGTTCAACCAATCAGAGAGGGGTCTGCAGAAATGCGGCTAAGAAAAGTAGAGACGCAGAGGGGGGGGGGGGGCCTAACCCCCCCCCATCTACGTCACTCGCCACGCCCCCAAATCTGTCCCCGGCACACATTGAGAGAGAGTTACGCCACTGGTGTGAAGGGTCATTGGTCCTCATGTTGCAAAGTTGTTGTTATTTTTATATTACTATTAGCCCTTTTTAAACCGATAATTACTGCAATATTGCCATAAGAAGACAACTCATTATGCCTGCGTTGCTTTTTTACACTGAAACAAACAAAGCCGGCTTACTGGTGCCCCCGCATGGGATTACATAATCAGAGGTGTGACATACTGTATAAACACACTTCTTCAATCAATATATGACATGAAAAAAACACACAAAAAAAACACTAACCTGCTTACTGTCTTCTACTATCATGCCCTCTTCCAAATATACTAATATGTAGGGGTGTAACTGTTGACAGAATCCGGCTATAGGGCGACAATAATGTGGTCAAGAGGCATGGTTTCTATCTTTAGCCTTTAACTGGCGTGGTGTAACGTTCGGGAGACTATCATCCTTAGGATTGTCTCCCACTGTCTACCTGGGTCACTCCTGTTGTTATTGTTCACCTTGTATGTCACCACTGATTGCTGTCATCACTAATTGTCTGTCACACCTGGGTGCTGTCATTGGCTGTTAGACTGCTGCTCCTCATTGACAGCGTGGAATGTTGAGAATGTGACGTATTTAACATTTGCTCTATTCCTTGTTCTTTGCTAGAGCTTCACCTAATTCTACGGACGTACCTACCGCTGGACAAGCACAGACAGATTGTCTTCTCCCTGTTATTGTTTATGCTTTTCCCCTGTTAAATAAACAGTTCAACTGTTTTGTTATAGTAATACATTCTCCGTCTCGTTCTTCTACCTCGACAACTTGGAAGTCACTTACCCGTTCGTAACAGAAGCTCTAGCCATCATGACTTCCAACGAGGAGATACGGGACGAGATGGTGAGCCTACGGGACCAGCTCAGGATCATGATGGAGCGGCAGATGGCAGTCGGTGTCGAGCTGGGTCGACTGGGAGATGTTTCCCTGGCTTCTCAGGAGACGGCGGAGACAGCGTTGGCGGCGGTGAGCCAGGCCCGCTCTACGACATCAACGAGGATATCCACAGCCGGAGGAGCATCATCGATCGGCGGGGAAGGCGAGCGGGGGTATCCGGTGGATCGGGAGGACTACCGAGAGCCACGTCTGCCGGCGCCGGAGCGCTATGGAGGGGCTCCTACCGGCTGCCGTGAGTTTATCGCCCAGTGCTCTCTCATTTTTCAACTACAGCCGCGTACTTTCCCCAGTGGTGTGGCTCGGGTAGCCTATATTATAACTCTCCTCACGGGTCGCGCTCTCTCTTGGGCCACAGCGGAGTGGGAGAGTGGGTCTGTGGTCTGCCGCGACGCGGATGCCTTCGCCCTGGAGTTGCGCCGTGTATTCGATACCTCCAGGGTGATTTCCATTTACGAGGCCGGCAGTCAACTTATGTCCTGCCGGCAGGGCATTCGCGCCGTAGCAGACTACGCCATAGATTTCCGTATTGTGGCTCGGGAGGCGGACTGGCCTGAGGTTCCCTGCTGTGTCCATTTTTTGCATGGTCTCTCCACTCGCATGCAGGACGAGCTGGCGACGCGGGAGCTACCCGAACGCCTGGATCTATTGATTAACATGGCCATTCGGTTAGATAATCGTCACCGGGAGAGGGGACGCGAGAGGGAGGCTTCGTCACAGGTACTCTTCCGTCCCTCTCCTAGTGTCGATCGGCCAGCATACCAGCCAATGAGAGAGCACCGGGGCGATGACGAGCCCATGCAGCTGGGAGCGTTGAACCTCTCTGAAGCGGAGAAACAGAGGCGGGTCAACGAGAAGCGATGTTTCCATTGTGGCCGCACGGGGCATCGCTTCGCCGCCTGTCGGGGCTCGGGAAACGCAGGAGCCCGCTAGGCCTGGGGAAGGTGCTAGCAGGTGGGCATGTCTCTCCGGTCATAAACGTTAATCATGACTCACGTACTTTTTTTGATGTCACTGTCAGGTGGGGGGATTCTTCTACAACGGCCAAGGCTTTAGTGGATTCGGGGGCTGCGGGCAACTTGATTCATGTGGGGGTGGCTCTAGAATGGGGGGTTCCTTTAGAGACACTAGAGGTGCCCATCCCTGTCCGTTCGCTGGACGGCCGACCGCTTGGTTGTGGATTTGTTACCCAGCGCACCGGGAAACTGTGGGTTCGGGTGGCGGGTAGCGAGGGGGAATATTTGAACTTTTTTGTTGTTATGTCTCCTCATTCCGACATTGTTTTAGGCCACCCCTGGCTTGTGCTGCATAATCCTCGTATTAATTGGGCTACGGGTGAACTCTCCATGGGAAGCGGCGTCAGCGCTGACGCTGGCGTGAGTTCATCCGTCCCTCCCCCCCTCCCTCTTTTGTCTCTCTCCAGGTTGACGGTGGACGTTGCAGATTCTTTATTATCCCCCAACCCCGATTTGGCAGGTGTTCCTGCGGTCTATTGTGACCTGGCGGACGTTTTTAGTAAAACGCGTGCTAAAGCACTACCGCCTCATAGACCTTACGACTGCACCATTGATCTTCTACCCGGCGCTTCTCCGCCCCGGGGACGGATGTTCTCTCTCTCCCGCCCTGAGACAGTGTCCATGAACACTTACATTCGAGAGGCATTGTCCGCGGGGCATATCCGACCGTCCACATCCCCTGCAGGCGCTGGCTTCTTTTTTGTGGCTAAAAAAGATGGTGATCAGCGGCCGTGCATAGATTATAGGGGGTTGAATGACGTTTCCATCAAGAACCGTTATCCTTTACCGCTCATGGACACCGCCTTTGAGTGCTTACAGGGGGCACAGGTCTTTTCTAAACTTGACTTACGTAATGCATACAACTTGGTCAGGATTAGAGAAGGGGACGAGTGGAAAACTGCATTTAATACTCCTAATGGGCATTATGAGTATTTAGTCATGCCTTTTGGTTTAGCTAATGCTCCAGCAGTTTTCCAAGCCCTGGTCAACGACGTGCTGCGGGATCTAATTGGGGTGTCAGTGTTTGTATATTTGGATGACATCCTTATTTTTTCTCGCGATATGGTGCAACACCAACTGCACGTTCGTGAGGTGCTTCAACGTCTCCTTAAGCATCAACTGTTTGTTAAGGCTGAGAAGTGTGTGTTTCACACTGACACCGTTTCCTTCCTGGGCTTTGTGTTGACGAAGGGCGATCTTCGCATGGATCCAGCCAAGGTGAGTGCAGTCTTGGATTGGCCACGGCCTTCGTCGCTCAAGGAGTTACAACGGTTTTTGGGCTTTGCAAATTTTTACAGGCGCTTTATTCGCAATTTTAGCGCCTTAGTCAATCCATTAACCGCTCTCACTAAGTCCTCTCTCCCTGGCTTTGAATGGTCGCCTAGGGCAGAGTCGGCCTTCTGCGACCTCAAACGTCGATTTACCTCCGCCCCTGTACTGATCCGTCACGACACAGAGGCTCCGTTCATTGTGGAGGTGGATGCCTCTGACACCGCGGTGGGGGGGGTAATCTCGCAGAGATGTTTAAAGGATGGTAAGGTGCATCCTTGTGCCTTCTTTTCGCGCCGGCTGTCTCCGGCCGAGCGTAACTACGACGTGGGTAATCGGGAGTTATTGGCAATCAAATTGGCATTGGAGGAATGGAGACATTGGTTAGAGGGGGCGGCACATCCTTTCATTGTTTGGACTGACCATAAGAACTTGGCTTACATCCAAGGGGCTAAACGCCTTAATGCTCGCCAGGCCAGGTGGGCGTTATTCTTCACTCGATTTCGGTTTACCATCCCCTATCGACCCGGTTCCAAGAACGTCAAGCCTGACGCCCTGTCACGTCAGTTTGATCTTCCGGGTCGAGAGGAGAAGCCCCACCCTATTGTTCCACAGGCCTTGATTTTGGCACCCGTGTCATGGGGCATAGATAGGGTGGTGAGGTCGGCTCAGGCACGGGAGCCCGATCCCGGTGGGGGTCCTCCGGGTCGGATGTATGTGCCCAAGGCGGCACGCTCACGCCTGCTGCAGTGGGCGCATACATCCTCTCTCACCGGCCACCCTGGGGCCACCAGAACCCTGGAGTTTATCCGTAGGAGGTTTTGGTGGCCGACAGAGGGGGGGGATACACGCTCCTTTGTGGCGGCCTGTCCGGTGTGCGCGCGCATTAAGACCTCTCGCCGTGCGCCGGCGGGTCTCCTCCGACCGCTTCCTATTCCCAAGCGTCCCTGGTCGCACATATCCCTGGATTTTATTTCCGGTCTTCCCTTATCGGATGGGTTCACTGCCATCCTGGTGGTGGTGGACCGGTTCTCCAAGGCGGCCCACTTCATTCCCCTTCCCAAGCTCCCCTCGGCCCGGGAGACGGCTGACCTTGTGGTGCAGCACGTCTTTCGGGTTCATGGGCTTCCAGTGGATATTGTGTCCGACCGGGGTCCTCAGTTCGCCTCCAGGTTCTGGAAGGCGTTCGCCGCCGGTCTGGGCGCCTCCGTCAGCCTGTCGTCTGGGTTCCATCCGCAGACGAACGGGCAGACGGAGCGTGTCAACCAGGACCTGGAGGGCGTTCTGAGGTGCTACGTTGCTGGGTGTCCGGCGACGTGGAGTAGGAGGTTGGCCTGGGCTGAGTATGCGCATAATACCCTCCTCTCCTCCTCTACTGGTATGTCTCCCTTTCAGTGTCAATATGGTTTTCAACCTCCTCTGTTTCCCGAACAGGAGCAGGAGGTGGAGGTGCCGTCGGCCCAGGCACATGTGGCTCGCTGTCGCAGGACGTGGAGCAGAGTGCGGACGGCGCTGCAGAAGGCCTCGGTTAAGGCTCAGCGGCAAGCTAACCGCAAGCGTCGTCCGGCTCCGGTTTTCCGTCTGGGACAGCGGGTTTGGCTTTCCACTCGTGATCTCCCTCTCCGGGTGGAGTCCAGGAAGCTGGCTCCTCGCTTTATAGGGCCCTTTAAAGTGGTACGTCGGGTGAATCCTATGGCTTACAGGCTACGCCTTCCGGCCTCTATGAGGGTCCATCCGACGTTTCATGTGTCCCTGTTGAAGCCATTCCTCTCATCGCCCTTGTCCCCGCCACTCCCTGTGGTTCCTCCGCCCCGCATTATTGATGGTCAGCCTGTCTATACGGTGCGGAGAATCCTGAGTTGTAGGCGGAGGGGTAGGGGGTTTCAGTTCTTGGTGGATTGGGAGGGGTACGGGGTAGAAGAGCGTTCTTGGGTGCCTCAACGGGACATATTAGATCCCAGCCTGATCGATGATTTCCGGCGGCTGCATCCCGAGGCACCTAGGTGAACGTCAGGTGCCGTTCGTCGGGGGGGGGATACTGTAACGTTCGGGAGACTATCATCCTTAGGATTGTCTCCCACTGTCTACCTGGGTCACTCCTGTTGTTATTGTTCACCTTGTATGTCACCACTGATAGCTGTCATCACTAATTGTCTGTCACACCTGGGTGCTGTCATTGGCTGTTAGACTGCTGCTCCTCATTGACAGCGTGGAATGTTGAGAATGTGACGTATTTAACATTTGCTCTATTCCTTGTTCTTTGCTAGAGCTTCACCTAATTCTACGGACGTACCTACCGCTGGACAAGCACAGACAGATTGTCTTCTCCCTGTTATTGTTTATGCTTTCCCCTGTTAAATAAACAGTTCAACTGTTTTGTTATAGTAATACATTCTCCGTCTCGTTCTTCTACCTCGACAACTTGGAAGTCACTTACCCGTTCGTAACAGCGTGGTTTATTTATTCTAGAGTTCTAGAGTTCTCCTCTCACTGAGAGGCTGGGGGGAAAGAGGAAGAGTGGGAGGAGACATCTCTATTTATACTCGCCACCTGGTGGTGTTCCTGAGTGGCTCCGCCTAGAGCGCCCTCTAGTGGAAACAGTTATATATCCAGTTAGACAGTTACTAACAATCCTACACAGAACCTCTGACTTCAACAGTAACAATGCATCGATTAATAGAAATTCATCGATTCTAATGTGTTCGAGTCGATGCATCGATTTTAATGTTAGAATGTATTTTTTTTTTTTTATTTTTTTTTTTATTGACCTATAGTAGTCCATTCATGCTGAGTGAATCAGTTCCCCCAGCCACATTTGTGTAGTAAAATCTTTTGGGGGAATTAACTGATATAAAATGTATAGAAAATTAATCGAATCGAATCGAATCGTGGTCAAATGAAGATGCCTGAAGAATCGTAATCGAATCGAATCGTTGTGAGGTCGAATCGTTACACCCCTACTAATATGTCTCTACTACTATGCAGTCAACAGCACTCAAGGTTCAACACTTTGAAGAACATTGTTACTCAGCTGAAAGAATTGTATCCTTCCTGCTGACTTGTCGTACAGAACTTGTACTGTAAGTCGCTTTGGATAAAAGCATCAACTAAATATGACCAGGCACAGATAATAGGGTCTTGTTAAGCAAGCTTCAAACATTATATGAAAGTACAGGTTCTTACCTTCAAAATAAGTAATCACTTGTACAAATCGGGCGGATACTTTTCAATATATGTCTTATTAACAAAGATGATAACACAATAGCCTGTTTTGAGCTACAGTACAGAGCTTCAAACGTGTTGTCGGCTGTCCTCTTAAGCTGTAGCCCTATTTTCAGAAATGTCGCCCAAAAGTACATGCCCAAGTAAATGAAGATTGCTCCACTTCTACAAGGTAAATTTGCATGTTCTTGGTATCTAGGAACATCTATGGACCTGGGGGAATGTATTCCCAGTGTCAGAAATATTGTGTAAATTGTGATGAAACAAATGAGAATATAAATTACGATTTTATTTAGAATCTTTGCCAGTGAATAACACCATGTTATAATTGAGGTTCTTCTGATTTCGCTCACTGAGCTCATTCAGCACCTTCTTGAGATCAGGTGTACAAAATATCTAAGCAAATTAATAAAGGGAAGATGATTAAACAGAAGGATTTGTAGATTCAGTAATCTATTATAATCCATTTGAATTATACATAAAAAATAGACCTTGACCATGACCTTATTATGGCCAAATCATACATCTATGGATGGGGAAAAAGCTCCTCTTTCCAATGGCAGTGTTAAATCTGGATTTAGTCATTGACATCGATTACGATGGCGTGACCAAGGTCAGTCGCGGTTGGTTTTTCTCCGCAGAGATTGTGCGCACTTCTCGTTACTATGTTTAGTTTTAATACTTTTTTTTTAATAAAAACCACGCTGGCATGGACGTCATACGTCCAAGCCAGTCACTTATAGACTTAAACTCCGTACTGAAAGGGGAGTTTAACTACACTTTTTGCCAAGATTGGCCATCGGAGATAAGACGAGACAAGGACAAAGACAAAGACGGGGACAATGGAAAAGGCGGCACGATCAAACGGAAGCACAGAGGACGGAGAAGTGGAATCAGAATCAGGCTAAAGAGTTCTGCTTACCGGCCCGCAATCCCATCAATTCTGTTGGCGAAGAATAAGATGGATGATCTCAGAGCAAGGATTAGATTCCAATGGGATGTGAGGGACTGCAACATCCTATGCTTTACAGAGACATGGTTGAAGCCATCAACACTGGATCATAACATCATCCCAGCTTATTCCTTCTCTGTCTTCCGCGCTGACTGAACAAAAGAGTCTGGGAAATCCATAGGTGGAGGGGTCTGTTCCTGACGAACAATGGCTGGTGCAGCCCCAAGAAGGTGGAGATTATTTCCTACTCCTGTTCACTGGACCTTGAGCATTTATCGCCTGTTTTATCTCCCCCGCAAATTCACAGCCATAATAACAACAGCAATATACATCCCACCACAAGCCGATACCGCCAGAGCTCTGGCAGACCTACAGAACTATTTGACCCAGCACCAAAACAAACAGGCAGTACCAGCACCTCCGCTAGGTAAATCTGACCACGACGCCATCTTTCTTTTTTCCCGGTTACAAACAGAGAGCCTGTGAGGCTGTTGTGTCGTGAGAGGTGAAGCAGTGGTCCGAGCGCTCAGAGGCCACGCTACAAGACGCACTGGAGGACGTCGACTGGTCAAGCTCCAGTGACGTCAGTGAATATGCGGATGTTGTAGTCAGTTTCATAACAACATTAGCTGACAACATTGTCCCCACGAAGAAGGTGAGGGTTTTTCCCAAACCAGAAACCGTGGGTGGACAACTCCATCCGAGTGGCCCTCAATGCTCATACCGCTGCTTACAACTCGGGCAGAGCATCGGGAAGTATGGAGTACAAGGTAGCATCTTATATGCTACGCAAAGAGGTTCGGGCTGCAAAACGGCGATATGCGAACAAGATGGAGAAACAGATGGCACAGAATGACACGAGAGGCTTATGGCGGGGAGTATGAACGATAACAGATTATAAAGTCAGCCCCCCCTCAATAGTGAGTGCCAATGCCTCTCTCGCGGATGAACTCAAGTCCTTTTACGGCAGGTTTGGGGCGAGCAGTGGCGACATTAGCTCACCGGCTAACGGCGCCACTGACGCGCCGGCTGCCTCGGGGAGGGGGGGTTCATCCTTGGGGGGACACACACTCTCTCATTGATGGAACACAGCGTGAGATTAGCGTTTATGGGAGTAAATACTAGGAAGGCTGCAGGCCCAGATGGGATAACAGGATGGATACTAAAGTCCTGTGCAAATCAGCTGGCCCCAGTATTTACAACCATATTCAATCTATCCCTGGCTGAGTCCGTGGTCCCATACCTGCTTCAAAATGTCCACTATAATCCCTGTACCAAAAAACTCCTCTCCAGCAGGCCTAAATGACTACAGACCGGTGGCACTCACCTCTGTGGTCATGAAATGCTTTGAGACGAGGCTGGTCAAGGACCACATCTGTGCCTCTCTCCCTAGTAACAGGGACCCACTGCAGTTCACATATAGGACAAACAGGTCCACTGGCGATGCGGTCTCCCAAGTACTACACAACACACTATCTCACCTTGACAGTCAGAAGGGGGGCTATGTGAGATTGCTGTTCATTGACTATAGTTCAGCTTTCAACACCATAATCCCCACCAGACTGGTTGACAAGCTGATCGATCTGGGTCTGAGCTCCGCCATGAGCGGAGCAAAATCACCCTGAGTATTGGGTCCCCCCAGGGCTGCGTTCTGAGCCCCCTGCTGTATTCACTGTACACCCATGACTGTGTGGCCAGGTTCAGCTCCAACTCCATAGTGAAGTTTGCAGATGACACAGTGGTGGTGGGGCTGATCTCTAACAATGATGAGAAGACCTATCGGGAGGAGGTTGATGAACTGACATGTTGGTGCCGGGATAACAGCCTACTCCTGAACATTGGTAAAACCAAAGAGCTGATCGTGGATTTTAGGAGAATACAGCAGGGGACACACACGCCACTGTGGATAAACAGGGCTATCGTGGACAGGGTGAGTAGTTTCAAGTACCTGGGAGTCCACATCACAGAGGACCTGACATTGTCAACACAGATTATGTGGTGAAAAAGGCGATACAGCGCCTCTATCACCTGAGACAGCTAAGGAAGTTCAGTGTATTGGCTAAGATACTCCACTCCTTCTATTCCGGGGCTGTAGAGAGCATTCTGACTGGAAACATCACTGCCTGGTTTGGAACCAGTACGTCACAGGACAGGAAGGCACTCCAGAGAGTGGTGCGCTCAGCAGAGCGTACTACGGGTATTGTCAGGGGTGTAAAGTACTTGAGTAATTGTACTTCGTTACAATACTTAAGTACTGTTTTGGGGGATTTGTACTTTACTCAAGTATTATTAGGTTTGTATACTTTGTACTTTTACTCCATTACATTTCAGAGAAAAAAAACATACGTTTTACTCCTTACATTTAAAATGCAGACCTACAAAGTACAAAGTACAAATCTCGCAGGTCCAACCATTTTAATTAGTATATTTGAATTGTTTATCTGGCCAATCTAACGTTAACGTTATTAATCCTGCGACCGCAGGTAAACAGCCAATCAAATCCCCATCAATGGAAAATGAACCCACCCATAGCCATGCTGATTGGTCCTTGTGCAAGACTAGAAAGCGGGGATCTTTGATTAAACACCTGTTATCAGAAGAATAGACAGTCAGAGTGACAAGCCATAGAAGATGGCCACAATGAGTGATGAAGAGGACAAAACGGTCGGCGACAGCGTGGACGGACAAGGCAAACATCCATGGCCCTATCTACATAAAAAATACATAGTTCAAGGACTCCAACCTTATAGTGTTGTTGAGTTGCCATCATTCAAAAACCTGATAAATGGTTTGCGACCAAGCACTAACGTCATTACGACTCAGGCCCACTGTCCACTCGAAGATCAGCAAAGCTGCTCAAACCATGAAAGAGAAAGTCACTGCTGCTATGAGTGAAGTTGAATGGATTGCTGGACAGCCCGACGAAGAAGTTTCATTGGGGTAACCGCTCACTGGATCGACACTGAAAGCTTTGAAAGGCGTTCTGCTGCACTTGCCTTCAGAAGACTGAAGGGCTCCCATACTTTCAATGTTTTGGTCAGTGCCTTAAACAACATTCACTTGGAGTACAAAATCTGCATTATGCTATTATTCAGGATACACCATTCTGTTTTTAATATTGTCATATTATTCAGGATACTACAGTATTCGGTCTTTAATATTCTGATATTATTCATGGTGTGATGTGAATGCCGTCCATGTTAGTTTACCTTCAATGGAGAAGTGCATTAAATAATTTTAATGCAAAAAAAAGTGTCCTCTGTTCTTTCATTTCAGCATTGTCTATCACAGAACACATTCCATTGTGGGCAGAGTGTATGCTTGGTTTCATTCCAGCCTTGCCTAAACACCAGCTGATGATTTCACTAATTGTCTCACCTCTTCAACTAACTCACCTGGTGCAATGTATAGTTAAAATGAAAACTGGGCCCACAATGGAATGAGTTTGAGACCCCTGGTCTATCCCTTTAAAAATAAATGTACTTTTACTTTTTAGTACTTAAGTACATTTAAAAGTAGGACTTTTTAACTTTTACTCAAGTGTGTTTTTTAGCCAGATACTTTGACTTTTACTTGAGTCAGATTTTGAGACAGTACCCATACTTTTACTTAAGTATAATTTCTGAGTACTTTTTACACCCCTGGGTATTGCACAACCACCCCTGCAGGACTTATATAACAGGAGGTGCAAATCCAGAGCCTGCAGACTAATGAAAGACCCCCACCACCCCAACAACGGCCTGTTCAAGCTGCTGCGGTCAGGCAAGCGCCTACATACACATGCTGCGAGAACAGAGAGACTCCAGCTCAGCTTCTTCCCCCAGGCCATCAGAACACTGAACACTGAACTCTCCAGTTACAAGTACACATGAGCACACACACACAAACACTCATGCGGCAACCGCTAAAACAATCACTTTAAACAAAATGTCACTTTAAATAATGAAAAGTCACTTTAAAGGAAGGAGGTATTGTATAGTATGGTTTAGATACATTAAGTATAAAAATGGAGGAGTTCAAATTGTAAATTATATAGTAGTGTACATAGGAACCAGTTTCTCAGGAACTTGTGTCTTACCTAATTTCAATTTTTTTCTATGCCCATTTTAAATGGTTTGTGACAAATAAACCTCTTGATTCTTGATTCTTCTTGATTCTTACTCACAGTTTTACGATAAAAGAGAGATAGAATGAGCATTTTTTCGATAAATTAGTATTTTCGGTAAATCTTAAAAACATCGGTAAACAAATGTAGTGCTGAAAATATACACATTGACTGCTGTTTTGATAGGGTTAAAGTATTTACTCTTTGAAAAAGAAACACACCATTAATTAATACGGTCTGTAGTGATCGATTTATTATAAAAACAGCAGGATCCGCCAATTGGGGGACCCTACAGCTTAACAGCTTCTCTTTTTTGATTCACTTTTTCTCCTTATTTTTCAAATTTTCTCCCATCCCAATTTCGTATTGCCAATTCTCCCCTCCCCTGTCTTGAACGTTGCTAGACTATGCCTCCCACTGGTCGGCTGTAGTGAGGATAGAAGCCTTGTATCACGTGTCCCATCTGGTACACGAGGAGGCAGCCTGTTGCATCTTTTCACCAGACAGCGCGGACTCTCAGTGGCGAGGAGTAACACGTGGGAGGCTCACTCTGCCCCCGATACTTCCTGTCTCTGCTGTGCAGGCGTCACCCAACCGACCTGTAAGAGTCGCTGTCGAGGACCATGATGGCCCAATTCTACACGGCCATCATTGAGTCCATCCTCACCCACTCCATCATCTCCTGGTTCCCTGCTGCAGCGGCAAAAGATCTTGCCAAGCTGCAGCGGGTGATTCGCTCCGCGGAGAGGGTGATCGGCTGTCCCCTGCCCTCCCTCAGGTCCCTGCACGACTCCAGGGCGCTGAAGAGGGCGAGAAAGATCATGGCCGACCCATCCCACCCCGGTCACAGCCTCTTCACCCTGCTCCCCTCTGGGAGAAGGCTGAGGATCCCAAAGGCTGTGAAAGCTCGACACAGACTGAGCTTCTTCCCCTCAGCCGCCAGGCTGATCAATGCCTCAGGCCCCCCCCCCCCCCCCCCCCTCGGTCCCCCCCCCCCTCTGCCCCCAAGTGACACTGGCTCAATGACATTGACTGCACTGCACTAGTCCGTACTGGATCTCTGCACACTTCACTTTATATATGTATATATGTATTTTATTTATTGATTAATCCCCCACTGCACTGTTTTCGTTTCTTGTCTGTGTTGGTGTTTGTTTACTGTGAAAAAAGAAAGAATGCATACACTGTATTGCTGCAACAATTACCAATGTGTTTTACACAAATGGCTCAATAAAGGAATCTGAATCTGAATCTGAATCTGAATCTGAATCTGAACAACGTCCAAATCCCCACCCATCGACTTCCACCTGCTACCTCTGTCAATTGAGATAGTATGACGACTGGCCAAAGCCGCAGGCAATGCTGACACCAGGATTCGAGACCGGAGTCTCTTGCATTGGTGACAAGCGCAATCTCCGCTACGCCACCCAGCCGCACCCCCTTAACAGGTTATCTTAAGATGCATGCAGAACTACAAATACAAATGTGAGAGGCATTCACTGGTAGGGGGTAGGTGCACCAAAATTACCCTAGCTCAGCATATATAAGAATTTCTGAATTGCGCAACATTTTGGGGGTTTCTGAGGATTTGTGAGCTCCTTAACAAGACGGGTTAGACTGTGCTGGGTCATAAATGACAAATTATAAAAGTACTGTATAAACCCAGCAAGTTTTCTTTACCTAGGATGGTGGCGGAATGTTTTGCCTTGACCACACCCCTTGGTCTACAGCTCTCTGGCACCTGTATGTCTAATGCCATAGACATAGAGAACCTCATATTGGACCTCATGCCGCAACATTCTCATAAGTTTCCTCGTAAATAACCTTGTAGGAAGTTTGTAAGCGAAAACCTACAATAGTCAGCCCTGGATTCATCAACGCGTGGAGATGTTATCTTAAGTTGCGAAAATTATCGCATCTCCGAACTCCTTGAATGTAGTATGTCACTCATTCTTAAACTGTAACGATCCCAGACTCAGCCCTCTGTTGGGCTGTGATGGGAAGAGAAACATTGGTCCCCTACCTCCCTTCGGTTGTCTCATACCGCACCCTCTAGTGGACACCAGCAGATGGTGCAGGCCTTCACATTAACCATGTTGACAAATGTAATTAATATAATTAATAGTTTGATTAATGTGATTTCATGGTGTGTGCTGTTGTTGACTTTCCCTCCCCTTGTGTGATGTTGTTCCCCTGTCTGGTTGTGTTTTGGTAATAATGGTTTTGTGTCCTTGTGGTTGATTTTCTGTTTTAGACTGGCTTGCCAGCTGTTGTCAATTTGTAATTAGTCTGATATTTAAGTGTGGGTTTGTCCTCACCTCGTTGTGGCGTCATACCACCAGTTTCCCCCCTGTTCCTGTCCACGTCGTTGTTGCACAGTGTTTTCGTACTAAGTAAGTGTTAGTGTTTTGATCTTGCCTGTTTATTTTCCGTGTTCTCAAGTTCGCTGTTTATTAGTGCCAGCTCGACTGCGCCGTTTATGTTTTCCGTGTTCTCAAGTTTGCTGTTTATTAGTGCCAGCACGGCTGCGCCGTTTATGTTCTTTTTTGTTTCGTGTAGTGTTAAGTAAGTAAAGTCCTTATCTACACGAATCCTGCCGTCTCTGCCTCCCTCATTCTTTTCCTCCAAATTGGGTTCTACTCTCCTTCCCTCACTACCCCACCAATCCTAACATAAACTGGAAGCGTGTTCTCATACACCTGAATTTGCATACAGACACTCCCAGCCAGGTTTGGGGCGAACAATGAAATTAGGTCGGGCGTCGTCAAAACCAAAACATTCCGTCACCATCCTAGGAAAAGAAAACTCGTCCCGGCATGCCGGCAGTCCAATTCACACTGACGCCGGGGCTACGCCATCCGGGCAACGCGACTCTCTCTGCTGGTGGCTTGATGCCGGAACAACAAGACCCCTATTCATTGTTCGTAGCTTTTTATACAGAGCTGCAGTGGCGCAACATTTCCACCTTGAACAGGCTGTAAAAGAGGCTAGTTGTCTCCACTCATTTTCACCTGTGTTCATGTCCCTAAAGAGTTTCCAGCAGGGGGCTAACTTGGAAAAGGGATCTGAGACTTATAGGTCATCATATAAATATAGAAATGTTTTACTAAACTATGAATATTAACACTTGGGATTATCCTACAGTACAAGTATACAGTTATAGACGTCTATCTGAGCTGTATGCTATCTTTATAATGCTACAGGGGCTGTCACAGAGATATAATACTATACATTGTGTGTGTGTGTGTGTCTGTGTGTGAGTGTGTGTGTGTGTGTGTGTGTGTGTGTGTGTGTGTGTGTGTGTGTGTGTGTGTGTGTGTGTGTGTGTGTGTGTGTGTGTGTGTGTGTGTGTGTGTGTGTGTGTGTGTGTGTGTGTGTGTGTGTGTGTGTGTGTGTTGGGGGTCTCTCTCATACAGCATAGCATAAAATAAATGCCAGCAGGTCACATGCCTATCCTTTTATTTTTTTGGAGGCCCCCCATCACTAGAGGCCCCAAAAAAAAATTATATTTTTTTTATTTTAATTTTTTTGAATTTTTTTGAAGGCCCCTCGTCACTAGAGGCCTTTTGGAGGCCCCTCGTCACAAGAGGCCCCAAATTAGTATTATTATTTTTTTTAACTTTTATTTTTTATTTTTTTGGAGGCCCCTCGTCACTCGAGGCCTTTTGGAGGCCCCTCGTCACTAGAGGCCTTTTGGAGGCCCCTCGTCACTAGAGGCCCCAAATTATTATTATTTATTCTTTTACTTTTATTTAATTTTTTTGGAGGCCCCTCGTCACTAGAGGCCCCACATTTTATTTGAATTTCTTTTCTTATTTTGGAGATCGATGTCATACTGTGACACTGAAATGAAAACATATTTCATCGACTAAAATATTTAGTCAACAAAAATATTTCATCAACTAAAATATACAGTACGTCACACCCTGCCGTCTGCAAGTGGCTAATCTTGAGTATTTTTTCTCCTCTTCATAAGAGTTTGAGGTTTTCCGTTTGAGGTAAAAACAGCAATAAAAAGTCAAAACTTGCATCTCCACATCCCAGCCCCGACGCCTGAATACTTTTACCAACGGATTTCCAGTTCCGTGTTCGCGTTCTGCGCTCTGATTGGCCACTGACGTTTCTGGTAGCGCCAATCGTGTGACGCCTCTTTCTTTCACCGTTTAAGCTTATGCACTCTTTCGAAGTTGGTTAAGGTTAGAGTTTGTCTTAGAGCAGGGCGATAGAACACCAGCCCTGATTCCATACTCTAACCTTAACCAACTTCGAAAGAGTCGCCTATACGTCAGTCAATATTTCTATTGTATTTTTTTTCTTTTATACATACATACATACATACATACATACATACATACATACATACATACATACATACATACATACATACATACATACATACATACATACATACATACATACATACATACATACATACATACATACATACATACACATACATACATACATACATACATACATACAGCCCCACCCCCACCTAATAGACAGTCCCCTCCCTACCGTATGTAATGTATATATTCTCTCCCCACCGTATGTATATTTCTCTCCCACCCACCCACCCCTTCCTAATGTACAGTCCCCTCCCCATCATATGTATATACTCTCTGTCAGGATCTATGGGTAACAGTACTGTATATTTGCATATCATATATGTCACAAATGTAACAGTACTATATACCTGTATGTCATGTATGTCCCTATGCCATAAATGTCATGATGTCATATATGTTGTGCATGTCATACATGTCACTATGAATTGAAAATGGGGGACCCTGATGTAAACAAGACAAACGTCTTTCTCTGGTCTGCATCCCCTTAACAATTGTGTGTATTGAGCCGTACTGTATTATTTGTACCCATTCTGCAATCTGTTAAATAAAATTTTCATTAATTCATTCATTCACAGACAGTAACACAGGACAAAAACACATTTCAACCCCCTCCCTTCCCTAATTATAATTTAAATTGACATTCACGTAAAAGTAAGCTTACTATTCTAATATTATATTCTTGTCTCCAAAGTGTGTGCATGTTTTTTTTCTTTGTGAGGGTGGCGCCATCCCCCCATCTAAACATGATGTGTTTCTTTTCTCTTCTTGATTGATTGATTGAAAACTTTATTAACAGATTGTAGAATGGGTACAGTACAGTACAGTACAGTACAGCTCAATAATTGTTAAGGGGATGCAGACCAGAGAAAGACTTTCGTCTTGTTTACATCAGGGTCCCCCATTTTCAATTCATCATAACATATATGACATACATGACATACAGATAGACAGTACTGCTATATCTATACATTTATGACATACCAGATTTGCAAATACAGTACTGTTTGTGATACGAAAAGAGTCCAGAAAAGAGAGTATATACATTTGATGTAGAAACTGTACATTGGAGGACATTGGGTAGGTGGGGTGGGGTTGGGGGGGTGGGGGGGACTGTACATTGGAGGTGGTACGGTGGGTGGGTCGGGGACCCTGTACAACTGTACAAGCAAAACTGTACATTGGAATATTGAGAAAACCATACTTGGTCATTTACTGTACATTGGAGGGGGTTGTGTTAGGACATTTACAGGGGCCAGTTTCGAATTGCAGTCTCCCGTAGGTGTTCTTTGAGAGTGTTTTTGAAAGTGGGTAGTGATTCACATTCCTTTACAGCTTTGGGTAGAGCGTTCCACATTGATGTGGCATAATTGCGAAACGTGTTTAGTCCCTTGTTTGAGCCGAATCTGGGTTTAACATGATTTGTGGAGCTCCCTCTGGTGTTGTGATCGTGGTATTCACTGACCTTTGGGAAGTATTTTGACATGTACATGGGTACCTTGGTCGTGTAGTGTATCTTGTAGACCAGGCCCATTGCAAGTTGCTGTACTCTGTCGTCTACTCAAAGCCATCCTAGGTTGTCAAAGTGGGCAGAGCCCACCACTTCTAAATATTCTATATATTTTTTAAAGTGACATATAAAAACGCCACTGTGTGTGCGTGCACGTGTATGTGTGTGTGGGGGGGCCTCCACAAGAATCTGGCCCAGGGGCCTCTGAAGTCTTAATCTGGCCTTGGGTGTATGAAACTGTGAATCGCACCTAGAAAAATAAGTGAACTTTGCAGGTTCTCTATGCAGGTTCTTTGCAGGTTTGCTTGAAGGTGAGTTCATTCAAGAGTCCCTGTGTACCCAGAGGAAGACGTCACTAAATGGGCTTGTTGAAATTAGGGATGTCCGATATTATCGGCCTACCGATATTATCGGCAGATATTGGCATTAAAATGTGATATCGGAAATTATCGGTATCGGTTTAAAAAATAAAAATAAAAATCATATTTATTTTTTTTACATTTATTTAACCTTTATTTACCCAGGCAAGCAAGTAATAACAAATTCAGATTTTAATTATTGTCAAATTATGCATAATGTTGTGTTAATTCCACGACAAGAGATATGTAATGTTAATTACCTGAAATTATTCCGGTTTTGGGGGGGGGGGGGGGGGGGGGGCTGCATATATCGGTATCGGTTGATATCGGTTGATATCGATCGGAAATTAAGAGTTGGACAATATCGGTATATCGGTATCGGTAAAAAAAACGATATCCAACATCCCTAGTTGAAATAGTTATTTAAGTTTAGTTTAAGTTTATATAAGAGTTAGTTCCTCTCTGCTGACGGATTCGGAGGAAGAAAAAAAAAATAAAAATTGTCAAGTTACTCAGATGGTGAAGACATGTTTCATTCTTTTTTATATTTACTTGGCATTATGTTATAGCATTTGGCGCCTTATGCTCTCCAACTTCCCATACACAATAAAAAACTGTTGTCGAGAGAGCCATCTGTGTCTTTTTAAAATGGACATTTTCAAAGGCATTTGCTATCAGAAGGAATGGTCTCTCTGATGCTCTTTCCCAGTAATGAGGGCTTTTTGAGAGAGACATTAACTGGACCATTCAGTCACGGCTTTAATGTCTCCATTAACGGGCTACTGTGTGTGTATAATGACCCACGTGAAGGCAGAGCTGGCTTGTTAGTGAAATGAGCCCTCAGTCCTGGGTTGACTTGCTTTGTCCATTTGGGGGTTGTTGCCGCTTCCATAGCCTTAGGGTGACATTAGGGAAAATGCTTAATTTGCGGCGCTAATGTTCTCGGTGATGTCGCGACATCTCCAGTCTGCAGATCACGGGGAGTGACATTAAGGCTTTCTAGTTGAGGATATGGAAGAGGTCTGGTGGCATATCTGATGGTTCTTAAATAAAAAAAAGTTTCATCATTGTTGCGGGGGGGGGGGGGGGGTTATGATAGAGGGAATGGAGATAATTTAGATAGATAGATACTTTATTAATCCCCCTGGGGAAATTCAGTGACATACACATACAGCCTCATTATAGGAATATTCCACAATTATTACATTTGACAGTATTAATGGCACACATTAGATTATCTATGATACGTTTATTTATTTATTATAGAGCTTTTATGAGTTATGATAGAGCTTTTTTGATTTATGATAGAGATTTTTTTTAATTTATGATAGAAGAAATGGAAATCATTAAAATGGTCGAGCTCAGCAGCGCTGAACATCTCACCTTGTATTTACTCTGCAGAGTAATTTTCTCTATGTGGGAAAAGTATGTAAGTATATACATAAAATAAATACATAGAAAATGTATGTGTGCGTGTGTATGTGTGTGTGCGTGTGCATGTGCATGTGCGTGTGCGTGTGTGTGTGTGTGTGTGTGTGTGTGTGTGTGTGTGTGTGTGTGTGTGTGAGGGGGACAGGGTAATTATAGCTGTACAACCAATTTGCTCAACTGATGCATTGGTTCAAGTTTCAAGTTTCAAGTTTCTTTAATAGTTGTCATACAGAAGTGCAGAATACTTTTATACAAAATGCTTCTTACTGTTACGCTCCAGAGACTGTGCAAGACAGATAAGTATGAAATAAAATAACATAGTATAGTATGTAAATTAGAAGTAAAAAAATGAGGTCACAGTGTTCAGTATAGACATATGTACAATGTTCGATGCAGAATAGACGTAACTGAGTTACCATATAATATACAATACTATGCAGTGTACTAATATACAATACTATATAGTGCAAGGCAGAAATGGGATGAGGTGCAATTTAGGTACAATTTACAGTAGGTGTACGAGTTGTAGTGCAAATCCTTTATCAATAAATATAAAGTGTGTTTGTGTGATCTAAAGTGTGGAGCGTGGGTGCTGCAGTGTGTTGTTTGTTTAAGTGAGTGTGTGCGTGTGGGTGTGTGTGCTGTGTGCATTTGATGGTTGTTGCATAGTGTTTATTGTTTGTTTAGCAGCCTGATGGCCTGGGGATAGAAGCTTCTTCTGAGTCTTTCTGTGCTCGCCTTAAGACTCCGGTATCGCTTGCCTGACCGCAGCAGTTCAAAGAGGCAGTTGTTCGGGTGGCTCGAGTCCTTAATAATTCTCTTAGCCTTCCCCCTGCACCGCTTGTTGTAAATGTTCTGGAGGGTGGGAAGCCCCCCTCCAATTGTGCGTTCGGCTGAACGTGTCACTCTTTGTAGTCAGCTACGGTCTTGTGCAGTGCTATTCCCAAACCAGGAGGTGATGTTGCCAGTCAGGATGCTCTCTATTGTACATGAGTAGAAGTTCCTAAGGATCTTCTGACTGACTTGGAACTTCCTTAGGCGCCTGAGGAAGTAGAGGCGTTGTCGTGCCTTCTTCACAACACTGTCAATGTGTGTGGTCCATGTCAAGTCCTCGGATATGTGGGCTCCGAGGTACTTGAAACTGTTCACTCTCTCAACCGGTGCCCCGTCGATGCTGAGGGGGCTGTAGTCCTTGACCCCCGACCTCCTGAAGTCCACAATCATCTCTTTTGTTTTGCTGACGTTCAGGGAGAGGCAGTTCTCCTGACACCACTGTGACAGATTTTCTACCTCTTCCAGGTAGGCCCTCTCGTCGTTGGCAGAGATCAGGCCCACCACTACTGTGTCATCAGCAAATTTGATGATTGTGTTGTTGTTCTGCTGTGCCACGCAGTCATGTGTGTACAGGGAGTAGAGGAGGGGGCTCAGAACACAGCCCTGGGGGGCCCCTATGTTGAGCGTGATGGATGAGGAGGTGCAGTTGCATGCTCTTACCACCTGGGGTCTGCCCGTCAGGAAGTCCAAGACCCACTGGCAGAGGTCATAGTTCAAGCCCAGGTCCCTGAGCTTGGCTATGAGTTTGGAGGGGACTATGGTATTGAATGCTGAGTGGTATCACAGGTCAAGTGGCACAAGAGGGAAAAAAGCCTCATTATCTTATACACTTCTTGATCTGTATCTTGTCAGTCGTTTGAAGTACCATATTGCAGTCTGCATATTATTTCCCCATGGCAGAAGCCAGGGTTTATTGCTTTGCATTAAAGCCAAAAAATAAAACAAGCATTGAGTTTTCTCTTGGGCTCAACTAAAATCTAAAATCCCATTTCCCCCGTCGCCTATATATGGCAGACAGAGGCCGTCAACAGCTGTGGGAAGAACCAGAGGGAACCCCCCCGCCCCGCAGTCAGCCTTTCCTCTGGATATCCATTGGTCGCAGCTGTTTCCAAGCTTGGGACATTCCATGTGAGTGACTGCGAGTAAACAACAGCAGCGTCACCCGGCGGTGCTCTAATGAGTACCTGAGGACACCCAAGCAGCCCCCCTCGGGACCACCGCTTCCCTTGGATGGAACGAAGTGGAGATGACGTCCAATAAAGGCTTCTAGGCTCAACATCCTGCCCAGTGGCGGCCGGCCGATAGAGGGCGCTGGGGCGCCGCCCACACCTGGTGAAGAGAGCAGGAGAAGAAGAAAATGTTTTATTTAAATTTTTATTTTAGACCCCTAAAAATAAACTAAACATGATTAAAATGAATCATATTTACTCATTTTAAGTATGTTTGTGTTTCAAATGCACAATAACGTTAATATATCAAATATAAATCATTGTTTTGTGCGTGATTCACATGACGTCACTCTCTCTCCTGATATAGAGAGTACCTCTAAAGCTGGGCGCATAGATGTAGCGCGCACACTGTGCGCGTCACTGTATCATCGTGTAACAGAGTTTATTGTGATTCCACTTGTCAAGGTAACTAAGACCCAATAGCATGGCACTTAATGGTTCTAGGGATTCTTATTGGTTGGTGGGCGTTTCCTTGTGGGCTTCAACCCAAGTGTTCACGTTAGCGTGGCACCATTACATGAGGAAGCAGCCCATGGTAGGTTCACAGATGTACACCCAGAATGAACATAACATTCCTAAATGTTTAACTCTCACTACTAGTTGGAAGTATTAATGTAGGCATGTTGACAATACATTGTAGAAGGTAGCGACCGTATGGTAAATGTGTTAAACTAATAATTACGTGAGATTGTGTCGAAAATGTATATAACTAGCCCACGTGTTAGTAGGCTATTTATTCCCAATTCTTCTGTAGTGAACGGTGTTCGAGGGGTCTGATGAGCCGACCACATAACCTGTCTAACCATGATCTTTTGTGTGTTACCAGGTACAAAATATTGTCATTTGATTGTACATTGTTTATTATTTCATGTTATTATATTGACCATTACATGAGGAAGCAGCCCATGTGAACGGTGTTCGAGGGGTCTGATGAGCCGACCACATAACCTGTCTAACCAGGATCTTTTGTGTGTTACCAGAATAAATCACCCAAGACCGTGGAGCAAGTGTCTGTCGTTCAATTAAAAAAGTACACAACATTGGTTATAATGGTGCCGCGACCGTGCTTCTGGAATAGTCATCGAGGGATTCGCCACGTTCCAGAAGATTCCTACTAGTGTTGCAGCTGAGTGAGTCCGCCTGACTCGTGCCATATGAACAGTCCGAGCGCAGTGTTGCAGCAGAGTGAGTCCGTGTCACTCGCGCTATATGAACAGGAGGCTGGTCAAACAAAAGTGCAGTATTTCACATACGCCACAAGGTGGCAATGTTGATCTATTTATCAGAACGAACACATTGTGTTCTGATTTGAGGGAGCAGGGATTTAGGATTTTTTTTTATTCAACTACTCTAGTTATCTGTAGCCTACTGTGGTTTTTGGTGATTCCTAATACACTTTCACACAGGTTTCTAAAATATAAGAGGTTCTCTTTTTGGTATTATAGGTGATTTTACATAACATTCTGTGTTTTCTTTGACTGATAGTGTGATCAGCTTGCTGATTTTCTTTTTATTTTCTTTAATTGACACCCTTGCCCCCTTCCTTTTCGTCATAGTCCTCGACTATGCGCTCAGGAAGGCCATCAATGGACGGGAGCAGGAACTTGGTCTCACAATAACCCCAAGGAGATCGAGACGACACCCCGCCATAGTCCTAACAGACCTTGACTACGCGGACAACATCAGCCTGCTCTCTGACCAGGTGGAGCAGGCACAGGAACTCCTGTGCAGAGTGGAGACGGAGTGCGCCAAGGTTGGCCTTAGGCTAAATGCCAAGAAAACCGAGGTCATAATGTATAACATCCTCCCGGATCATCCACCTCTAAGGACAACAGGAGGCTCTGCTCTAAAGGAAGTCAGTGATTTCAAGTACCTGGGCTTGTGGGTCAACTCGTCCGAGCAAGACCTTAAAGTGAGGAAGGCACTTGCGTGGAGGGCTCTGAACGGCATGACCAGTGTGTGGAAATCCAACCTCCCCCGTCAAATCAAGCTCAACTTCTTTCATGCAACAGTTGAGTCTGTCCTTTTGTATGGCAGTGAATGCTGGACCTTGAAGTCCACCCTGCAGAAGTCCTTGGATGGGTGCTACACCAGAATGATGCGTGTGGTGCTCAACATCAACAGGGATGAGCATGTCACTAATGCAAACTTGTATGGGGGGGTGCTAAAGGTGAGCGATAAAGTGGCAGTCAGGAGAATGAGGCTGGCAGGTCACTGCCAGAGACACCATGAGATGCCAACCAGCAAACTTGTGCTGTGGGAACCAACACACGGGCATCGATCACGAGGATGTCCCACGTTAACCTACGTGGACGTACTCAGGAGAGATGTGGGAACAGAAAGCACCGGCGAGCTAGCCAGATGCATGGAGGATCGGGATGACTGGAAGCACCGATGGAGGGCCCGTCCGAGGACGACCTAGATAGATAGATAGATTGATACTAGTATGGTGTCGTTCAAGATAGGTTGACTATTTGGTGGACAAGAGTACTGGTAAAGTCTGATTATTAGGATATTTTTTTTTATTTTTTTTATAGTATACTGTATACTTCTGCAGATGGAGGGTGGTGAATACTCTGGAGTTGGGAGGGGGGCAATGAGGTACACTCCGATTCCATTAGTTGGGAGGCCTAGCACCAGTTTTCAGCATTCACCTCTCACATCTACACCTATGCCTAATCTTGGAGAGTTATCAGATGTCAATGACAGTTACTCTGGTCCGCCACAACTGAGTGCAGTTAAATCGGAAGTACCTGACACAAATATTGGAGATCCTTCAGTGGAGATGGTAGCAGGCATAGCGAAGCAGATTGGGATCTCCATAGGGGAGAGTATTGCCGCATGCCTAGAGTCAAAGGGGAGCAGTGGGATGGGGTACAATGTTGCAGCAAGCACATTCAACTCAGGCGGGATGGTCCCTTCCCTGGTAAACATGGTGGTGAAGTCTGAGATTAGGGAGCGTGTGCTTTAGAGGTGATGGCTCTGATACATGCACATTGTATGAATGGGAGTCAGTAGTCAGGATATACCTATGAAAAAGGGGGATCTCAGTGGTAGAGCAGACTGAGGAGGTCATGATTAGGCTCATGGGGAGGGCACCAGAGGTGGTGAGAGTAAGCATACGCAGTAACCCCTCTTTTGATCTGTTTAGTGGCCCAGGTCCTATTTTTGATATGCTAAAACAGCACTTTAGTGACACTGCTTTCTCCACCATGCCGTTAGCTGACTTTTATTCCACCATCCCATTCTCTGGTGAGCAACCTTTTGATTATTGGCTCAGACTAAACAGGGCTATGGACGTGACCGAGGACTGTCTAAAGAGACAGAGTAAGACAATTGACGATCCATCTTGTGAGCTCACAGCCATGTTTATTAGACATTGCCCTGACCCTGAACTTTCTCTCATATTCAAGTGCAAGCCTTTACCACAGTGGACAGCTGCGGATGTCCATGAGAGGCTGGTTGAACACAGAAGGAATCCGAGACAATCCTCCTGGCCAAAGGTAACCCCTGCCATCACTACGCTGCGACAGGAAGTCGGTGCAGCTGGTCATCCCACATCACCTGTTGCTAAGCCTACTATTGAGCCTGCTCCAATGCCTACAACGCAGGCTTCCCAGGGGCCCACGGACCAATTGGAGCGTATCATCGGTATGCTGGAGCGTGTTCTTGAGCAAAGGCCTCAGCAGCGCCAGTTTCAGGGTAGGACAGACAGTCAGTATCCAAGAGGCCAAAATAACAGAGGCAGGCCCCCGGTGGCCTGTGAGGTGTGCAGGGATGTTGGGCATACCACACGTTCCCATTGTGTGGCCAATCACCTCTGCTTTCTCTGCTATGCATCTGGCCATGCCCGTGCGGAATGCCCCAAGTCTACAGCGTGGCAACCATCTGGTGTGGTGTCTTCAGAACCCACCTCTTGGCAACAGGGAAACTAGAGGGCCAGCATTTGGGGGGGGGGTGGGTGTTGGGCCTTCTATCGATACCCCAGTAATGAGAGATGATGATTTAGAGTCCATTTACAAGAGTGTGTGTAGTGAAATGAGAACAGTGACTGAAGTTGTAATGCAGAATACACAGAAGCTTTCCCCTTATGACGATCTGTTTCATGCAAAAGTATTGCTTGGCGGCAAAGTTGAGGTGAGGACCATGCTCGACAGTGGGTCGATGGCTTGTTCGTTGAGTGCAAACATTTTGCCACAACTCTTACAGGAAGGAGTGTTGAAAAGCCCTGCATTGAGCCCAACAGACACGATTCTTGTGGGATGTGGTGGATCAAAGACTACACCCTTAGGAGTGTGTGAGCTGGAGATGGAGGTGTTTGGCTGTCGTGTGACTGTCCCAACATTCGTGGTTGAAAATCAGGGAGATGACCTCATCGCTGGCAGTAACCTCCTAAAGTACTTGATTAGTCAGCTAAAGATATCAGGGGACTTGTTGAACAAGGGGCCCACATCTGAACACGGTGAAGCTGAACACCACAAGTTATTGAGTTTGATGGCCAATGTGGAGATGTGGACAGGAAATTACATCCCTGACAAAGTGGGGGCCGTGAAAATAAAAAGAGCTGTGACTCTAGAGCCCTTCAGTGAACATTTGGTATGGGGCAGGTTACAGAGTGTGAACAACATCTCAGCTGGTAGTGCTGTCATTCTGGAGCCCAGCTGTGTGAAGTCAAGACCGGGATCAGTCCTGATTGGGAAGACAGTGGCCCTGCTGAGGAATGATGGATGGCTGCCAATGACGGTGATAAATCCCTCTGGTAGATCAGTGACCCTCAGACGAAATGCCAAGCTTGCTGATCGGTGGGAGAACACCATCTACCATGTTGTTGGGATGAATGTTGACAGTCACACTATCAAGATTCAGCATGGCTCCACTGGCCAAGTGAAAACAGTGCATAGGAATCTGATAACACCAGTCAACTTCCTCCCGATCTCGGATGCTGCTTCTGAGGAGGATATGGACATGTCTGACATGTCTGAGTCTCAGTGAGCGGCGTAACCATGAAGATGAGGATGGAGCTTCATCGGTTTCTGCTGAGTACAGAACCAGTGTCTGGGTGTCAGAATTGCCTGCAGAGGGGACTAGTGTCATGGGCCAGGAGGATGATGGTGCCCAGGACCCTCCAAGTCTTGATCCAGCTCTGGGGTCATCACAGCCTGACTACCCTGCTCTACTTGATCCGGCTCAGGGGTCATCACAGCCTGACTACCCTGCTCTACTTGATCCATCTCTGGGATCATCACAGCCTGACTACCCTGCTCTACTTGATCCAGCTCTGGGATCATCACAGCCTGACTACCCTGCTCTACTTGATCCGGCTCTGGGATCATCACAGCCTATCTACCCTGCTCTACTTGGCAATATCCTTGGGGCACTGGTACCTCAAGATTCAATTGAGCCTGAGAGTGCACATGTAAATGAGGGACTGTCTGATGATAACAGGTCTCATACTGACCGCACATGTACTTCCATGTCTGACATGAATGACAAAGATGCACCTATCACCACACAACACAATACTGCCATTTAATTTGTAGTTGGAAGGTCATTGAGTCATGTTAGGTCGAGAGCAGGCAGGTTATTTAAGCCTGTGTCACGGTTAATTGAGATGATGGATCATAGATATGAGATAGTTTGAATTTTTCACCCAGTTGGGGTTCAGGGTATTTCTGTTTTATTTGTTATCATCTTTATTCTAGTCAGAGGAAAGAGATGAGAATTTTTTTTTGACCGTGCCTTTTGTGAGAGAGTCTCACATGGTGTTGATGGGAGGCTGGGTTCTGGGGAGGGATCCGGTCTCTGGACGTTTTGGGTTTAGTTTGAGCTGTTAACAGTCATAGTGTATATTTAACATGTAACAGGCATGTTTCGCCTATGAGGAGTAAGGGGTTTGGCCGACCAATTGCTTTTCTAATTCTTGTGAAGAATAGTCTTTTGACTGGACTACGTGTGACTGTTTTATTGCAGGGTCTGCATCCTCAAATTAGACTTGGAATTTTTTTATTTTTTTTATATAAGATGCGATTTTCTTTTAATGTAATTTGTATTATGCTGTAGTGTTTTGTGCCTGGTTTGGATATTTTTTTTGTTTTCTTTCCTTTTCTGTTGGGAGTGTGTGGGCAAGTGGAATTCAGCAGGGGGGAATGTAATAGAGTTTATTGTGATTCCACTTGTCAAGGTAACTAAGACCCAATAGCATGGCACTTAATGGTATAGGGATTCTTATTGGTTGGTGGGCATTTCCTTGTGGGCTTCAACCCAAGTGTTCACGTTAGCGTGGCACCATTACATGATGTACACCCAGAATGAACATAACATTCCTAAATGTTTAACTCTCACTACTAGTTGGAAGTATTAATGTAGGCATGTTGACAATACATTGTAGAAGGTAGCGACCGTATGGTAAATGTGTTAAAATAATAATTAAGTGAGATTGTGTCGAAAATGTATATAACTAGCCCACATGTTAGTAGGCTAATTATTCCCAATTCTTCTGTAGTGAACGGTGTTCGAGGGGTCTGATGAGCCGACCACATAACCTGTCTAACCAGGATCTTTTGTGTGTTACCAGGTACAAAATATTGTCATTTGATTGTACATTGTTTATTATTTCATGTTATTATATTGACCATTACAAGAGGAAGCAGCCCATGTGAACGGTGTTCGAGGGGTCTGATGAGCCGACCACATAACCTGTCTAACCAGGATCTTTTGTGTGTTACCAGAATAAATCACCCAAGACCGTGGAGCAAGTGTCTGTCGTTCAATTAAAAAAGTACACAACGCATTGTGTTGTGAAGGGCCAGATTAAAGCTGAGAATCTACGTTTATTGTTTTATATACCTTGTATATTATTTATATATATAAATTATATCCCTTTAAGCCTGCGTTTAAATCCCAGTAATATTCACTTTCCTCATTGGATAATGGCCTTGACGTTCTCTGCGCCAGACAACGCGTCCCTGAAGTCAGGTTCAAAGGCGAGTCTGGGCATGTTGGAACATGCCTGGTGCCGGCGCATTGATTCGAGACGAGAACTGAGGCTTGGCACTAGAAAGCCACTTAAGTATGTATATCGTGGAAGGCGCAGCAGCAGTAGTGTGATTCTAATGTAGTGTGAAGCAGTTCGTCTAAACAGAGTGTTGTGAACCTAACGTGCGAAGTGAATAGTAAAAGTGTCAGAGTTAATAATTAGCAGTGGTTTGATCTATCACAATCTTTAATACAGTCAGGGTTTTGTAACCCCTCAGTTACAATTGGTCCTTCGAGCCGGAGGGTATTAGTAATCTTAATATCATATTAATAGTGATATGGCCAGCGGCGGACACTCTCCAAACGGCTCTCCCAAACTAGAGCACCCTAGGCGCCAACGTCAGCCACCTCCACACTTGGAGGACTACGCTGTCGTTCTACCTCCTAGCTTATCTAAAAAGACGTTAAGCGCGGATAAAACTAATAGCTTAAGCATGTCCAACCTAATCGACTTGTCGGCCCCACCAGTAGAGACCCCAGTGGGTTCAAACGAAACTGACTTAGCTCACGGGGGGGAACAAGCGGGACATGACGTGACTATACCCAAAGACAGCGCCACCGGGATAGACCCCGGAGCGCCAAAGGATAAAGACACGCCACCGAGATGGACCTCAGAATGCAAGAGACCCAAGAGCGCGCACCCGAGATAGACCTCGGCGCGCACCCAAGAGAAGAGTACCGCGTCTTAGAGATGGACCTCGGGGCGCGGGAGAAAGTAAGAAGCAGCGCTCAAGAGATGGACCTCGGAGCGCGTAAAGAGAACAGGTCACCCCCAAGTCCTGTCAACGCCAGATCACCCTCATCAGCGTCATCCCCCAGCGAGGCTGACCAGAGACTAGCGCAAGCCCTGATCGCCACGCTGACAGCTTCAACCGAAAGAGAACGTCTCCAAGCGCAACAACAGAGTGCGCGCGAACAGTCTGCAATGGAAAGAGAACGTCTCCAAGCGCAACAACAGAACGAGCGCGAACACATCCGACTGGAAGAGAGGCGCCTCCAGGTTGAAGAAAACATTCAGCGAGACCGCACCAACGCGCAACGCGATGCACAGCGCGACGCCGCCAATGCACAGCGCGAGATGGAAAGAGACCGGTGGCAGGCGCAGATGATGGAGCAATTGCTCCAGAGGGCGACTGCCCACTCCTCCACACGGAGCTCCCGGAGATCATCACGACACGGGTCGAGGGCACCTTCCCCTCCCCGACAAATCTACACGGGACCCAGCCAGCAGGAAGAACCTGCTTACGTCGCCGAGCCCCCTCCCCGACCAGTCTATACGAGACCCAGCCAACGGGAAGATCCCGCCTACGTCGCCGAGAAACTAACTAAGAGACTTCAAGACCTAGCGGAGGACGAGGGAGGACATCAAGCCCACCAGCACGAACCTATTTTGGACCAGGAGGCCCAGTACAGCCCCGACCTCAGCCCCGAGCCACTGCGTTACGAACCCCCGACCCAACCCATGGGTGAGTTTAATACACAGTCAGCACCGAGGAGCAGTACCTGGGGGCCCGGCCTCTGGTACCCACCCAGCACTAACCCACGACCACCCGTACGGGGAGACTCGCCCAGTTGGCCTCTCCCCCTACGCGCATCCGTGTCCCAGCCATCCATGGCATCTTACCTTGGAACACCCACGTTCCCAGACTTTACGCGTGAGGACAGAGCACAGTATACGGAACTACGCATGTGTTTAGAGACTATCATGTCCGAGGTACACGACGAGTCTTATAAATATGCCATCCTCCTCAAGCACCTTAAAGTGCCCAGAGCGCATAACATAGCGCTGGCATATTCGAACTCAAGAACCCCCTACTCTGATGCTCTGGTGGCCCTCGACGCGCGCTATGGACGCATATGGGATTACGTAATCCAAGAAATACGAGATATCGACCGCCTCCCCCCAGCCAAAGACAATAGAGCACTAGATGACCTCTCCATCAAGGTGCAATCCCTTGTGGGGATGCTAGGGTCACAGAAAGAGAAGGGGAGATATGAACTATATGCTAATTCCAACGTGGAGCGGATACTGGAGAAGCTCCCTCCCGCCCGTCAAGAGCGCTTTCGGCGGCAGAGAGACCACCGTGACCCCCACGGCCCAGAACCATCCCTCCTAGACCTTGCTGACTTCCTAGCCAGGGAGGTCAGCAGTCTACGACTAGACACGTTCGAGTGGGGTGGCTCTAACCCTAAAGATGGACCGAGAAGGTTCAACGACAACCGCCGGTCCGTGATGCACCAGGCCGAGGCTGTGTCACGGCAGACGAGCCACAACCCCCACGCCAAAGAGAACTGGAAGGCTGTCTGTCAGTACTGTGGCAGTGAACACCAGCTGTCACAGTGCGACACCTTCAAAGACCTAACTACAGCCGAAATAGGCCAGTGGCTTAAGGATAAACGCCGCTGCGCGCGCGGCCACATGGCAGCCGAGTGCCGCCTCAAGAAAAGGTGCGGCAAGTGTGACGGCGCCCACCTAGAAATCCTGCATGAGAGCAACAAACGCCCACCAGGAAACCAAAGTAGGCCCGTCACGGTGATGTACCAGGCCGAGTCGGTGTCACCACAGGCCAGCCTCAACCCCCCAGCCAAAGAGGAATGGGAGATCACCTGTTTTTACTGCCACGGCGGACACTGGCTGACACAGTGCGACGACCACAAGACACTGACCCCCGCTGAAATGGATCAGCGGCTTAAAGCTAACACGCATGACCCCGCTTACTGCGAGGCACTGCGCAGGGTCCACAGGGGAAGACTAGCCCTACAAGGCAACTCACCAGCAGGAGTGCTCCACATCGACCCCACGTATAATGGGAGCCCCTGAGTACTCATCAAGGTGGTCAGAGTGCTCCTGAGCTACGAGGACAAGGTCCTGGACACTTACACCGTCCTCGACGACGGGTCAGAAAAGACTCTCCTCCGCGCTTCCGCCGCAGCCCAGTTGGGCCTGCGGGGTACCGAAGAAACAATGACAATCCGTACTATTCAGCGAGACCTAAAGACCATAAAGGGCGAAAACGTCTCATTCACAATAGCAGCGGTCGAGCAGCCAGAGAAGCGGTACAGCATCACTAATGCATTTACAAGCCATGACATAGGTCTGTCAAGCTACGACTACCCCATCCCACAGCTGATGGAGAAGTACGCGCACCTACGCAGACTGCCTATACCGCTCATCGACGGCGCCACCCCGACCCTGCTCATAGGCTCCGACCACGCGGACCTCATTGTCCCAACCACGGCGGCCCACATCGGATCCAAAGGATGCCCAGTCGCGGTTAAGACCAGACTGGGGTGGACGCTCCAGGGCCCCCTCTACGGACCTGCCAGCCAACCAACGTCCACACGCTGCCTTTACACAAAGGTGAGCGACACAGGCCACTCTCTCGTACAGCCCGTTGAGAGGCTATTGACATTAGATGCAATGCCTGTGAGAGAACCGTGGGCTAAAGAAGAGGGAGTTCCGAACTCCACCCCCCTCAGCTACGCTCCAAGCGACGTAGCTGACCTCGAACCCAGCACCCCAAACTACCTCTTGATGGGGCGGCCGGACCCGGCCCCTCCTCAGACGGTGTACAGACAGAACGACAGGAACGGACGGAGGATGTGGAGACACAACCAAGCACAGATCGACCAGTCTTGGGCCTGCTTCCTCCTATGCTACCTACCCTCCCTTCCAGCCCGTCAGAAGTGGGTAAAGGACAGGGACAACCTTAAGGTGGACACAGTCGTTATGATCATAGACCAGTCACTACCCCGAGCTACGTGGCCGGCCGGCCGCGTGAGCAGAGTGATTACTGGTGCCGATGGGAAGGTCAGAGCGGCAGAAGTCATAGTCCAAGGGCGGACTTACACCCGACCCGTGGCGAAGCTGATAGAGTTGCCGGAGATCCCTGACTCCCCTGATGATGACCATGACCCACTGACTTTGTAGATTGACCTACTCTTCACAACAAGTATGGAGCAATTAATCTGTCTCCCTTAACTAATTAGGTGCGGACTAATTAGGAGGCGGCTGTTGTGAAGGGCCAGATTAAAGCTGAGAATCTACGTTTATTGTTTTATATACCTTGTATATTATTTATATATATAAATTATATCCCTTTAAGCCTGCGTTTAAATCCCAGTAATATTCACTTTCCTCATTGGATAATGGCCTTGACGTTCTCGGTGGCAGACAACGTGCCCCTGAAGTCAGGTTTAAAGGCGAGTCTGGGCATGTTGGAACAAGCCTGGTGCCGGCGCATTGATTCGAGACGAGAACTGAGGCTTGGCACTAGAAAGCCACTTAAGTATATATATCGTGGAAGGCGCAGCAGCAGTAGTGTGATTCTAATGTAGTGTGAAGCAGTTCGTCTAAACAGAGTGTTGTGAACCTAACGTGCGAAGTGAATAGTAAAAGTGTCAGAGTTAATGCAGTAACGTCAAGTTCGACTTAGCTTAATGTGAAGTAAAGAGTCGTCATTTAGTGTGAATCGTGTTACAGCAGTTCGTTCGTGTGCGACATTACCAAGCAGTTTGTTCGTTTAGTAACTAGTGCAACCTTAGCAAGTGTGCGTGGACTTAGTAGTTAGTGCCAGTACACGAGGAGGGCCTAGTCGTGGACCTACTGGACATGTGCATATTGGAACCTACGGCGGCGATTGCAGAACCAGTATTGGTTGGATTATCGTGATTGTGGAACGTACTACCGTGGAGAAGAGCCTCGTTAATACCCACTGTCGTTTGGATTTAACCACCTTGAAGATCTTACCTCGGGCTAGCTTCGTGGACCGAAGCTGGCTGGCTATCGTCATTGCTATCGGGCAATTGGATTACAGCTATTGCTTTGTTGCTAAGATAAGAAGTGTATTCTCAGGAGTTGGAGAGACCAGCACGAGATACTGTACATTACTGACAGTGTTGGATTTGGATTTATATCGAGTCTGGACAGTGGACACACACTTTATCAAGCCCGGCAGTGTCTATGCCTTCTACAACGCTGTTCGGTTTCCGGGTTCCTCTGATTGGCCACTAAGCCCACGTGACCGCGCGCTAGCACGCCCCCCTTATCGCCCACTCTCGCGCTGTGAAGCAAAGCGCCAGCGGGGCGAGGCGGTGGTTTCTCCCCGGCTCCGTGCGCCGCTGACTCGGTCCAGCTCGGGCAGCAGTGGCCGTCTTCTCTCTGAGCCGGCTCGTTCTTATTAATCCCCCATTGTTCAGGTCGACATGGTCGCACAAACACCTATTGGAGGAGTAGTGCGGGAGAAGAAGAGGAATATTTTTAAATAGCAAGAATTATCGACTGGCAACTCTGTGCTCGTCAGACATGTTAATGTCATGTATGTTGTGTATGTCATAAATGTCGATATGAATTGAAAATGGGGGACCCTGATGTAAACAAGACAAACGTCTTTCTCTGGTCTGCATCCCCTTAACAATTATGTGTATTGCGCCGTACTGTATTGTACCCATTCTGCAATCTGTTAAATAAAGTTTTCATTCAATCATTCATTCATTCATTCATTCATTCATTCATTCATTCATTCATTCATTCATTCATTCATTCATTTCTCCCCCACTACTCATCCAACAGGTGTTTGTGCGACCATGTCGACCTGAACAATGGGGGATTAATAAGAACGAGCCGCCTCGGAGAGAAGACGGCCGCTGCTGCTGGAGCTGGACCGAGTCAGCGGCGCACGGAGCCGGGGAGAAACCACCGCCTCGCCCCGCTGGCGCTTCCGCTTCACAGCGCGAGAGTGGGCGATAAGTGGGGCGTGCTAGCGCGCGGTCACGTGGGCTTAGTGGCCAATCAGAGGAACCCGGAAACCGAACGGCGTTGTAGAAGGCATGGAAGTAGCCCGGCCGCGTCTATTCTTATCCTAACGCATGTTTGCTTCCGCGTTCGCGTTTTGCGTTCTGATTGGCCACTGACGTACGCTAGTTTTGCCCCCCCCCCCCCCGGTATGAGCGTAGAAATAATGCATGGAGAGCGAGCCTAGCAATGCATGGAGAGCGAGCCTCGCACACACGCACTTTGAAATGGGTATCACAGTAGTAAGTCCTACTGTAGAACATGACATATTAGCATGACATCTGATTTATTAATGCCAATACTAAAGATTAGGGACAAACGCAATTGGCACAAGTGTAAATCATGGATTAGTCACTAAGTTTTAACATCCAACTTAGCTCACCTCGTTTGTCTGCTGGCTCTGGATCCTATAGTCACAAGTTCAAATAACTCTTGGTTCAAGTTTTTTTTTTTTTTACATTTAATTAATTTATTCACTCTGGTTGGATGGTGTGTATGTATATTATGTATGTATTGTGCTGTATAATGACAATACATTTTAATCGAATCTAATTTTGAAATCGCTACCTGTTGAGTGGATCACCATGGTGCAATGCAATCACCTCCGAAACTGTCTGCCACTGTTGTGTCCATAGGCAGCGTAGCGATTTCAAAATGAGATTAGATTCAAATGTATTGTCATTATACAGCACAATACATACATATACATACACACCATCCAACCAGAGTGGATACATTAATTAAACGTAAAAAAAAAAAATTTCACCAAGAGTGATTTGAACTTGTGACCATAGGATCCACAGCCAGCAGACAAACTAATCCATGATTTACACTTGTGCCAATTGCGTTTGTCCCTAATCTTTAGTATTGGCATTAATAAATCAGATGTCATGCTAATATGTCATGTTCTACAGTAGGACTTAGGTTTAGGTTTACTTTATTTGTTCAAGGGGGACAGTGTACATCAGGGGCGTTTTTAGGGTTAGAAAACATTGGGGGCTTCAGCCCGGGGGGGTGGAGGGGGACCCCCCTTTTTATTTTATTTTTTAAACACAGAAATACGCAATTTTAGAGTAATTAGAGATGAATACTGAATAACTAGAATCATTAGAGGTTCTCAAAGTGAGGTCCAGGTCCATGAGAGGGATCTGGTAAGTCCCCATAGAAAATTCTGTTAGGGTTTGAAACCGACCTCAACAGCACGGCACAGACAGGTAGTTCAGAGTTAGCCAAACACTAGGGCGTATTTATTTACAGAATCAAAAAGAGTCAAGTAACAATTCTGAACAACAAAAAAGGAGACAGCCTTCGGCAGAGTTATCTGCGGCTCTGCAGATCCTCCCGGTGTTAGAGGTGGGGAATCGGCGTAGACGCCGTTGCGGCTCTGCAGATACTCCCAGCTCCCACTCGGAGTGGAAACGGAGAGAGAGAGAGAGAGATCAACAACAGTACACAGAGGCAGTGCAGTTCAGTCCTCCCTTAGCTGAGTCCAGAACAAAACAAAACGGTACTTCTTCAGTGTTATCCAAAACACACAATTTAGCTGAGTCCAGTGCAAACAAAAACGATACTCTTCAGTGTTATCCAAACACACAAAACAGATAATCCAAAAAGGGTTTGGTTCCAAAACTCACCAAAGCGCAAACGCGTAAAGCGGGCAACGAGGCACAGCTCCAAACGGAGGATCAAGATATTCACCAGCGGCAATCCAAAGATGTCCTGGAGGGAAAGTAGACGAGGCAAAGCAACGGGGGGAAAGCAGGCAGAAGCAGTAGTATTCAAAATGACCCGACATCGATTGAAAGGAGGTCCCAGTATATGAAGCATCTTGGGCGCTAATCACAAACTATGACAGGTGCGTGATGGAATTGGTAATCGCTCCAGAAGCGTGTGGCGGGGAATGCACCAATCAACACAGTACCTTAAAGGAGCGAGTGGCGGGGAACGAACCAATCCTCACAGTACCCCCCCCTCCATGGGAGCCACCCGGCGACCAGCCCGACCCGGCTCGTCCGGATGGGCACGATGGAAGTCGGTGATCAGGCCGGGGTCCATGATGAGCTGGCGGGAGACCCAGCTCCGTTCCTCCGGGCCGTATCCCTCCCAGGCTACCAGGTACTGGAACCCCCGACCCCGCCGTCAAACGCCCATCAACCGGCGGACCTGCCACTGGGGGTGTCCGTCTACCATCTCGGGAGGAGGCGGGTCCGGAGAAGGAGGCATCAGGGGACTGAGAGAGACAGGCTTAACCCGGGACACATGGAAAACGGGGTGAATGCGCATGGACGCAGGAAGCTTAAGACTCACCGCCGCCGGACTGAGTACCTTCAGAACCTCAAAAGGACCGACGAACCGGGGGTTAAGCTTCTTGGCCGAGGACCGAAGCGGAAGGTCCTTTGCGGACAGCCACACCCTCTGCCCAGGGTGGTACGTCGGCGCAGGGACCCGGCGCCGGTCAGCCCCACGACTGGCGTGCTCCGATGACCGGAGCAGCGCAGTCCTGGCGATCTCCCAGACCCGACGGCACCGGTCGAGATGGTCCTGTACGGAGGGAACTGCCACCTCCGACTCCTGTGCAGGGAAAAGAGGGGGTTGGTAGCACAGGGATATTTCAAAAGGTGAGAGGCCGGTGGCGGAACTGACCATGGAGTTGATGGAGTACTCGACCCAGGGAAGGAAACGGCTCCAAGAAGCGGGTTTCTCGGCAGCCACACACCGAAGAGCAGACTCCACGCTCTGGTTCGTCCTCTCCGTTTGTCCGTTAGTCTGGGGATGATAACCAGAGGAAAGACTGACCGTTGCCCCCAATCCCTTGCAAAAAGCCCGCCATACCTGGGAAGTGAACTGGGGCCCCTGTCCGAGACGACGTCCTGGGGAAACCCATGGAGGCGGAACACGTGGCGTGTCAGGAGGTCCGCTGTCTCGGCCGCCGAGGGAAGCTTGGGAAGGGCCACGAGGTGAACCCCCTTGCTGAACCGATCCACCACGGTCAATAGGCACGTGTTCCCCTGGGAAGAAGGAAGACCTGTGACGAAGTCCAACGCCACATGGGACCAAGGGCGGCTCGGAATGGGAAGCGGCTGCAATAGCCCGGAGGGTGCCTGGTGGGAGGCCTTGCTGCAGGCGCAGACCGCGCAGGCCAGTACGAACTCCTTGACGTCGTTCCTCATGGTGGGCCACCAGAATCGACGAGCCAGGAAGGAGAACGTGCGATGAACGCCTGGGTGGCAGGCGAACCGGCTGGTATGGCCCCACTGGAGGACCCGGGACCGGACTGAGTCGTGGACGAAGAGGCGATGAACCGGTACATTGCCTGGAGCGCGATGGAAGCGTAGGGCACGCCTTACCACCCCCTCGATGCCCAAGGTGACCACTCCCTCCACCCTGGCCTCTGTGAGGATGGGAGTCGGGTCCTCAGTGGTTGGAGCCCCCTTGGAGTGTAACCAGGACAGGGAGTCGGCCTTCGTGTTGCGGGAACCAGGGCGAAACGTCTGCGAGAAGTCGAACCGACTGAGGAAGCTGGCCCATCTTGCCTGCCGGCCATTGAGGCGCTGGGAAGCACGGATGTACGTCAAGTTCTTGTGGTCTGTCCAAATGGTGAATGGCTCCTCGGCCCCCTCTAGCCAATGACGCCACTCCTCCAAGGCAGCTACAACCGCCAGCAGCTCCCGATTGCCGATGTCATAGTTCCTCTCGGCAGGGAGGAAACAACGTGAGTAGAAGGCGCACGGATGTACCTTCTGGTCCGTTGCCGACCGCTGAGATAAGATAGCCCCTAGTCCAGTATCCGAGGCGTCCACCTCTACGATGAACTGTCTCTTGGGGTCTGGATGGAGCAAGACCAGGGCGGTAGTGAACCTCTTCTTGAGGGAGCGGAACGCAGCACACGCCGCTGGGGACCAGTCGAACGGCAGGGCGGGAGAGGTTAGCCTGGTAAGTGGTTCCGCCACCTGGCTGTAGTTCCGGATGAATCTTCGGTAGAAGTTGGCGAACCCGAGGAAGTTCTGTAACTCCTTCCGAGAGGTGGGTTCCGGCCACTCCTCCACTGCCCGGATCTTGCTTGGGTCAGCTCGGGTCAAGCCTCTCTCCACGATGAAGCCCAGGTAATCGACGGAGTCGCAGTGAAATCGGCACTTCTCTGCCTTGACGAAGAGCCGATTGTGGAGGAGGCGCTCCAGCACACGGCGAACATGCTGGATGTGTTCCTCGAGGGTCTTGGAGAAAATGAGGATGTCGTCTAGATATACCACCACAAACTCCTCCAGCATGTCACGAAGGACGTCGTTCATGAGCGCCTGGAATACCGCCGAGCGTTGATGAGGCCGAACGGCATTACCAGGTACTCGTAGTGGCCCCTGGGAGTCTTGAAGGCGGTCTTCCACTCATCGCCCTCTCGGATACGGACCAGATGGTAGGCACTCCGGAGGTCCAGCTTGGTAAAGACGGTAGCCTGGGTGAGAGGCTCGAAGGTGGAGTTCATGAGAGGAAGAGGGTACTTTTTCTTAATGGTGATCTCGTTGAGCTGGCGATAGTCGATGCAGGGTCGAAGGTCTCCATCCTTCTTCCCAACAAAGAAGAAACCGGCCGCCACAGGGGAGGAGGAAGGCCGAATGAGGCCTGCTTCCAAGGACTCAGAGATATATCGATCCATCGCTGCCTTCTCAGGGACGGTCAGACTGTAGAGGCGGGTGCCGGGAAGTGGAGCCCCTGAGCGGAGGTCGATGGCACAGTCGTAAGGCCGGTGAGGCGGAAGGGCCTGAGCCCGGGACTTACTGAAAACCTCCTCGAGGTCGTGGTACTCGGGGGGTATAGTCGAGAGGTCCGGGGGCGGCTCACAAAGGGGGCTCCGGGGCGAGGGACAGGACGCCGCCCGAAGACACTGGGCATGACAGGCGGAGCTCCACCCCCTGATGGTACCGGAGGACCAGGCAATGTGGGGCTCATGCAGCGCGATCCAGGGCCTGCCCAGGACTACTGGGACAAGAGGGGATCTGGTGATGAAAAACTGGACGTGGTTACCAGCAATGGTGAGAAGGACTGGACAGGTGTGTTGAGTGATGTCAGCCAGGCGGTGTTGGTCCAACGCGAACACCTCCAAGGGTCTCATGAGGTCCTCTAGCGGAATGTTGGCCTGGGTAGCAAACTCGAATTCCAGGAAACTCTCGTCAGCACCCGAGTCGATGAGTTCCTCCACCGTCGCCCGTTGGTCCGCCCAGGCCAGGGTGACGCTCATCAGACGACTAGGTGGTGCACGGTTCTGGGAACGAGAAAAACGGCTCACCAGGATCTCCCGGGGTCCCGGAGAGCCTGGTCTTTTGGCCGGGTGGGGCAGTTGGAGATACGGTGCCCATCCCGGCCGCAGTAGAGGCAAAGGCCGGACCTGAACCTGGCCTCCCGTTCAGCCGGGCTAAGGTGTGAGCGTCCCAGCTGCATGGGTTCCTCCTCGGGCACCGAACGGGAGGGGAAGGAACCACCAGTTGTGGTAGGAGCAGGACGGACCGCAGTACCGTCACGAGTGCGGGGGGTCTGGGGAACTTCTGGAGGTCCCAGTCGGGCTCTCTCACGCCTTCTCTCCCGGAGGCGTCCGTCGATGCGAATGGCGAGGCTGAATAGGTCCTCGAGGGACTCAGGTTCCTCACGGGTCGCGAGCTGGTCCCTTACAGCGTCGTTGAGCCCCCTCATGAAGGTAAGACGAAGCGCTTGATCGTTCCAACCGCTCTCCGTTGCCGCCAGTCTGAACTCCAGCACGTAGTCGGTGACCCTGCCACTGCCCTGCCGGAACGTGCCCAACCGAGCTCCTGGGTCCTGGCCACGGGGTGGGTGGTGGAAAACCCTGCGGAGCTCTGCCACGAAGTCTGGGTAGGAAAAACAGAAATCAGTCCCCATTGCCCAGGAGGCAGTAACCTACTGTGCTGCCCGGCCTGAGAGCAGGTTAGTCATGTAAGCCACTCGGGCTCCCTCTGAAGTGAATCGGCTGGGTTGATGAAGAAAAACCAACTCAAATTGCATGATGAATGTGGCACAATCCTCGAAGTTACCATTGAACAACCGTGGTTCGGAGAGACGGGGCTCCCGAGGTGCGGGATCGGGAGGCGCGGGGCCTGCCACGGCTGCGGGTGGTGTTCTGGCCGAGACTCCTGAAGCAGGTGGGGTTACAAGCAGGGCGTTAAATGCTTCACTCAGAGTTGGTGAAGAATATCAGCCTGCTGATTACCCTGGGCTGTCTGCAGGGTAGCCAGAGAGCCAAGGGACTCCTGAATAGGCAGGACCTGGGCTCGGAGCTCCTGTACAGCAGCCGCAGCCACACCTAACTGTAGGCTGTGGTCATTGGTTAATTCAATCTGGACCGCCAACGCTGTTCTGACTCTGTCTGTGTCGGCTGAGGTCGTCATGGTCGGGTCGTAATGTTAGGGTTTGAAACCGACCTCAACAGCACGGCACAGACAGGTAGTTCAGAGTTAGCCAAACACTAGGGCGTATTTATTTACAGAATCAAAAAGAGTCAAGTAACAATTCTGAACAACAAAAAAGGAGACTGGCTTCGGCAGAGTTATCTGCGGCTCTGCAGATCCTCCCGGTGTTAGAGGTGGGGAATCGGCGTAGACGCCGTTGCGGCTCTGCAGATACTCCCAGCTCCCACTCGGAGTGGAAACGGAGAGAGAGAGAGAGAGAGAGATCAACAACAGTCCAACAGTACACAGAGGCAGTGCAGTTCAGTCCTCCCTTAGCTGAGTCCAGAACAAAACAAAACGGTACTTCTTCAGTGTTTATCCAAAACACACAATTTAGCTGAGTCCAGTGCAAACAAAAACCATACTCTTCAGTGTTATCCAAAACACACAATTTAGCTGAATCCAGTGCAAACAAAAACGATACTCTTCAGTGTTATCCAAAACACACAATTTAGCTGAGTCCAGTGCAAACAAAAACGATACTCTTCAGTGTTATCCAAACACACAAAACAGATAATCCAAAAAGGGCAAAGCGCAAACGCGTAAAGCGGGCAACGAGGCGCAGCTCCAAACGGAGGATCAAGATATTCACCAGCGGCAATCCAAAGATGTCCTGGAGGGAAAGTAGACGAGGCACAACAACGGGGGGAAAGCAGGCAGAAGCAGTAGTATTCAAAACGACCCGACATCGATTGAAAGGAGGTCCCAGTATATGAAGCCTCTGGAGCGCTAATCACAAACTATGACAGGTGCGTGATGGAATTGGTAATCGCTCCAGAAGCGTGTGGCTCGGAATGCACCAATCAACACAGTACCTTAAAGGAGCGTGTGGCGGGGAACGAACCAATCCTCACAAATTCAAAGTTAACAGGACCAAATCATCAGTTTCTTATTTATTTAGCCAGATAAAACATTGATCTGGTCCAAGAAGCCCCAACAGGAGTACAAATATACAAATATACATATATACACATTATATATATATATATATATATATATATATATATATATATATATATATATATATATATATATATATATATATATATATATATATAATATATATATACATATACTGTACATACATACACATACTGTATACATCAATAACAAAATAAAAACACAGTTAAGAATCATACACATAAGCAAATAAACAAACAAACAAACAAACATATGCACAGCCTATGTACAAAATAAATAAACAGTTCATCTCTAGTCTTTACAGTTTTCTTCAATTGCATAAACACTCAAATCAAAAGTATTACACAATTATCAAAACCTTACACTCAAGGAGCAAAATATAGGCCCAGATTTGCACCCCTACAATGTCAGCCTCACTTTTTGCAAAACAATACACACAGTGATTTGCAAAACACTAAACACACTTGCATTACATTAGACACAGAATGTCAAATTACCACACATGAGCCAATTGGTTAAACACAGCCATCAGATGCACAAACACACCATTGCTTAATTGTAGATACACAATCAGGTTTAAGCACTATAAAAATGCAGCAGATGAGTTCACCTGTCTTCAACCAAAATGGAAGGAGAGTGAAGTACTGTACACAGAGAACGTGAAAATATACAATACATTCACCAAACACTACACAAGACAACCAATGATGCAGACTGATGAAAATATACATTTTCTCCCATTTTCCCAAATCAGTCAACATGTCAACATGGAGAATCACAACAAAAAATTATCTTGCCAGATCCAGCTAGGCAAAGAGATAATGTCTAGTATTTTCTGTTTAAATCTTTTCAAAAAAAAATTGTGTTACTGTAATTTTAACCTGTACTGGATACAGTATTTTATGTTTGTCTGATATTTGCTGAGCTTACAGTGTTATGCACATAATAGCATGAAAACTGGGACATGTATTGTTGTGGTTCTCCATGTTGAAATGTTGACTGATTTGGTTATATGGAGAGAACATTTATATTTTCATCAGTCTGCATCATTGATTTGGGTATATGGAGAGAAAATGTTATTTTTTTCATCAGTCTGCATCATTGATTTGGGTATATGTAGATAAATAAATTATATTTTCATCAGTCTACAGCATTGGTCTTGTGTAGTGTTTGGTGAATTTATTGTATATTTGCACATTCTCTGCGTACTTCACAGAAGTAGAATTGCTAAATGTGTTTTAGGTTAAGCACAGCAGTGTGTGTAACTGGTTCAAACAGAATTAAGTCATTATGTAACGTGTGTTTCATATGGTAACAAAATTAGTGTATGGTTTTGACAAGTGTTTAATTTAGCAAAGGATCTGAGGTGTTCTGATAATTGTGTGTGTGGTTGTGCTAATTGTGTGTTTTGAAACACCGGGGCCCGTTTTCTAAATCATGCTTAGGCAATCGAAAAAAAACTATTGTGTGTTTCATTATATACATATGTTTCAGTCTTCTCATAAAAAAAAGATTAGATTTTTGGGTCTTTTCCTGCCTTTGGTCCGCTTTGCATTCACATCTCAAATGAACCGCAGCAGGGTTCACTTGCAAGAGTGAATGAGCTTTCACACCACCCCAAACCAACCGGACTATCCGTGGTTCGATTAAAGCTTATTATAGGACACTGGACATGGGTATGGATGGCTCCAGGTGCTGCTGCGTTAAAGTGCACATCTTCAATATCTGTACTATTTAAAAGCACAGTGCAGGACACACTCAAAGGTTATCGCACCTCAGAGATGGCAGTGGACATGTATGACAGGACAAAGGCCATATGTAATGGCCTTTGGATTGAGGAACATACTTCCAGCCAAAGGAGGAAGCAGAAAAGGATGGACGAGTATGTAGTTGAGTCATCTTGTGGCACAAGCTCAGACCTCAGCTCAGGAGATCAGCTGAGACAGAGACTGTTCTATCCAGTCGTCGACAGAATGCTGCAAGAGCTTGAGAGCAGGTTCTCATGAGTTGGATAACAACTTATGAGAGGCATACAGGCATGTTATCCAGCCTCAGACCAGTTTCTCTCAGTGGAATTGCTGCAACCCCTCGCCACACATTACATAATCCAACTATTGCCAGAGGAGATCACAGTTGCAAAGTGTTTCCTGGTCAGGACAGGCAGAGATGCAGTCCCTACTATCCAAAGTGTCTTTTCCCTCCTGGATGATAATAATAATAATAATAATAATAATAATAATAATAATAATAATAATAATAATAATAATAATAATAATAATAATAATAATAATAATAATAATAATAATAATAATAATAATAATAATAATAATAATAATAATAATAATAATAATAATAATAATAATAATAATAATAATAATAATAATAATAATAATAATAATAATGCATTTGATTTATAAGGCGCCTCAAGTCCACAAATCGGTGAATGAAAGAATTATAGGATCAAATGAAAACTACTTACTAAAAATGTTTAAAAGTACTAAAAACCAACAAAACATACCAAACACTAACAAACATTCAGCACAGACAATGGGGATGCTGACAAAAAAAAAAAAAGTAAAAAAAAAGTAAAAAAAAAATAAAAAATGTAAACAGTTTTTTTTTAGATCCGGGGCTAGGAGAAAAACATCCGCGGAAGCCCAGGGCTAACAACGCCACTGGTGTACATTAATAAAACGTTTTACAGATGTAAATGCACCCAATTTGAGCCAAAAGGCTAATTTCTATTGGCAGTCCCCCTGCCAGAAGGTACAGGCTGAAATCCTGTGTGAAAAAAGGGTTAGCAATAAAAACAGAATAAAATCAAGATAAATAACATTAGAATAAAAACACAACAAAAGCACATAGACATACGATAGGTATACTTACTACTGTGATACCCATTTCAAAGTGCGTGTGTGCGAGGCTCACTCTCCACGCATTATTTCTACGCTCAATACCGGGGGGGGGGGGGCAAAACTAGCGTACGTCAGTGGCCAATCAGAGCGCAAACGCGGAAGCAAACATGCGTTAGGATAAGAATAGACGCAGCCCGGCCGGACCACAAAAGCTTCTCGAAGGGTTAACACAATGGCTCGATTCTCGTTCCAAACAACAAGTGAGTCTAACAATATGTACTGTTCTATATCTATTATGAATTGCTACTCCAGACGAATTACACACAGGAATACTGCAACCTGTTTAGACTATGGCTAATTTAAATATCTTGATTTGGAATACAGGTGGTCTAAATATACAACATAAACGCAAAAGCGTGCTTACATGGATGAAAAGACAACAGGTTGATGTGGCTCTTTTAAGTGAAACAGACCTTTTATTGGCTGACAATGTAACGCTGGCGGATAAAATATATCAAAACATAAGCTACTCATCTTTTGGCACTAAATCCTGTGGTGTAGCTATAGTAGTGAAACGGAAGTTGAATATTAAATTGTTGGACGTATGGTCTGATGCAGATGGCCGAGTAACTATTGCTAAGATAGATTACTGTAACAGGAAAATCGCTTTGGTAGCGGCTTACGCCCCTAATCTTTACGACGCTAACTTCTACGCTTTATTCACTAGAGCGATGTTAGATCTCCCTGGGTATTCATTTATAATTGGTGCAGATTTTAATGCCATCTGGAATCCCTCGATTGATAAATCTAGTCTCAACACATCCTATGACCAGAAACAGGCCTCTAATGCACTACAGGCTTGGGCCAAGGATACAGGTGTAAATGATCTGTGGCGATCACTCAACCCAACGGCCCGAGAGTAGTCCTTTTTCTCAGCAAGACACAAGACATTTTCTAGAATATATTATGTTTTTGCATCCCCTAGACTATTTGATAGCTTTGACGTTGAATTGGGACCCATTGCACTGTCAGATCACAACAATTTACTCCTAAAAGGCTCATTCAGTAGAATGACATCCCGAGCCCCAAGATGGCGTTTTAACTCGACACTATTGAAAAACATTGAATTCAATCTACAATTCAAAAACAAACTAAATGAATTCCTGCAGATTAATGCGTGTTCGGTACAAGACCCCAGAACGTTATGGATATCGGTAAAGGGTTTTATCAAGGAAAACACTACTGTCTGACAAGCAGTGCTCTGCATGTCCGGCTGCACTGCCACTGTCTGTGTGTACGAGTCTGGTCCAATCACATACGCGTCCCGTCAGCGTTTTTCCCCCTCACCCAGTCTGCGAATCAGAGGCAGAGTAGGGGAGTAGGGCGGGTCTTCACGGACTACATGTCGTCTCACTCTCTCTCTTTCAGTTCAAGTCGGAGCAGAGTTGGCAGCGCATCTACAGTAAACTCGCTCCCAGTTTTATCTCTGTGAGATAAATGTAGCTATTAGCCTATTTTCGCCAGCAGGCAGCCAGCAGAAAAATGGCATTTTCAAAGATGGTCAGTAAAAGAAAAGTCGACTGCAATTCAAAGGTGAATGGATGGGATAATATGCGTTGTTCCTGAGTCCCAGCCAGGGGCGTAGCTGGAGATTCTGGGCCCCATGAAAGAATCAATTTGTGGGCCCATAATCTATAAAAAATGTTGGGGCATTTATTTATTGATGAAAACGCATATGGTGGGGAGCTCCCGTAGCTCACTGCATATCTCGGCGCTATTTCGGGGTCGGGGAAAACCGTGCTCGTCACGGATCTGGGGGACACGAGTTCGATTCCCGGACCCGCCGTCATTTCTCAGAATGTCTTCCCCTGCTCAACCTGTTTCTGTCGGTCATGCTTGACCAGAAAAGCGATAAACGCTAAAAAAGAAAGTTTAAAAAAAAAAAAACGCATATGGTTTTTACCTATTTTTTTTTATAAACAGCTTTGTGATAGAATAAAAAAAATGCACAGTGCATTTCCATAGCTGTGGATGAGTCCACTGACACCACTGAGAAGCCTGAAGAACCGTTCATGTTCTGAAGAACTGTTCATGTTCTGAAATGTTATTGCTAAAGATTGAGAAGATTGGATCAGTTGTACTTTTTTATTGAATACTTGAAACCCTTTTTTTGTGGAATATTTGATGCGGCCCAGCCTCACCCAGACTCTACCTCCAGCGGCCCCCATGTAAATTGAGTTTGAGACCCCTGCCTTAAATGAAGAATATCTCCAGTGTATCATGTGACAAAACAGTACATTGAGTACTTTGATGTGATACTGTTTTTCTAGATGAAATATTGTATGCATGTTGGATATTATTCATCATGTTAAAAATAATTCAACTTTAATGACTTCATTTAGGTTTACATTTACATTTAGAAGAAGTGGGGTGACATGGGCCGACTTCGGTAGGTTTGAGATCAGGCGGGCCGCTGCGTTCTGAATGAGTTGAAGAGGCTTGGTGGCAGTGGCCGGGAGGCCAGCAAGCAGTGTGTTGCAGTAGTCGAGGCAGGAGAAGACTGTTGATTGGACGAGGAGTTGGGTGGCTACTTTTGTCAGGAAGGGGCTGATCCTTCTGATGTTGCTCAGGAGGAATCTGCAGGTTCTGGTTGTCGCTGAATGTGAGCAGAGAAGTTCAACTGGTCGTCGAGGACAACACCAAGGTTCTTGGCAGTCGGGGAGACGGTCACAGCTGCATTCTTGACTGTGATGGAAAGGTCGGTCAGGGGGGAGGATTTGGCCGGCAGGTGGAGCAATTCTGTTTTGCTTAGGTTCAGTTTGAGGTGGTTGGTCGTCATCCAGGCGGAGATGTCGGACAGACAGGCCGAGATCCGCTCAGAGACGTGGATATCTGAGGCAGGGAAGGAGAGGAAGAGTTGAGTATCATCGGCATAACAATGATACGAGAAGGCATGAGATGTGATAATGTTACCCAGTGATTTAGTGTAGAGGGAGAAGAGAAGGGGTCCTAGGATCGAGCCCTGGGGGACACCCGTCCGCAGGGGGCGGGTGGTCGACAGGGTCCCTCTCCATGACACTTGGTAGGAGCGGTCATTGAGGTATGATGTCAGCCATGTCAGCGCAGAGCAAGCCACTCCCATTCCTGCGAGGGCCGTGAGGAGGATCTGATGGTTGACTGTGTCGAAGGCTGCCTGCAAATAGATCTAGGAGAATCAGGACAGAGGAGAGGCCTTTCGCTTTTGCTAAGTGAAGTGCCTCTGTGACCGCAATGAGGGCCGTTTCTGTGGAGTGGCCAGTCCGGAAGCCTGACTGATTAGGGTCTAGGAGGTCATTCTGTAAGAGATAAGCAGTAAGTTGGTTGGATAGAGCACGTTCAAGTGTTTTAGAAAGGAAGGAGAGAAGAGAGACAGGACGATAATTGCCTATGCCGGTGGGGTTCAGGTTGGTTTTTTTATGAGCGGTGTGACTCTGGCTTGTTTTAGGGAGGTGGGGACCACCCCCAAGTTGAGGGAGGAGTTGATGGTTGCAGTTAGGAATGGGAGGATGTCTGGTGCTATGGTCTGGAGGAGTGGGGAGGGTAGCTGGTCCAGCTGGCATGTAGTCGGACGGTTCAACATTACCAGTGTCAGGGTCTCGGCTTCTGTAATGGGAGAGAAAGATGACAGAGTGAAGGATGAGGTTCTCGATTCAGTATTTGGAATGGGTGGGGGTTGGGTGAAGGAGCTGCGGATGTTCTCCACTTTTTCCTCAAAGAAGGTTGCAAAGTCTTCGGCAGAGAAAGAGCAGGGAGGAGGGGGTGGGGGGGAGTGAGGAGGGAGGACATGGTAGCATTCAGTTTGTGAAGGTTCTTCAGAGGGACTTCAGAATGCATGTCTCCCACATGGTGGTTAGCACTGTTGCTTCATAGCAAGAAGGCTCTGGCATCAGAACCAGAGTTGGTCCCTGGGTGCTGGAGTATGGACACCCACTACTAACAGTTGGGATGGGTTCAATTCAGAGGACAAATACAGTACCTGATAAATGCAAAAACGTACATGCCAAACAATATGTAAATATATTTTTAGCTGCGACCAGCTCTATAGCTTGCTCTGCTGGCCGGTCGATAAAAAGCCCCCCCCCCCCCCCCCCCCCCCTAGAGGTCCCTGTAACACTATTCCAATAGGGCTTATGATCAACATTCAGAGTAAAACTTCTGAGTAAAAAAAGGTTACAGTAAGATCTCTGCAGAGTGTTTTATTTGGAGCCTTGCCTCTGGATTACACTGATTACTATAAATACTTGGGCTTTACTTTGGCTGAATTCATGTCTTATGAAGTGGGGATTGAAATACTGGAGGACACAGCGGGGAGAGCTGTAGCATCAATAATCAGTGAAATTACATTTAGCACAAGACATTGCTATTCCACATACTCACAGCTCTATGAATCATGTGTGTGTGCCCAATGGTATGCAGCAGGGGTATGGGGTTCTAAGGAATGCTAAGAAAAAACTAGAAACTAAATGTATCCCCCAATTATATATATATATATATATATATATATATATATATATATGGTCAAATGACATAGTCTAAGCCTAAGCTTATAGAACATAATGTTCAGAGGAAGCAGTGTTGTGGGCTGAACCCTATGTTACTTCCTTTCTAACTACAACCCAGAGGTCATTGTGTGCTCAATTGAGAACTGGTATCCTGCCCCATGCTATTGAAGTAGGTCGGTTCACAGCTTGTTTGTGATCTAAAATAAGTCTATTGTACATAATATGATGATTTCAGTTTCAGGATTCCCTTGTTTGATGAAATGAAAAATAAAAAACCTGAGCTATTCTGGGTCTATGATGGTCAGAAGTTGGAGAGGTACGTTTGAAGTATTTAAAACGGCTAATATTATTTCTAAGGCCTGGAATAGAAGGCAATCTCAACTTTTTATCTAAGATGTGTTTTTTGTATCCATTCCTCGTCACTGGCTCTCCTGACATGTGTATGAGTTCAGAGGCTTAATTATGCGGTTTGCCGTGTCTTATGTTGTATTATATATGTATTCCTTTAGATGTATGTTCATAGATGTATTGTATGAGCCCATTATGGGCTGGGATTAATTTGAAGCATGACACTTATGTAGAAGGGTGGATTATCCCTACTTTATGAGAGTAGATGTACACTGTCACCAGGTAGTGGGAACGCAGCAGATCTGGGTCCGGCTGAGTCCCCGACTGTAGTGCAGGAGTATTAGAATGGAGATTTAGCAGAGGGAGTGGATGGGGCCTAGGATTTACTAACCTAGGGGTGGTGCGCTGGTCCTTCTTGCCCTCCAGGGCGACTCGCAGTAATTCCCCACACACCCACACTTCCCCCAATACTTCCCACACCCTCCCACACCCGGTGGCAGTAGTGATCGATGATATACTTTCTCCCCAAAGCAGTACCTTTTCTTGCTGATGAGCAGAGACCTGTCCCAATGATGTATAGGCCGTGGGTAAGAAGGGGTTAAACAATAATGAGCATTACCCGGAAAGGAAGGGGTTAAACAGAATGCACCTTAACAGACAGTTACACAGTGCTCCCATTTAGCTTTCTTTACTGAAAGATTTATCCTGTCATTAACACAAGACACAAGGAACAAAGCTCTTTCCACACTGGTCACCATAGAGTAATGGAACCCATCCCTTTAAGGGTTAAAACACTGGGCACCTAGTGCTCTCACTCTACGGCAATGAATAAAGTTCTTCCCACACTGGTCAAGATACAGTAATGGAACCCGTCCCTTTAAGGGTTTAAATACCTGTTAATTCCCCCGTAGGTGGGGAGAGAGGGGAGGAAGAGCGAGAGGGGTACTAGAGCTACTCAATGGGATTTTATAAAGGAACACATGTTATCACACCACATTTAACCAAAAGACAGTGGGCCCACGTTGAAAACAAAAGTCCTATCTATAGCCGGCATCCCCCAAAATAATAAATGTCGGGGCGCCCCTAATCACTGCTACCAGTGTCGGTTCAAAGTACTGATTCTCTTCGCCCTTAAAGGGCACGCTCCGCACAAAGAGAATGTCTACTGTTAAAGTTCCAGCACTCAGAGCGCTCACTGTAACTGGCTTGAGTGTACTTAACCAAGGGCTGGCCTGCTCTCACCACCAAACGTCCGTGTGGTGAGATGGCTGTCGAGAAGTCCCGTGATAGCAGGAGGCGGGGCTGGGTTGACGTTAGGCAGGTGACTGCTGGAGGTCAGCGGCTCGGAGGGGCTGGAGGTGCGTGCAGTGCGGCGACGTCCGTTGAGGGGTCCGCTGCTGGGTTGGAGAGGTGGAGCGACACGAAGGCTAAACTGTGATGCTAGGCCTAACTGAAGCTAAGCTGTGGGTCGGGACGACCCCCTGTCCTGTCGCTTATACTTTAACTAAAACGCAACGTGTGCAATATCTACAACACTCAGTAGCACGTCTGCTTCTTGGTTCAAAATGTCTCTTTAGCATTAACTGGAAGCTAATTCCATTACTAACCCGCCTCGTGACTGGGTTTATATTCCGCGTGCTTAATGTCTGGAGCTCCAGCTCCAAGCGACCTCTTGCTTCTCTGGAAAACGATGAGGAGGAAGTTCCGCCGCAGGCGCCGCGCCCTGAGCCCATCCTTCTTCACCTGTGTCTCCCCTGCCCAACGTCGCCACCAGCTCCCCCTGGCGGTACCTGTATCATGTCCCACTATTAAGTGTCAATGTTAGGATATGGAGGATCAAGAGGGGTCAGCAAGTTACACAACGTCATCGTGAACACAGTAGAATGCAAGGAATTAAAGTTAGACACATTGAATTATTGTTAGACATATTCAGGTGTCTACACTTACATAAAGGAATACATTGATCAATCATACAGTATATTCCAGAGAAATAAATACAGGTTGTGGAAAAAAAGAGCATGATTCACGTAACATGGCCAAACTTTGTTAAACGTTTGATCATGGGGCAAGGACACACACACACACACACACACACACACACACACACACACACACACACACACACACACACACACACACACACACACACACACACACACACACACACACACACACACACACACACACACACACACACACACACACACACACACACACACAGAGATAGACGGACATACACTTACACTCTCAATACACACCATTTTGGCACATCCCCTGTCATCATAACTCATGAACCGTTTGTCATAGACATTTGTGGTTGGTGTCATTGGTCTCAGCAGAAAGTTCCTTTTCCATCTGTGATGGGTTTCGCCGCCCCCCTATACTTCAGCCACACCCCTTTTCATAACGCATGTGACCGCTTGTGGAAACTCTTGTGGGAGGCGTCATTGCACTCAGCAGAGTTCCTTTTTCATTGGTGTAGGTTAAACCTGTACTTTAGCTCTGCCCCATTTCATAACCCATGAACCATTAACATTTGTCATAGACAGTTGTGGGAGGCATTGGACTAAGCAGAGTTCCTTTTTCATTGGTGATGGTTTGCCCCACCCCCTATACTTTAGCCACATACCCTTTCATAACTCATTAACTGTTTGTTGTAGCTTCTTGTGGGAGGCATCATTGGACTCAGCAGAGAGTTCCATTTTCAGTGCTGAAGGTTACCTCCACCCCCTGTACTTTAGCCACGCCCCATCTTATAACTCACAAACCATTTCTTAGAGACATGCAGGAGGCCTCATTAGACCCAGTTGAGTCGTTTTTTCCTTGGTGTAAGTTACCCCCGCCCTTATAATGAAGCCACGCCCCCTTTCCTAACTTGTTAACCGCTTGTTGTACACACTTGCGGGAGGCATCATTACACATTTACACTCGACAGAAAGTTGCACTGTAAAGATGCTCTTACAATTATATTAAGATCAATGCTACTTTGACAGCACCTATATGAATTACATGTTTGTTTTTAATTGCGACCAGCAGCACTATACCTTGGTTGGTTGGTTGGTTGGTTGGTCCACAAAAGTGTCTGGCAGAGATAAAGACTATGCGAGGTGAACCGCATCATATTGCCTGCCTGTGTCCTACATTGCATCAGATCCATATTTTTTCTTACTCCATTAAATGGTCAAAACCAAGAGCATGTTGAAGTGGACCATGTGAAATACACGCCTGTGGAATAATGGTGCTAAACCTTTTTCAATGTTTTGCTTCAATATTTTCTTGAAGCTGATTTTGGTTGGACTGATCTGGACTGATCCAATCATGTCAATGTATGCAAAATGTGGCTACATTTATTAAACATTTATTTGAAAGTAGAGTACAATAAGTTGTCACACTATCTATGACTATTTGGAAGAACCTATCCTCTAATCCTACATTGCTTTGTCTGATGAAGACAATAATAATAACTTTAGTTGTATAGCACTTTTCATACAGAAGTTGCAGTTCAAAGTGCTTCACAACAGTAAAAAATACAGGCATAAGCAAGCATAAAAAAGATAGAGAGGTAGCAAGGTAAGGTAAATCACAGTGTTTCACATTAGGATATAGCATCCTAATAGGTTCTCTGTTTACAGTTTCATTCAGTAATACAAATAATAAAATAGTTTAAAATTATTCTGTTTAAAAATAGTCTAAAAATTATAAAATAGAACGGACATACAACAGGGTATTTAACATACAACAGAGCAGTGCATCAGTAAGAAGTAAAAAGTGTGATAAAATAGTTAAATTTTGAATTACAACAGAGCAGTTCTCTTAAAATTACAGTGCATCATTATAGTAATATTCCACAATTATTACATTTGATAGTAAGAATGGCACACTGTCATAGAACCGACACATGAATTTGATAGGAATTGTCTATCTATATCTATTAAATGCCTGAGCAAAGAAATAGGTTTTAAGCTGTCTTTTGAAGATGTCTAGTGAGTTGGCTTCCCTGATGTTTTGGGGTAGTTTGTTCCATAGTTTTGAGGCATAGTTGATAAAGGCTTCATTACCGATCCTCTTTTGACTGTTTCTGGGAGCCTCTAGTAGTCCAGCAGCTGATGACCACAGTGTTCTTGCTGGCTTGTCATTTATTAGAGTGTTGGCGATGTAGCTAGGTCCCTGTCCATTTAGAGCAGTGGTCACTAACCTTTTTAAGCCCAAGATCACTTTTTTTTTTGGTGAAGGCAAGATCTACACTGTAAACCCGCATGTTCAAAATAATCAATTAGTTTGAGTAGGGTATACTCAATATTCTATGAAAGTTCTACTAACTTGAATGTCTTGAGTTCGTGTGACGTGTTCTTATGTTTTGAGTAAATAAAACTCATAGTTTTTGATTGACTTGGAACTATTCACTTATTAAGTAAGTATAATGTAAAAGCATAACTTAAGTACAACTTAAGATAATTAAGTAGATACAGACTCTAAACCGCATTATGTTTTGAGTAAATAAAACTCATAGTTTTTGATTGACTTGGAATTATTCACTTATTAAGTAAGTATAATGTAAAAGCATAACTTAAGTACAACTTAAGATAATTAAGTAGATACAGACTGTAAACCGCATTATGTTTTGAGTAAATAAAACTCATAGTTTTTGATTGACTTGGAACTATTCACTTATTAAGTAAGTATAATGTAAAAGCATAACTTAAGTACAACTTAAGATAATTAAGTAGATACAGACTGTAAACCGCATTATGTTTTGAGTAAATAAAACTCATAGTTTTTGATTGACTTGGAACTATTCACTTATTAAGTAAGTATAATGTAAAAGCATAACTTAAGTACAACTTAAGGCGAGACACTGCAGGTGAATAGTCAAATATACTTTTTTTGTTGATTTTGAGATTTTGTTATATTTTGCTTCCTAAACATGTCTTCTATGAAACTAGTGACAATAAAACGTCAATAACACACATTTAGTTGTTTATTTTACATCATTTTGTCTTATTGCATCCATAAATGTGCACATATTTAATGTGGAAGTGCCTCATTTGCATATATAAACATACATTTCAGAAAACTTGCAATATATTTTTTCTTAGTTTATATGTACATAACAAATTGGGAAAGTTTCAAAGTGATATCTATTCAAATATTTTTTGCCTATTAGGGGGTACTACACTGTACTACACTGTTTGTAGCCTGTGTGTAGTTCTGTTCAGTTCAATAACATCATTATTATTATTATTCAGTTATCAGGCATGTGTTTAGGTTGTCTATTACTAATGGTTTGATTAGGTATTGTGTTTGTAAATATCTGTTTAAAAAAAAAAAGTATGGCATTTTACAATACAGAACTTTGAAGGCGTTTTCCCGAAAATGAGTTTTAAGAGTTTTTCCTCATACTCTGAGCCAGAAATATCCACTTCAGTAGCACTCACATACACCAAAACGTCCAGTTCTATGTTATATCTATGTTCTGAAGGTATTTACAGAAGGGTTTGTTGATATCGCATTCATACCCTGATTTATATCACATTTTATTCCTAAAAACATGGCGAAATATGGAATTTTACCATAAAAATGGACTGAATGGAGTATTTTCTGATTTATGGAGTGATAAAAAGAGATATCCAAAATCCCCTCTGTAATAACCTTTGGCTCTAATATGTCAACAAAATGAAACTATAATTTTGAAAATGGCTTTATCCAATGTTCAGATTTCTGTCCTGAAATTATATGCAAATTAGTGCATATTTAAGTAGATCATGCCTCATTTGCATATTTAAACATACAATTTCAGAAAACTTGTAATACAAAAAAGTCTTGTCTTAATATAAGTAATCAACTGGGGAAGTTTCATTGTGATATCTATTAGTTAATTTGTTTACCCTATTCACCTGCAGTGTCTCCCCTTAAGATAATTAAGTAGATACAGACTGAAAACCGCATTATGTTTTGAGTAAATAAAACTCATAGTTTTTGATTGACTTGGAATTATTCACTTATTAAGTAAGTATAATGTAAAAGCATAACTTAAGTACAACTTAAGATAATTAAGTAGATACAGACTGTAAACCGCATTATGTTTTGAGTAAATAAAACTCATAGTTTTTGATTGACTTGGAACTATTCACTTATTAAGTAAGTATAATGTAAAAGCATAACTTAAGTACAACTTAAGATAATTAAGTAGATACAGAGTGTAAACCGCATTATGTTTTGAGTAAATAAAACTCATCTTTTTTGATTGACTTGGAACTATTCACTTATTAAGTAAGTATAATGTAAAAGCATAACTTAAGTACAACTTAAGATAATTAAGTAGATACAGACTCTAAACCGCATTATGTTTTGAGTAAATAAAACTCATAGTTTTTGATTGACTTGGAATTATTCACTTATTAAGTAAGTATAATGTAAAAGCATAACTTAAGTACAACTTAAGATAATTAAGTAGATACAGACTGTAAACCGCATTATGTTTTGAGTAAATAAAACTCATAGTTTTTGATTGACTTGGAACTATTCACTTATTAAGTAAGTATAATGTAAAAGCATAACTTAAGTACAACTTAAGATAATTAAGTAGATACAGACTGAAAACCGCATTATGTTTTGAGTAAATAAAACTCATAGTTTTTGATTGACTTGGAATTATTCACTTATTAAGTAAGTATAATGTAAAAGCATAACTTAAGTACAACTTAAGATAATTAAGTAGATACAGACTGTAAACCGCATTATGTTTTGAGTAAATAAAACTCATAGTTTTTGATTGACTTGGAACTATTCACTTATTAAGTAAGTATAATGTAAAAGCATAACTTAAGTACAACTTAAGATAATTAAGTAGATACAGAGTGTAAACCGCATTATGTTTTGAGTAAATAAAACTCATCTTTTTTGATTGACTTGGAACTATTCACTTATTAAGTAAGTATAATGTAAAAGCATAACTTAAGTACAACTTAAGATAATTAAGTAGATACAGACTCTAAACCGCATTATGTTTTGAGTAAATAAAACTCATAGTTTTTGATTGACTTGGAATTATTCACTTATTAAGTAAGTATAATGTAAAAGCATAACTTAAGTACAACTTAAGATAATTAAGTAGATACAGACTGTAAACCGCATTATGTTTTGAGTAAATAAAACTCATAGTTTTTGATTGACTTGGAACTATTCACTTATTAAGTAAGTATAATGTAAAAGCATAAATTAAGTACAACTTAAGATAATTAAGTAGATACAGACTGTAAACCGCATTATGTTTTGAGTAAATAAAACTCATCGTTTTTGATTGACTTGGAACTATTCACTTATTAAGTAAGTATAATGTAAAAGCATAACTTAAGTACAACTGTATTAACAGATTGCAGAATGGGTATAGAGGTGTGATAGGTGTGATATGTGTGAGAGGTGTGAGAGGTGTGATAGGTGTGAGAGGTGTGATAGGTGTGATAGGTGTGAGATGTGTGATAGGTGTGAGAGGTGTGCTAGGTGTGATAGGTGTGATAGGTGGGATAGGTGTGATAGGTGTGAGAGGTGTGAGAGGTGTGATAGGTGTGATATGTGTGAGAGGTGTGATAGGTGTGAGAGGTGTGATAGGTGTGATAGGTGTGAGAGGTGTGATAGGTGTGATAGGTGTGATAGGTGTGAGAGGTGTGATAGGTGTGATAGGTGTGAGAGGTGTGATAGGTGTGATAGGTGTGAGAGGTGTGAGAGGTGTGATAGGTGTGATAGGTGTGATATGTGTGAGAGGTGTGATAGGTGTGATAGGTGTGATAGGTGTGAGAGGTGTGATAGGTGTGATAGGTGTGATAGGTGTGAGAGGTGTGATAGGTGTGATCGGTGTGAGAGGTGTGATAGGTGTGAGAGGTGTGATAGGTGTGAGAGGTGTGAGAGGTGTGAGAGGTGTGATAGGTGTGAGAGGTGTGATAGGTGTGAGAGGTGTGAGAGGTGTGATAGGTGTGAGAGGTGTGATAGGTGTGATAGGTGTGATCGGTGTGAGAGGTGTGATAGGTGTGATAGGTGTGAGAGGTGTGAGAGGTGTGATAGGTGTGATAGGTGTGAGAGGTGTGATAGGTGTGATAGGTGTGATAGGTGTGAGAGGTGTGATAGGTGTGATAGGTGTGAGAGGTGTGAGAGGTGTGATAGGTGTGATAGGTGTGATATGTGTGAGAGGTGTGATAGGTGTGATAGGTGTGATAGGTGTGAGAGGTGTGATAGGTGTGATAGGTGTGAGAGGTGTGAGAGGTGTGAAAGGTGTGAGAGGTGTGAGAGGTGTGATAGGTGTGAGAGGTGTGATAGGTGTGAGAGGTGTGAGAGGTGTGATAGTTTCAAGTTTCAAGTTTCTTTAATATTTGTCATACAGAAGTACAGAATACTTTTATACAAAATGCTTCTTACTGTTACGCTCCAGAGACTGTGCAAGACAAGATAAGTATGAAATAAAATAACATAGTAAAATTAGAAGTAAAAAAAATGAGGTCACAGTGTTCAGTTTAGACATATGTACAATGTTCGATGCAGAATAGACGTAGTTACCATACAATATACAATACTGTGCAGTGTACTAATATACAATACTATATAGTGCAAGGCAGAAATGGGACGAGGTGCAATTTAGGTACAATTCACAGTAGGTGTACGAGTTGTATTGCAAATCCTTTATCAATAAATATAAAGTGTAAAGTGTGTTTGTGTGATCTAAAGTGTGGAGAGTGGGTGCTGCAGTGTGTTGTTTGTTTGAGTGAGTGTGTGCGTGTGGGTGTGTGTGCTGTGTGCATTTGATGGTTGTTGCATAGTGTTTATTGTTCGTTTAGCAGCCTGATGGCCTGGGGATAGAAGCTTCTTCTGAGTCTTTCTGTGCTCGCCTTAAGACTCCGGTATCGCTTGCCTGACCGCAGCAGTTCAAAGAGGCAGTTGTTCGGGTGGCTCGAGTCCTTAATAATTCTCTTAGCCTTCCCCTTGCACCGCTTGTTGTAAATGTTCTGGAGGGTGGGAAGCCCCCCTCCAATTGTGCGTTCGGCTGAATGTGTCACTCTTTGTAGTCTGCTACGGTCTTGTGCAGTGCTATTCCCAAACCAGGAGGTGATGTTGCCGGTCAGGATGCTCTCTATTGTACATGAGTATAAGTTCCTAAGGATCTTCTGACTGACTTGGAACTTCCTTAGGCGCCTGAGGAAGTAGAGGCGTTGTCGTGCCTTCTTCACAACACTGTCAATGTGTGTGGTCCATGTCAAGTCCTCGGATATGTGGGCTCCGAGGTACTTGAAACTGTTCACTCTCTCAACCGGTGCCCCGTCGATGCTGAGGGGGCTGTAGTCCTTGACCCCCGACCTCCTGAAGTCCACAATCATCTCTTTTGTTTTGCTGACGTTCAGGGAGAGGCAGTTCTCCTGACACCACTGTGACAGGTTCTCTACCTCTTCCAGGTAGGCCATTTCGTCGTTGGCAGAGATCAGGCCCACCACTACTGTGTCATCAGCAAATTTGATGATGGTGTTGTTGTTCCGCTGTGCTACGCAGTCATGTGTGTACAGGGAGTAGAGGAGGGGGCTCAGAACACAGCCCTGGGGGGCCCCTATGTTGAGCGTGATGGATGAGGAGGTGCAGTTGCCGGCTCTTACCACCTGGGGTCTGCCCGTCAGGAAGTCCAAGACCCACTGGCAGAGGTCATAGTTCAAGCCCAGGTCCCTGAGCTTGGCTATGAGTTTGGAGGGGACTATGGTATTGAATGCTGAGCTGTAGTCGATGAACAGCATTCTCACATAGTTCCCCTGCCTCTTGTCCAGGTGTGATGCTGCTGTGTGCAGCACATGGGCTATGGCGTCCTCCGTGGACCTGTTGGGGCGATATGCAAATTGCAGAGGGTCCAGGTTGATGGGGAGGGAGGAACAGATGTAGCCCTTCACTAGCTTCTCAAAGCACTTCATGGCTATGGAGGTGAGGGCTACAGGGCGGTAGTCGTTGAGGCAAGCGGGCGTAGATTTTTTGGGTACAGGGATGATGGTGGACTTCTTCAGACAGGTGGGGATGACAGCCTGTTCCTAGGTGTGAGAGGTGTGATAGGTGTGATAGGTGTGATAGGTGTGAGAGGTGTGATAGGTGTGAGATGTGTGATATGTGTGATAGGTGGGATCGGTGTGAGAGGTGTGAGAGGTGTGATAGGTGTGAGAGGTGTGATAGGTGTGAGAGGTGTGAGAGATGTGATAGGTGTGAGAGGTGTGAGAGGTGTGATAGGTGTGAGAGGTGTGATAGGTGTGATAGGTGTGATAGGTGTGAGAGGTGTGATAGGTGTGAGAGGTGTGATAGGTGTGATAGGTGTGATAGGTGTGATAGGTGTGAGAGGTGTGATATGTGTGATAGGTGGGATCGGTGTGAGAGGTGTGATAGGTGTGAGAGGTGTGATAGGTGTGAGAGGTGTGAGAGATGGGATAGGTGTGAGAGGTGTGAGAGGTGTGATAGGTGTGAGAGGTGTGATAGGTGTGATAGGTGTGATAAGTGTGATAGGTGTGAGAGGTGTGAGAGGTGTGATAGGTGTGAGAGGTGTGATAGGTGTGAGAGGTGTGATAGGTGTGATAGGTGTGATAGGTGTGATATGTGTGAGAGGTGTGATAGGTGTGAGAGGTGTGATAGGTGTGAGAGGTGTGATAGGTGTGATAGGTGTGAGAGGTGTGAGAGGTGTGATAGGTGTGAGAGGTGTGATAGGTGTGAGAGGTGTGATAGGTGTGAGAGGTGTGATAGGTGTGAGAGGTGTGATAGGTGTGATAGGTGTGAGCGGTGTGAAAGGTGTGAGAGGTGTGAGAGGTGTGATAGGTGTGAGAGGTGTGATAGGTGTGAGAGGTGTGATAGGTGTGATAGGTGTGATAGGTGTGAAAGGTGTGAGAGGTGTGAGAGGTGTGATAGGTGTGAGAGGTGTGAGAGGTGTGAGAGGTGTGATAGGTGTGATAGGTTGGTATCTATGACCTGTGCCTGTATGCTAGCATGACACTGTTGGTATCTATGACCTGTGCCTGTATAGCATGACACTGTTGGTATCTATGACCTGTGCCTGTATGCTAGCATGACACAGTTGACCTATGACCTGTGCCTGTATATGCTAGCATGACACGGCTGGTATATATGGACTCCTCAGTCTCTAGTTTCATACCACTTCTTGCTAGCTTTAAATGAGAGAGAGAGAGAGAGAGAGAGAGAGAGAGAGAGAGAGAGAGAGAGAGAAGAGAGAGAGAGAGAGAGAGAGAGAGAGAGAGGGGAGAGAGGGAGAGAGAGGGAGAGAGAGAGAGAGAGAGAGAGAGAGAGAGAGAGAGAGAGAGAGAGAGAGAGAGAGAGAGAGAGAGAGAGAGAGAGATGTTAATAAAGTTATCAATCAATCAATCCGGCCTGTGACGTCACTGTACCCATTCTGCAATCTGTTAATAAAGTTTTCAACCAATCATCCGGGCCTGTCACAGTCACTGTACCATGAATTCAATAAAGGAATTCTTATCTATCTCTAAAAAATCTATTCCCTAATTTCTATCGTCTTCACACACTAATGTTGATGC